>NC_142514.1:48544456-48849782 GCF_057876585.1 Rhinolophus sinicus
TCCATCCACCCTCTCTCTCAGGTCAGCCCCTTTCCTGTCCTTCCTTGACAAGCCTTAGCATAACAGAACATCAGAGCTAAAAGAGTCCCCTAGCCATCATCTGTTCCAAAACCTGCATTTCACTGCTGAAGGAGTGGAGCTCAGAGAGACTGAGGGGCTTGTCCAGAGTGAACTGGCGATCAACCTGAAACTAGAACCCAAATCTCCCAACCCCCAGTTCAGACCTCTTGCTTCTACCCCACACTGCCCTTAGGAGGGAGCTTTACCGCCACTCTTTCAGTGCAAATGAAGGAATATTATCTCCTGAAGAATTAGCCTTGAATCTGATACTTCAGCAAGCCCCCTGGACAATGCTTTGCACCTAGTAGTTACCCAGAAAAACATCTTTCTAAATGGAATCCATTTCTGAGATACTCTCTTCTCCTACTCCGTTTTTAGAACCGGGGACCAAACTTAAAGATCACCTTTAAATGACCTTGTTCATTTCTCTGTGCTGCCATATATGCAGATGTCCCCCTTCTTAGGGAAAGCCTCCTTCTCTAATTTTGCTGGGCAGTCAATCCATCTTTCCCCTGTGCTCTCACTGCCCCAACGAAGAGCTCTGTGCTATTGTTTATGTCGAGATAGCACAGCATAGTGGCTAAGAGTGTGAGATGGAGAGTCAAGAGAATGAGGATCCTGGCTGGAACTTATGAGATACTTAACGAGAAGATAATATTTACTTCCTAAGATGCTAAGCGTTAATAGTGTGTGAAGTCCTCAGTTTGTTGCCCGGCCCCTAGAGTGCGCAGTATTCGGTTGGATTACAATTTGCACATTAACGTGACGGCCCCACCCTGCTGAACTATGACCTTCAGGTCCAGAACCGTGTCTTAGTTCGTTTTGTGTCCTTGAGACTTCACACAGTGTTGCGTGATACATAGCAGATATTCAGTGTTTCCAAAAGGGACAGAGAAAGAGGAGGGAGGGAGGCAGAAGGGGCAGTTGAGGGATACAGCTGAGCGCCAACCTAAGAAACCAGAGACTTAGGTTCAGACCCCAGATTTTCAAACTGCTGGTTGTGGAGTGTTCAACCAGGCACTCAACGTGTGTGAAACTCATTCTCTTTATCAGCAAGATGGGTTTGCTCCCTTCATAGCATCCTTAACAGGATAATTTGAGACAATGTATGTGAGAGTGTTTTGTAAATTGAAATGTACTTGCTGAATTTGTTACGAGAATTGTCATCATTACAACAGGGTCTGCCTTGATTTTACTTAATAATTAGCTAGCCACTGTGCAGTGACACCTGTCTTAGAGGAGAAGGCACTGTGTTAGCTGCTGGGAGGTCTTTGCTTTCAAGATGTTTACAGCGTGGAAGGGAGGTTAAAACCCCTGTGGCCTCTACCCCCGGCCAGCACAGGTGCTTCGAGAACACTGTTGGGCAGCCACCCTTGACCTCAATCTACCTACCTCAGTGAATGCCTGGCAGTGGTCTCTGAAGCAACCCCTAACAGCACATGCACGCCAGGCCTGCCCCATGCGCGACTTGGGAATGCTGCCTCCTTTGTCAAATGTCACCAGCACCACAGCACCATGTTCTCATTTCCCTCATAACACACATTTCAAAGCAGCAAACTGTATTCCCCATGACGTAAATGGTACAGTGGCACGGCAGGGGGCAGAGGGTGGCCTGAAGCCAGAGGAATAGAAAGTCAGGGGCAGACTTCTGACAGCCCATTTCCCCACACCCAGCACCGCATACGGGGACCTGCTCTGAGACTTTCATCTTCACCCTTACACAAAGGTTCTCTTTCCTTAGGTATAAATCCCCATGTGTGTAGGTCTGGGAGCCCCTGGAGAGACACAACTAAAGGGAAATTTTGTTTCAGTGCCTCTTATACTCCATCAGGGAGACACAAAGTCTTTTCAGGGCAAAAGCAGCTCCTTATTACAGACACTCCTTGAAAGCTTTGCCTAATTTCCCCACAGCTAAATCCAGCTTTCTTTTACTTACCCCTTTCATCTAAAATGAGGCGTTTAAATGGATGTTAAACGTGGGTTCTTAACCCTGGAGACAGGTTTCTCCACATGTTGAAAAGGTTCAGCTCACATGGGTATTCTATTCATTTTCTATTGCGGGTGTAACAAATTACACAAACTTTGTGGCTTAAAACAACACAAATCAAGATTTTGGTGAGGCTGTGTTCCTTTCTGGAGACTCTAAGGGGAAAATCCATTTCCTTGCCTCTTCCAATTTCTAAAGGCTCCCTGCATTCCTTAGCTCCTGGCCCTCTTCCATATTCAAAGCCCGCAATGGGCTGGTAGAGTCTTTTTCACATTCCCTCACTCTGACATTGATTCATCTGCCTCCCTCTTCCACATTTAAGGACACTTATACATTGGACCCACTCAAATAACCCAAAATAATCTCCTTGTTTTAAGGTTAGCTCATTAGCAACCTTACTCCCATCTGCTACCTTGATTCTCTTTTGCACGTAACATAATATATTTATAGGTTGCAAGGATTGGGACAGAGACATCTTTGAGAGGCCATTAGTTTGTCGACCACAGGTACTGACAGTGATGTCAAGACCTCAGGAAGTCTCTGTAGCAATGACTGGCAAATGTGGCCCATGTGCCAGCTACTTGTTTTTGCAAAAATAAAGTTTTATTGGAACACAGCCACCTGCATTTGTTTATGCATTGTATGTGGCTGCTTTCATGATTAAATGGCAGGGTTGAATATTTACAACAGAGACTATATGGCTCAGAAGTCTAAAATAATTACGTTTGGCCCTTTTTAAAAAAGTTCACAGACTTTTTTTCTATAGCACTCCATATATCTCTGGTTGTGACCATAACTCTACAGAACATCACTCAGCAACTTTGTGGATGTCTTCTCCATGTTTTTCACTCCCTCAGCACCCACCCCCACCATATACTTCTTACATTCCTAGCAGTGCTCTGCCTGCCTGTCTTGCTCGTCCTCTTCTACCCTCAATTGTCATACAACTACTAAACCCTAGTAGTAATTCCAAGCACTATAGTGTGTCATGTCTTTACTTTGATAGATGTTGTTCCCTTTGCTTAGAATGCATTTATCTTCCCTTTCTATTTCCTGCCCAGCAAACTCCTATTCGTCCCTTAAAACCCTGCCAAGGCATAACTGCCTCCTGGAAACCTTCCACAACAGCCCTATCCAAGGAGAAGTAATTATTCTATTCTCAAAACAATCTTTCTGAACTATAAGTGCCTCAATGGCAGTGACTGCTATATTTACCTTCTTCAGTATTCCCTGTGCCTACCCTAGGGACTGACATGTATTATGTATCCAATAAATATCAGTTTAATTGAATGGCACTTTAAATATTGCCAGTCAGAGATGAGGCATGGTACAGTGGCAATAATAGGTTCTATAAAACTTCACAATTGGTTTCTGCTATTACACGGAGGCTGCATAATCTTGGAGATGTCAGTTCCCTTCTCCTGGCCTCAGTCTCATCACCTATGCACCAAGGAGTTGGGTTAAATGTGGTTGGTGTGTAAGGCCCCTTCCAGCTTTCATGGTCCTCTCCATCATGGCGGATTTGACCTGGCTCCTTGCAGATGCTGAGGAGAGAGAAACCTCCTGTGTTAGGCTTGTGCCCTGCAGAGCTGGAAATATCCAAGACATATATCCCTCATAGCTTTGTTTTGGCTATGGGGCAACTGGGCGCTGAGGAAATGGAGAAAGAGGGAGTGGAGAAGAGAAAGGAATTGGTGAGATAATTTGGGAGAATCTTGTAAGTATTTGTTATTGACATTTCTCCAGAAGCCAAGTAGAAGACAGACACATGGGCTGGAGAGGCCAGGTAGTGTGTACTCATAATCCCCAGTCTATCCACTTACCAGGGAGCCACCCTAAATCTTTGTAACCATAGAAGAATCATACCAAACTCAACACTCCCCGCCTCTTCTAATTCCCTCTTATCCATCAGTGCTTCTGATCTTATGTCCCACTCGAAGGCTAGAAAACTTGGTGACAATTTTGGACACTTTCCTCTTCTTAGTCCTCTATATGAAGTCCTCTTATGAAGATATATTCTTTCCTTCCAGACATCACTTAGAACTTAATTCTTTTTTCCCCATCTTATTGTTACCACCTATTCTAGCCTGCATTGTTTTCAACTTAGTTCCTTAAAGTAGGGTCTTCCTGGGGTCCTATCTCTAGCTACTTCCCATTAAGAGCCATCTTATGTATTCCTGCTGACCTAACTGTCCCAAGTTCCCTCTTTCTTCAGGTCTCTCCCTTGTTCATGAACCTCCAATAGCTCCTTACGATTCTTGCCTCAAGTCCAGACTTCTCCACTTTATTTCATAATCTGGACCTACTCTGACTCTAACCACTTTTCTTCAGCAATCTCTGTTCAGTAAGACTTATCTCCCTGCCACTTTGTGATTCATTTTGGACTTCATGTCTTCCTTCTTATGGTTACCTTTACCTGGCTTTCAAATCAGTTAGGTTCAGTGCACTTCCACAAATGCTCATTAAGCAGCTGCTGTGTTCAAAACACAAGCCCATGTTTGCTGCTGCCCTCCTTCTTTGACGATTTAACCCACAACCCACAGTGTGCCCCGACTGTTTTCATTCGGTGTCTGTGCATTCCTGCTCCCCTCCTGGTCCACACATTCCTTGAGGACAGCAATGACCATGTCTATAGCTTCTTTGGGGGCCTGCCATTAAGCCCAGACACCCAGTCCACCTTTCCAGGCTCATTCACCATTTCTTTTTCCATCCATTCTATCATCTATACGTTGATGATAACAGTACGACAATCGACTTCCCCAGGTTGCTTTGAAGATTAGAGATATTTTGTTCAGGTGGACTCTCTCAGTTAATGGGTGCTATGATTCACGTCATCCTTCTTATCCATCCTTCCCATGGTCCTTCAGTTTTTGGTGCACAGGCTCTTGAGCATTGGGAGTTAAAGTTGGAACATTCCACACTTATCCCCCAAATTATAGTAGGCTATTGCATTTCATTTTACCTGTTTTTAAGGCAAGCATTGATTAAGTGCCTGCTGTTTACTAGGTATTGTTCAGGGCTTGCCAGCAGCAATTTCAGTGGCCTTTTTTGCAGATGAGTCATTGGCTCTTCCCCATCTCATGCCCAGCCCTCCCTATCTAAGAGGAAGTGAGGTGTGGGAACTGCAATTCAAAGTTTTCACTGAGGGCTTGGTCCTGAGCCTCGGCCACGTAAAACTCATTCATTCCCCACCCTCTCCAGTTCTTCTGGGGCTGTGGCTGCCAGGTGCCAGCTGAGGCCTTTCGTCTGCTGGCTGCCCGTGCTATTCAGTTTCAGAAAAATCGTTTCTATTCCAAGCTACAACTATTTGAAATTCATTGAAGAGTAGCAGTAATTCATTCATTCAATAAATTCAACCAGTGAATGAATTCAATGCAGTAAACGTTTGCTAAATTAAAGCAATCACTCCACAAGACGGACTTAATCTTACAATGTCTGCTGTATGTTTCTGCAAGAAGTTTTGTCGTCTAATCTATTTTTTTGAAGGCCAGTATTCCTTTGTTTACTACTATTTTAAGCAATATTAGTTCTCATAATTGAGGGAACCCTTTTAAGCTAGGTTACATGGCATTCTGTAGTAAATGTCAGAAGAACCACCAAAACAAAAACAATACAAAGCAACAAGCTCGGCTAATAAAAAACCACTTTTAAAAAATTACTGTTGGAATCTATTATCTAGAGGATCCCAGTTTTAAGGCTATTCAGCTATTCCAAATCTGTATTACATCAATATATGTTGATCCTGGCAAAAATAGGCCAAGATGTCAGAAGTGACATGCAAAACATTTACAGGCCTTGTCTGTATGTGGTGTTCAGAGGGAGATTGATTTAAGCCAGTATTTTCTACCTCGCCTGCACATTTATGTTGGCGGGATTTTCACTGGTAAATATTGGTTTAAACCAAACACTGAAATCTTTAATCACTTTTAAACAGACACTGCATTATACTGTATTGGAAAGGGAGAAATAGAGAAAGAGTCAGCACAAAATGGGAGCTACCATCTTTCAAATGTGTAAAGAAATATCAGAGTTAAGTTAAATTCTTCAGAAGTAGAAATGCCAAGAAAACCTTTGCTGAAATACAAAATTTTGTTTTTCTAAAGTCTGGAGCTGAGTTCAGTTAAGTGACGTTTATAGTTTACAAACCAGGGGAAATGAGGGCAGGAACGGAAGTACTGCTACCTCAGGAGAAACTGGCCAAAGGAAGCCGAGCCAGCTGTGACATACACACTGCTGGCTTCTTTCTCAGAATCTCAAACAATTCTTGTTCGCTACTGTGTCAAGTTGGGTTGCCATGAAAACTGGGGCCTAATTTTATATTTTGTTGAATGTTATTTGGAAGTTCTGAATCTGTCACATAAAGCAACTGCTTGTCTACCTGTGAACGAGGCTGCAAAAAGCAAACTGTGAACCTTCTTACAACACATACGTATACAACCCCACCCCAAAAAGAGTCACTTGGTTTTTTTTTGTTCTGTGCCTTCATTCATGTCCAGTGGTTCTTACTGAATCACCCAGAACCCCATAAATCACCTCGAGAGTCTGAGTGTCCTGCTCTGTTCCTTCTTCCCACCCCCACCACCTCTACACTCCCTGAATCTCCACCCCTCTTATTTCAGACACCCCTGGGCGGCTTAGATGTTTCTAAGAATGTCTGCAAGAGGACCTGCTGTTTTAGCTCTGAAATCTGTAATTATCTCAGCTTAATTAAACCACTGCAGCTACATTCTTGGACAGATGATGATAAGATTTCAAAGAAGCAAGATGAGATGAACGGCTGGCCTACCGAAGGCTACCTGAAGGAAATCCTATTTTTGTTTCTTTCTTTTATTTATTTATTTATTTATTTAAATTTTTCATCGGCCAGGACTCCCAGGGAATAAAATGTTGAACATGAAAGACTCAGATAGGGTGGTCATCGCCAAACCTGGCTGGGGATGAGACCACCTGGAGCAATTCTAAAAGGAACTAATTCCCAGAGCCCACCCCAAAGAGACGGCTTCAGTGTGTGTGGGTTGACCTGGGACTCACCCCCAGGAGATTCAGGTTCAGCTCTTTCACACACTGGTGCCGTGATGGAATATCAACTTTGGATTCAGGTTGGATGAGAAAGAGTTCCAGCATATACCTAGAGTGACGTTGGGCGGGTTGGGTAATCTCTCTGAGCCTCAGTTTGCTCACCTATATAATAAGAATAATAACTGCTTAATGGGGTTGTTGCAAAGATTAAATGAGGTAATGTTGCAAAGATTAAATTCTGACTCCACTAAGTGTGTGACCCTGAGAAAGCTACCAAATTTCTCGGTTCCTCACTATAAAAGAAAATGATCTATTATATATAAAATAATACTCAGATCAGGAAATTATAATGAAGATTAAATTAGTTCATGCATGGAAAGTGCTTAGAAACTATAACTGGTACTCAATAAAATTAACTACAATCATTATTGTTATTACCACCTCTTTTAAGGTGCACATTAGTGGGGGAATGAGCATTGACCTTCAAGGGTTTACGTCCTGGCTATAGCCTTATGATCTAGAACAATGCTGTCCAATAGAAATAGAATGCAAGCCCCACAGGTAATTTTAAATTTTCTAGTAAACGTGTAAAACGAAACAGGGGCAATTAGTTTTAATAATGAATTTTACTTAACTCGATATATCCCAAATATTATTATTTCAACATGTAATCAAACATAAAACTTTATGGAGCTGCTTTCCATCATTTGTTTTCATACAAAGTCTTCGAAGGGCAGTATGTATGTTACACCTACAGCACAGCTCACATCAAACCAGCCACATTTTAAGTGCCCAATAGCTGCATGTGACGAGAAACTACCATACCAGACAATGCAGAAATTCCAGATTTGTAAAGCGAGTCCCTTCACCTGGATGAGCACCAGTGGTCTCACTTGTAAAAATGGAGATGCCGTTCACAGCTTGCTTTGCAGAAGAAAACGAGCAAACTTGAAAGTGCTTTGTCAACTTGAAGACACTATATGCAATAGGCTGTCTGCTCTCTGCAGCACCAGACTGTCAAATGCAACTCCATTCTCACGTGGTAAGTGACCAAAGTCCTGTGTGATCTGAGACATCACCCAGGACAGCACGAGGAGGAAGCACTTTCCTATAGGCAAGTGAAAGAGATTTTAGCTGCTGTTTCAGGAGATGGGAAATTTTCCACCATCCCTCCCAATGGCAAACAACTTTGCTTCTACTCTCCATTGAGTCTTGAAATTCCTTTGACAACTTCCATTCTACAATTAAAGATAAATTGAAGATATAAATAATCTTTCTATTCCCTCTGGCAACACCCTGGTTTGGGACCTCGTGACTTCTTAACTCCTGACCTCTCCTGCAAGTAAGGATCTCTGATATTAATAATTTACCAAGTGCTTATTCTCTATTCCATCCTATAATACTTACAACTTTCTGCAGTTAGATCAATAATTTATCTTCTTATAGGCTGCACTGTACTAGCAAGGGCACTGAACTTGGAGTCAGAAAGCCTAGACTCAAGTCTCTAGGTTCTGCATTTAGTAGTTATGTGGGAGTTAAGGTGAGACACTCAAACTTCAGTCTCTTCCTCTACGAAATAGAGACAATAGTACATCCTTCGCCAGGTATGATAAGGATGAAAAGAAATTATACCTATGAAAGAGACCTATAACTGCAAAGTATGACACAACTCTGAAACAGTATTAAGATATGTATAAACCACTTTGTGTGTGTGCCATTCTTCCGCTGAAGTTTTCAATGGCTCCCCATTGCCTGGCAAATCGATTCTTTCATCTGGCATAAAAAGCTGTCCAAGACCTGGCCCTGACCACCCTACTTTTGCAAATCCATTCCACTCTACTCCTTCACTGAAATCCAGGGTTCTAACCAAGTAAGTCTGTTATATTTCTTCTCCTTCAACGGGACTAAATGGTGTGACACGTTTCTAATTTCATACCTTTATTCATGCAGTGTATTGCCTTACCTCATTTTTTTCATCTCTCAAAATCCCATCCCTCCTACTGTACCCAGCTTGCAAATCTATCCTGATCTCTTTTTCCTTTATCTACTTGTGGTATCGCTGAACATTGCTTGTATATTTCATATGACAATTGTCAAAATCGATTTCGGATTCTAGTATGTCTTAGTGCTTGGAGACCTGCAGTAAAGTGCCTAAGTACAGCTATTTGATGAGAGTTAGATAACAAAGTGTACATCTGATTTTGCAGAAATCCTCTTGATAGACAGAATGTCCCCCATATTAAAACTAGCCAGCCTAGAAATCTAACCAAGGTATGAAGACAAAAGACGAGTAATGCTCATTAACTGTGGTAACATTGAACAGATCAGCAAAAAGAAGGTGGTTTTTTTGGAGACTACTAAACAAAGAACCAGGACAAGTATTCCTGACATTGTTTATCTAATACTATTTAGTAACAAAGGCTGCATTCGTTTTGGTAATCAATATCCCATCTATTGATATGTTGGGCAAGTCAGCATTTTGAACCATATTTTTTGAGCCTCTACTAAGGAACGGATGCTGTGCTGCATAAAAGAGCAGCCAAAAAGATATGTTCCCTGCCCTCAAGAAGATTACTGTGTAATGGGTGAGATAAACTGAGAGAGATAATTTTGATGAAATACTGTCAGTTGGAAATAGAGGACTGAGTATGGTTTGGTGGGAGGTTAGAGAAAAGGAGCTTAATCCAACCTCACAATATGTAGAAAGCTTTGTAAAGGAGAGGAGTCTAGGCCAAATCCTAAAAGATGAGTAATTGTTAACCACATGAACAGAGTTGGGAAAGCAGATGGAAATGTCTGAACAGGGACAACTACAGTCCACCTCAGCAGTGGAGCTGAATATATCAGGCTTGAGGAAAGCAGCCACTTAAATCATCCAGCTACTCCCCTGCTCTGATTTCATGCTTACCAAGCAATCTGATGGTTAGCGTTTGATCTCCCACGTCACGGAGCACGTAATAAGCAGAAGACATGAGAAACTGCCAGTAAATTACTGCTCTCTGTAAGTGAATTCATTGGTCTCTGACTTCTCATTGTGATCCTGTGAATTAAACTAAAGTGTTTTGGTATGGACTACCTCATTTAATCCTCATGCCATCCCCATGGAGAAAATATGTACACCCCCATTTTAGAGATAAGTCCATTAAGACGTAGAAAAATTAAGTAACTTGGCCAGATTCACACTGTTAATAAAATAAACGGCAGAGCCAGAAATCAAACTCATGTATGTTTTCCTCCAGATCCCAAGCTTTTCAATACTACTTAGTGAGCCACCTTGCAACCATTCATTCATTTGTTCCTTCAAGTTCATTCTTCAAACTGCAGCTAGTGTGATAATTTTAAAATGCAAATTTGGCTAGGCCATTCTTTTGATAAGGCTCCAGAAAGTTTTCCCATTGTTTCCAGAATAAAGTCCAAGGTTCTTTTCATGGCCTGCCATGGGGGTATATGACCTGACCTACACTTCTTGTATCAGTCTCTCTCTCTCTCTCTCTCTCTCTCTCTCCCCCCCCCCCCCTCTCTCTCTCCCTGTATTCCTGCTACATGGACTGCTTGCTCTCAGCTCACCGAACCCACTTTGACGTTCCTTCCTCCTGTCTAGGATGCTTTCCTCCCTCTTTACACCCAATTCTCATTCCTTCGAATCTCATAACTTTCCAAGGTAGGCCTTCCCCAAACTCCATCACATCCCCGCTTCTCAGATTTTTGGGTCCTCTGCTTCTTGTGGTATTGCTGTTGAACACCAGCACAAGTGGATAATTAAGTTCCTTGAGCACCCTTTCACACTGGTGGTACATGTTATTTACCGAATGAATACAGATTTCCATTAGTAAGTAAATGCCAAAGTCAGAGTCCTTCTGAAGAGCAGGTTTTCTTAACAGTAAGGACACTGAAAGAACTGGAGGTAGAGCAAAAGGAAAGAGGGCTGTGAGGCTGGCACAGGAAACACATAGTTTTGCCTTGTCTAAACCTGTTTGGGTGAAAGAAAGAAAAAGTTGGGCCATTTGTTTATAACAGGCCCTATGGCTTAGCAAAATGATCATGGAATTTAGAATTAGAAAATTTAGGATCTCTCCCTCCCAACTCCCTTTCTCCCTTCCTTCTCCTCTCTCCTCCTTTCAACCTCTCATCTCTCCTCTCCTCCCTTTCCTTCCCTCCCTCCCTCTTCCCTTCTCTCTCTCTCTCTCATCAGATGACTTTGAGCAAATCATTAAATATCTCCAAGCTTCAATTTTCTCACATGCATAATGGAAAATGTATGTCATCATCATAATAATCTCTATCTATGAGGTTTATTTTTCAAGGAAAAAAATGAGATCTGCAAGTGAAAGTGCTTGGTAAAATGTCAAGTTATATATACAAAAACTAGTTGTGATTGGACTTTTTTTGTTGTTTGTTTAACTTGTAGAGTTAGAGGAATTTGCTAAGGAGATTGGCATCAAAATGATCTACATTTCACTATTTCCCTTGAGGGCAGTGAAGCTCTTCTTCCGTGAATCCACCCAGAGTGAAATCCCTGTCATGTGCAATTGCAAAGTTCCACATTTATAAAGACACATTAACAAAGTTCTGCCTAAAGAAAGGCACATGGGCTTACAAACTGCCTGTGGGAAGAATTGTGTTACAGAGTGTCTAAGTGTTCTCCAGTTCCTGTGATTTGTTTGAAGAACGTTTTACTTAAGGTTAAAATAACATGCTTTATGAAATGTTGCATTGTAACACAGGTGTATTTAATTTACCAAATATTCATCAAAAGAAAATATATATTTTTCACATAATAACTTAGGAGGAAAAGAAAAGCTATTGCTAACAACAGGGGAAAAAAACATAACCAAAACCAGTAAATAAATAGGCCAATAGCCCCAACCAGTACCTTTAAATAAAGAGGCTGATTTCCATATATGTGAGATTATTTTACATTTTAACAAATACTAATTGTACTGTGAAGAAAACCAGAGGAAAGAAATAAATATGCCAACTCCACCGCGAGTCTAGTGAGGGCATCTGCAGGGCTACAAGTTGATGGACAAAGCTAGAGTCCTAATGTAGAGAATCCAACTAATACACCCTTCTCATTTCCAAGGATCAGAAGAGGGTTTTTTTAGTTTTCCCATCAAGGACTTCTCAGTATTATTTTCCACATGGAGCCTTTGCTTTAGAAGATTTCATCTACAAAAACAAAAACTGTATTTAAAGGTCATAATTAGTCTACCAAATTAAAATTGTGGGTTATTTTATGGAGGCTTATTTAATGTTATTTTAGTTATTTAATGATGTTCACAAATTAAGAGGTAGGGAAAGTCTTGGGATGTTTTCCTTTCAATATCAAGAGGTTGCTTTATTTTGAGGTTAAAAGTGCAGGTTTTGCCGTGAGTCCTGTTCTGAGCCCCGCTTTTTGGAGCCCTCCCAGTCACGCTGGGGATATGTTCAGGCTAGCTTGCTCCCACATCCATGGGCCACCGGGCCATTGCATAAGGTCACCGTGTAGTTCAGATACTGATCAAAGCTACTCCGCCAGGTGAGGGGAGCTGAAATTCAGCCCATGCATCACTTGCCATGCTTTCTTCCTAAGCTGTCTGCCAAGAGAGGGCACATTTTTGTAATTTCACAAAGGCACCGTGTAAGTGTGGGGTGGGAGACAGGACAGGGGAGGAAGCTGGAAGGCTATCCAGCTTCACAGACTGACCATTTTGGAAAACAGGGAAGGGATTTCCCATATAATCATTCAGTGCAATGAACCATACTAATGTGTCCTGTTCATTGCTGTAACCCGGCACCCAGCAGCAGGCTTGGCACAGAGTAGACCCTGTATTTTTGTGGAATGAATGAATAAACAAATAGCTTTCTTGTACGATTCTCCACATCTGGAGGCGCACTAATTTGGCACGTCAATCAGGGTTTGGTGAAAGCAGAACAATACATTAGGCCAGGTCTATATTTCAGAAGTGAAAACCAACAAACTCGAACCTAACCAAGAGGCCGTTTCCTATCTGCGGTCGTGCACTTGGAGGGAGACTTTAGGATTTCATGGCCACCTTACACACACTCTCCTCCCTAGGAGCGGAGCCAAACTCCACCCATCTCACCTATCAAGTATGTGGCAATCTACCCTCAAGAAAGTGACCAGGACTAAAGAGAGAGAGTCGTGGGGAGAGGGGCAAGGAAAAAGTTCCTGACACGTGCCAGGCATTGTACCAAATGCTGGGCATGCATTAATTCACGGACTTCTCATAGCTAGTTCATGCTATCTTCCTGTTGTGCAGGTCAAGACATGGAGGCACAGCCAGGCTACTTACCTTGTCTAAGGCCACTCTGTTAGCAAATAAATAGCAGAGTCAGGATTTATAAACAGCTGGGTCAGACTGCAATGTGTTCCACTCAATTCTGAGTTATAGGAGCATTGTGGTGTACACAATAACAAAGCCAATGTCTCCTGGGGGGTATTTTTCAGCTGGGTGAGATTTAGTCAAACTCTGTTGATACCCACTGCTATAGTTCAACAAAAGGAAAGGAAATGTTTTTAGAACTCCTGCTCTTTGTTTTTTAAACTGGACTTTCCCTAGATGGGACTATCTGTTGAAAGCCTGCACGGAAAATCAAACAGAGAAAAGTACACCAATCACAAGCGTAGATCAGTGAATTTTCATAAAGTTAGCACACCCACGTAACCAGTACCCAGGCCCAGAAATATTAGGTTGGTGCAAAAGTAATTGCAGTTAAAAAGGTTAAAAATAATTGCAAAAACCACAATTACTTTTGCACCAACCTAATAGCTCATTGTCAGCGTCATAAAAGGCCCCCTCAAGTCCCCTCCCAGAACCAAACCCTCCAAGCTAGCCACTATGTTGAATTCTAATAGCATAGATTCAGTTTGCCTCTTGAACTTTCTATAAGCTGAATCATATTTTTATGTGCTTTTTAATACTTGGTTTCTTTTGCTTGACGTTTATGTTTATGAAATTTGTCCTTCATGTCTGGAAGTTGTTCTGATTGATTTAACTACCACACAGCCTTGCAAATAGCTAGTGTCTTCTCAGAAAGTCTGACTATGTGACACAGTTAAACAAAAGGTTATTTACATTTTTTTCCTATGCACTGTCTTTGGGTAGAAAGTGGGGAAAACTTGACAGCTCTGTTTCTCATATATACAGACCTGTGTTAAAATTGCATTTAGAATGACTCCTTTTATTAGGAATCTAAAACAATCAAACTCATAGAAACTGAGAGTAAAATACTAGTTACCAGGGGTTGGGCGAAGGGGGTTTGGGGAGGTATTGGTCACTAGGTAATTGTTTCAGATACATAAGATGAATAAGCCCTAGAGACCTACTGTACAGCATGGTACCTACAGTTAATACTGTATTGTATACGTAAACATTTGTTACAAGGGCAGGTCTTATGTTTACTGTTATTATGACACACACACACACACACAAAGAAGGAAGGAAACTTTTAGAAGTGATGATTAAAGTTTATGATACTGTTTATGGTGACAGTTTCACAGGTATATATTTATCTTCAAACTCATCAAGATGTATACATTAAATATGCACAGATTTTTTTATATGTCAATCATACTTCAGTAAAGGATGCCTTTAGGTATAATTTATAGAAAATTTATATTTGGGGTGTAGTGTGATGGTGTCCCTTGCTAATATGTGTGATTTGGAAGAGGCCACTTGCCTCTCTGCACCTCAATTTTCTCATCTGTATTAAGAACGGTGGTACTTAGGGTTTCAAAACTAAATGATACAGGTATGTAAAGGGCCTCTGTTCCCACCTGTCACAAAGAGCAGTGGGGGTCATAAGATCACAGTTTCCTCCACAAAGTATGGGGCCATCTGAAGTCTGTTACCAACTGGGGCACTGATTTCGTAACTGCTGAAATCTTTATCCATGTTCTTAAACTATGAGCAGCTAGCTATTGGTGGCCAGGCCCAGGTTTCCCATGACCCTTTGCTATCACCTTTCTCTAGGTCTCTCCTTCCCAACACCTCTTTGCTAACACATACATTTCAACTGGATTGGCGTGAAAAAAACTAGAGAAATTAGAATATGACCTAAGTATTAGCTGGAGTGAAAAAGGGGGCAGATCATTAGGAAAAAAAGATGTTATGCAAGAGTTTGTATACTATGATCTCATTTTGATTATATACATATGGATGTACACATGCACACACATGCATGAAAGAATCTACACAGAGGAGTTAGGGATAGGGATCTCTGCTTGGTAAAATGTGCCAATTTTATCATTTCAAAGTTTTGCTTGTCTGTAATTTTGTAAATTTCTATAATGTGCCTCTATCCCATCTATAATAATAAATGAAATGTTTACAAAATACACATACTTAAAATATTTACGGTCTCATTTTGTGTGTATGTTCCTATTCTGCCCTCCCTGTGAGAATATGGTATTTTTCTTTCCCTCAGTTTACAGAAAAAAATTTAGTCTCAACAAACTTAGGTAACTTGCCTGAAGTCACGCACTGAAGCAAGATGCAGGACCAGAACCTACCAGGTCTTCTGAGTAAATACTGTGCAGTCTCCTGTTGCTATTGGCTGTTAGGTGCATCAGAAAAGGGAAGAAACTCAGGAAATGACAACATTTAGGAAAGCAATTACACGATCTTCATAGAAAAGACCCAAGGGTAACATGTCATTTTTAAAGGCAGCATTTTCGGGAATATGTGCATTTTCAGCACTGAGCTAAATCCTCTATTTCTTAGACCAAGATGTAGCCTTGCAAGAAATCTTGCTCTAGTAATTTAACCTCTGACTTCTCAGCTGGTGCCTTAAGGTAAATTAAAGCTAGTCATGCCTCTTCGGTGTCTGCTATACAGATATGTTGCGAGGATTAATGAGTAGTGTGCTTGGAACTCCTTTGAGAAAAGAGCTATGTGAATGCCACATATTATTACCAGATTAATATTAATTATAATTTTTCATCCATTCTCTCTTCCTGTTTCTCAGGGTCAAATGCAATTCCTACCAGAGCTGTAGGAGGAAGCAAATCTTCCTTTGCAGGTCTTGTTGGAGTGAGAAGGAAGAAATAGAAGGGAGGTTGGTTGTCCCTACTCCTTCCTCCCTCTGGAAATTTTTGACAAATAGAGTTAACGCCATGACCATACACCATTCCATTACCTGCTCTTAGCCCCTGCAGACCTGCTTCTGTGGTACTAAGCAGCTCCTTTTCAGAGCCACTTTGGTAAGACAAGAAACAGGGCCAGCTTCATATTCATGTAACCTGTGCTGCTGCACAGGCCCCACCCTCATAGGCATCTCGTAGTCGCTGTCTTGAAACCCGTCATAATTTTACCTTTGATTTTTAAATGATTTTTAAGTGAAGTCTGATGGGACAATGGAGTATACTCCAGTGGCTTAGAGCCTTGGCTCATGTGCTGCTCCATCGCCTGCTACCTGCGTGCCTTCCCTGGACATGTTCTCCGCCACACATTCCCCTCATCCCTGGTGCCCCAGGACTCAACCAGCATCCTTCTCCCCGCCCTCACCCATGAGCTGGCATCCGTTCTCATCAGGGGCCTAGGTGCAGGTGCAAAGAGTGCATATGTACCTTGCAATATCTCAGGCACAGGGCATGGTAGCAGCCCTCCCTGCCCTAGGTTGGCAAGGACATAACATGGTAGACAGCGACCATGTCTTGGCAGGGGTAAAGCCTGTTGTCCACCCCTGATCCAGGTATCGAGTACATCCAAGTGCAGAGGTTTTAGTACCCTTAAGGGTCGTCTGTCTGCTTTGGATTGGAGCATTGGTACTGTGGAAATGTCTGGTTTTCATCGAGCCTGCTCCTGGCTGGGGCACAGCATATCAGTCTCGCAGCTGGCAGACAGGCAGGCAGGGATACCCTAGCAACTGGTGAGCTGGGCGTGTGCCCTGAGTCATAGGATGCAGCGCCTCAGGAGTCTGGTGAGGGTCTGCATTCTCCTCATGGTATCCCCAGGCCTGAGGGAACGTGACATTAAAGAGTAAATAAAAGACACCATGCCATTCATTAATTGTGACAAATGTGCAATAATAATGTGAGATGTTAACAATAAGGAAACCTGGAAGTGGGATATGTAGGAACTCTCTACACCATCGTTGCAACTTTTCTGTTAATCTAGAACTATTTTAAAATTAAAAATTTAAGAAACAAAAACAACATCACCATAATATGTCATGAGATAGAGAGAGAGACTCCAGAAGAAAGGAAAAGCATCATACTTGACTGCCTTTAACAGCCCTTTTTCCTGCCTTCACAATAAGGGGTCCTGCATTTTCATTTTGTACTGGGCCCTGCAAATTATGTAGCTGATTCTGACTATAAAACCCCTTGTTGAATACACAATTCTACTATCTCCTTTCCTATTCCTCCCCACCACCGAATGCCAGTCTTTTGGGTTACCTGGACTGCCGTTAATAATTATATTCCTATGTATGGATCACCTACGAAGAACTGGCTACATACCAGACGCTTTATATATTTATCTCATTTAATCCCATTATAACTTTGTGAGACAAATATTCATATCTTTATTTTAAGATGTAGGAAATTGAGGTCCAGGGTCACACGGTAACTGATTGAAGAGAGAGTCAAAATGTGTGAGTCTCACTTCAAAGCTGATGCTCTTTCCACATGGCTACAGATGTTCCATTCAGCCTCTAGGTGTCCAAGTATTTGCAGGCTGCTTGGGCAAGCACTTTGGTTTCCATCCTCCAAGTACTTACTGAGCATCTGCTAGGTACCAAGCCCTGGATCTGGTGCTAGTGTTACGATGTTATAGTGTGAAGGTCAGTCCTGAGCTGCCCTTGTTCTTTCCTCTGGCTGTGCCCATAATAAGCAGGGTTTTGATGCCCCCATACTTAGCCCACTCTGACATCTGTCCCTCTTGCCTTAGCTACTGTGATAAGAAGGCTCTAAAATGGGACACAAAGAAAGTCTTCATTCCGTATTAAGAATCTGGGAAAGTGATGGTTACTAGATGGGAGGGGCTTACAGGATTGGGTGAGAAAGGTGAAGGGATTAAGAAATACAAATTGGTAGTTACAGGAGAGTCACGGGGATGTGAAGTACAGTGTGGGGAATATAGTCAATAGCATTTTTAAAAGTATGCATAGTGTCAGATGGGTAGTAGGCTTATTGGGGGGAATTACTTCATAAATTATACAGCTGTCTGACCACTATGCTGTACACCTGAAGCTAATACAAAATAATATTGAATGACAACTATAATTTTTTTAAAAAAGTAGTTTCAGGGATGTGTAGTGCTGCATGGGGAATATAGTCAATAATGTTCTAATAACTATGTACAGTGTCAGGTGGGTGGTAGACTTGTTGGGGTTATCACTTTGTGAGTTATGTAAATGTCTGATCACTGTGTTGTTCTGTATGCCTGAAACTAATAAAAAATAAATAAATGAACAATGAAAACAGCATCTGGGAAGGAACAAATCCTCATTAACTTTAAAATATATTTTACTTAAAAATGACTGTGGCTGACCAGAAGAAGGGAGGGCAGTGAAGTAAGGTCCTGTCACACCTGTTGGGCAGTCATGACATCTCAGTATTATAGCAACTCTAGGAGCACATATGTTTGTGCCTGTTCTGTGTAATAGACAATGAATGAGCTGTGGCGGTAAGACTTAATTGGATTTTGAAGAGTCCTCCTACTTCTTCATGCTTTTGTTGCTATAATTACTATATTTCCTTTTTCAAATTGAGTGGAAATCGGATCCCCTTTTCCTCTTCCTGAAGGAGAAATGTGATGTATCATCTTACAGTAATTTTGCATATCAGCCTATTTAAAGGGTTCGGAGCAAGTCGCTTACTCCCCACCATCCCTAGTGAATGTCTGATTTTAGTTACCAAGAACCGCAGGTTGTGATATGGAAAATACCAAGGTAGTAAAGCCTGAGTAGTTGGGAAGTGGTTGGACTTTTTCTTTTTGGAGAGGCCTGGAATGAAGATGGGAGGGTTCTGTCACTTCAAGAAAAGCTTCCTTTGGAAAGGAGTCCTCTTTGGAAGGAAACAGGAAGCAAGGGGATGTTTTGGACACACTAGGGAGTAAGTGGGGAGAGTCTTCATGTTGAAACAGCATTGCAAACTCAAAGAGGAAGAACGGAGGGAAGGTACATGCAAGTCTGGCTGGAAATGAGTTTTACTAAAATCACCTCGATTCTTGTCTTCACATTTTTGAGGAGTGTGAAAAAATGGAGGAAGTCATCTCTAGTGGTTTTGTGGTTTTTTTAAGTATGACATACAGGATATTGAATTTTAACCCGTTTATCCTGAAGTGAAGGCATATTTGGGGGATAAACAAAACACCTATTCTTTGAGATGTGTGTCTGGGCCCAAGTGATTCCAGTCACTTGGAATCACTCTTTTGTTTATTCCCCTTCTGCGTTAAGTAGGAGTGCTACACACATAAATTCATTCAAAAAATAATAAAAGGCTATGTGGTCTCCCTAGAGTTTCTGTATGAACATATGAAAAACGTATCCTAAATCTGACAGGAATGTGTGTAGTTTTTTTCTTCATCATAGAATTCCATACAAGATTTTCAGTTTTATTAGTGCCTATTGCTTGCATTCCAGAAAGCCTGGCAGAGTTAATGGATGCCGTTCCCCTCAAAATCAATCAAGTATGCAGGAGAGTCTGACAGATTTTATAACTGTATGTAGCATCATTAATCCATCTAGCATTTATAAAATTATTTCAGTGTTTATTAACATAGGGTTCTTAAGTCAATAACTTTGAGTATTAGTTTAGACTCACACACTTTTGAGTATGGAATGACATGTTGTGAACACTTAACAAGACTTTTATTATCCAGCAAAAATATGATCTTAAAAACAATATTGTTTTGAATGGACCACTGAGAAATATTTCCAGAATGTCTAGATTCCTACAGTGACAAAAGCAGAGCCCCCGGCTTTAATCAAAGTGAAAATCTGCAGCCTTCACATCTGGCTCCACCTGAAAGTCCGGTTCAGAATTTCCCTGTGATCCTGGCAGTTGCAGAAGAGAAGTTTTAGCTTTGTTTAGTATAACAAGAGCTGTAGGACTCCCAGCCCAATAAACTTGTTCATATAAAACTCCAGACAGTTTCTCTTAGACTGAAGTCTTATCAGGGAGACCTCATTTTGCCTCTACTTAAAGGAGAAATTCAGAAGAGGAAAGGAATAACCTATGCCGGTCAGTGTTTGCTGAATTAAAAGTTAATCCAACTTGTACACGTTCCCGGGAATGAATGGCTGCATAGCCTTCCAATGAAACTCTCAGTCCCCCCCACCCCCACCCCCACCCCCAACTATTCAACTGTATGTTTCATTTAGGAGAACAGCAAAATGAGAAAATGCTTTCCTCATTTCTCCTCTAGAAGGCAAACATTCAGAAATGACATCACACACCCTAAAGAGCCCCAGGATGACTAAGGCAGACGGAGCCTGAGAAAACTCACTGCTTCTGCCTTTAGTTTTAGGACACATGTATGCAGATGAGCTTATAAGAGACGGTTCCCCGCCTTCTTCCTCAGAGGAAGTTTCTTGGTAGATCACAGACACCTCACCCAGGAGTGGGGGTGAAAACTTGGCACCAGGCATCCCCGGCAGAGAGCACCGCGGTGATTTGTTCTCCTGGTGGAGAGAGCTGGAAGGAAGGAGTCGGCGCGCAAATAATGAAGGAGCACGGGGCCACCTTCAGTAGCGCCGGAATCAGCAGCGGCGGCGACAGTGACCTGGCTATGGACAGCCTGCAGCCGCTCCAGCCTAACTACATATCTGTGTGTTTGTTTGCAGAAGAATCTTATCAAAAATTAGCAATGGAAACGCTGGAGGAATTGGACTGGTGCTTAGACCAGCTAGAGACCATTCAGACCTATCGCTCTGTCAGTGAGATGGCTTCTAATAAGGTAAGAGATGACCGTTGTATTCGTTAAGATGTGACCACGCTTGGATCTCCAGGCTCCCCTGGCCTCTGTCTGCAGTAGAGGTGCACCCAGGGATGTGACTGACTGTAGGAATAGGTTTGTTGCTCTGCCTCAGAAGATTCTGTCCCCAAGTGCCACACTTTGTTTGTAGCTTGATGCTACAGTAAAGTTTACAATCCTCAGTACGCTTTAATTCCCAGAAACCAAACTTCTTTCTTCTTGATGTAGCTCGGCATATGTTTAAGTTGAGAGGTGATTATAAACTATACAAATCACTATACAAATGAAAATGCCTTTTTGAAAACAATTATCAGGAGGATAAAATCTGAATGAATTCATAGGGTAAAATGTGTAAAATATGGCATTGCAATCAAGTATTTGACATATATAGATAGAGATATATATACATATATCTCTATCTATATATAAATATATATATATATATATATATATATATATATATATATATATATATATATGAAGAAAATAATGTGACCGCCATATGTATCAACGGAGAGAATGGTTTGCCCTGAAGTTTCATAAATTCTGAAATTCTTCTCAGAAGGACATTCTGGGATTTTCTAACACTTATTTTGTGATGCAGACATGGCTATGATTGAAAAAAAGAAAGAAAGAGAGAGAGAGAGAGAGAGAGAGAGAGAGAGAGAGAGAAAATATACTTTGTCTCCAAAAAGATAAAGTCTTTTTCTTAAAAGTTTGCTGCTTTTCAAAGTGGAATCATTTGAAATAAATGTCCACTCATACTGCAAAGAAATGGTTTTATTCACAATCGTCAGATAAAACTTAGTGTTGAAGAACGTTAATGATCTATCATTATATTATTTGTTTAATTAACACCTGGATTTAGAGGGCTAACTTATGTAGTAAGAGTTGTTGCTTTTTGTTTGTATTTTTCCCGTGTATGTGTGTGTGTGTGTGTGTGTGTGTGTGTGTGTGTGTCTGTCTGTGTGTATGTACAGCCTTAACATTATCCCTCATAAGTACACATTTTCAGAATCCCTGTTCAGACTAGCTTGAGGTGTTGTCTTACTGTCTTATGGTTCTGGGGCTTGGGAAGAGATTTTGCTCCACACCTGCCTGCTTGCCCTTTCCAGCCCAGGAGGTGCACTAGCGAATGTGTGTCCCCTCTCCCTCTTTCCTGGGGTTAAAGTACCACCTTCCTGGCAAGGCTTGCAGGCTGGCTCCTGCTCAAAGGATCTGAGCAGAGGAAGCATTGCCTCCTTACGAGGTCCTGGGTGGGGGAGTGGGGAACTCTTCTTAGTCTTTGTGTTTTGGTTAGTGATGGGCAAAATAACAATAATAACAATAATAAGTCCCTTTCTCCCATTTTAATTCATATTCAAGTCGGAAAAAAAGAGAAAATGTCTGAGGCTTAACTATTTTAAGCTGAAGTCTAAATTCTGGGATTTTCCAGGCTGTTGTAAATCTTAACCAATTGCCTCCCCACGGGGAGGGCTTAACTGCTTAACTTCCCCAAACCACCTTGGGACTCCATGTAGAAAATGTTTCCCACTTGCTTCAGTTTACTTTCCAACATCAACAGACACTCTGTTCTGTGTATTTTGTGATCATTGATACCCATACAAAATGTAGATCCAATATTTGGAGGCAGCTTTGCAGCAGGTTTCACCATCAAGGATATGCTGAACTTTCTTCTGGAGTCACTAAGTAACAAAGGCAACTAACTCTAGTGTGGGCGAAAGAATACTCATTGAGAAACTGCAAATTGCTATTCTTTTTCATTTTGAGTGTTGCTGTGTTGTAGATTCTAGCTAGGTTTTGTGTCTGGAATGGTAAAATTAGACGTTGTCTATATCGCAAATTTATTTAAAATTGTTTGTA
Source organism: Rhinolophus sinicus (assembly GCF_057876585.1). Classification (NCBI taxonomy): domain Eukaryota; kingdom Metazoa; phylum Chordata; class Mammalia; order Chiroptera; family Rhinolophidae; genus Rhinolophus; species Rhinolophus sinicus. The sequence goes on from NC_142514.1 coordinate 48,567,311, forward strand.
TTCAGTGTCATAGTTAATAAGACTCAGACCAGAGATAGTGTAGGTCCTGGTAAGAATTCCAATCACTTCAGGCTTCCGCGCCTCCTTTATGGTGTCATGTGCAGAAACCAATGAAAGTTGAATAGAGCTAACCCTAAAGAAAGGGCTAAACCTGAATTCTGACGCACTTAGCTTAAGTTTAAGTAGAAGGCATTCAGCCTCACCCATCTTCTAAGTCTACAGTGGAAAGGTTGTAGGGCAAAGCAATTATCCAGTGGATGAATAATATCCAGCTGACAGCTGAAGCCAATGTCAATTTTTAAAAAGATCTCACTCTTTTGACTTAGCTACTTCCCCCCCCCCCCCAAAGTCTTGATTATCCAGATAATTGTCTCGGGTAATGTTTAATCCATGGCACATATCATATAATGAGAATATTTTTGTGGCCACCAAAAAGAAATTGATCTACATTAGTTTCTTGGGAACTGAGTTATCTGTGATTAAAAATAAAATTTCATATTCGATTTTAAATGTTGTTGAAACTATTGGAGCGTTCTATCCAAGTTACTGTTTAAAAGTGTAGTCACCATCATCGTCATCATCATCATCATCATCGTTACTGTGCAGTCTTATTTGGGCATCCTTTTCTTACTCTAACTGAACAAAGGAGCCACGGCAAAGCTCTGAGATACAGACTTGAAAGTGAGTGTGAAAATGTTCTGTAGAGCAGTATGTAAAAAGTATGGGCTTTGGAGTCAAAAGACCATGGTTCAAATCCTGTCTCTATCGTTTATTAGCTACTTGACCTTGGCCCACTTACTTAACTGCTCTAAGACTGTTCTCACCTGTAAAACAGGGATAAAAATGGTACTTACCTCACTGGGTTGCTGTGAAGATTAAATGAGATGTAATGCATGAAAAGCATTCAGCAAAGCCCCTGATGTATAGTAAAAGTTCAATAAACGATAACTTATCAATAGTGTTCGTTTCAAAAGTTCAAAAATGATAACATCAATTTTTTTACATCTTTGCAAAAAATTATGTGTCTCTAGTTCTGACCAGCTAAGTGACTGACAAGTTGTGTTTGCAGCTTCTGAACTTAAGAATGGTGATGGGCAAGCCAGTGTTTTTCTTAGGGAGGAGTTTGGGAATTGCATAGGTGCAGGTCTACCCGCAGCTCGTAGAGAGTTGACTGTGTCTAGGGAGTTTTTGAAACGCAAGCAATCTCTCATATTTACTTCATCTGGGTAGGGTTGTGTGTTCTTTTTTTTCTTTCTTTCTTTGTTGTTCTTTCTTAACTCTTTCACATTTTGAAGAAAATTGTGACTTAAAGAGTAGAACTGGCTTTCCCAAGTGTGATTCAGAGCCCAGAGAGTTACAGACAAGGAACTGTTTCTGTGATTTATAAAAACATAGTTTTCTTGGCCCCCAGTTTTCTCATTTCTTAATGCTGGCCACAGGCCAAATGGAATCCCAGAATTATAAAGAAAAATGAAGTCAGGTGGGTTAATGTCATAGATTATTTCCCCCCAAGAATTTCAGCAAGGTGGAATAAACTAAGTGGGAGTTTTATGAGGCAATGACTTTGTTTTTCAAGAGGGAAAGGATATCTAGTGACCCTTTTCTCAACAGCCCAAGTTCAGTTAGATGCGTTAGAACTGTTTTCTTTAATGACAGATTGCCTTCATAGATTTGTCCATTAATTTTAGTGTTTCAACTTTGTCACCTTCTGAATTAGAAGAATTGTTTTACACTTCAGTGAAAAGCATCAGAGCATGAGTGTCTCAGTGGCAAAACAGTCAGATGTTTTGAAAACAGGATGCTTTGGCTCTGCAGTATAAAAAGAGGAACGGAAAGAGAAACAGTATAGAAAGGAAGAAACCAAATAGCCTCAGCAGGATCCCCAGCCCAACAGGCATAAACACTGACCTATCTTCCTGACCTTCACTGGGGCTCAGTTCCTGACCTCGTGTCACCAAAGCCAATCGACGTCATTGGAGGAGGATAGGAGGAATGGCGCAGCTGCTGTGAGGGTGACTAGAATTTCCTGTCTCCTTCCTGACAGACAGTCAGAAAAGTACAGAGTTGCAACAACAGTGGCTGAGCAAGGACCAACACAGAACAATGCCAGTGAGGCGTAGTGGTGACTGATGATCAAGAGGGAGCTTTTACTGAGAGACAGAGTTACTTGCCTAAAATTTTCAGGTGAAAAAATGTCAAAGGGGTCATTCATACACAGCGTGTGGAATGTTTTCCTAAGGATGAACTTGCTATGGTGTTCGGTAAGGAGCTGTGTACAAGCAACTTGTCACTGTTCTAACACCTTCCACAATCCTTTTCTTTCTAGACTGGCTTTGCCCTGGGACTATTTTATGAGTGCTGCAAAGGTTTGAGCCCAGTTAGGAAAATGGATGTTCTATTGTTTAAAAGAACAGTCCTGAATAATATCAGTACTCTCTTTAGAATGAAGCTTCTGGACCTAGCACTTCAGTAAACGTTTGCTAAGGAAATCTATAAGATAGGAATGGTAGATAGTAGGTCCTTTTTCTCTGAAGGCGTCATGAACTCAGCTACAGATACCATCATCACAAGGGAATTGAGTCGCCCGGGCTGTGTACATTTATTTTTCTGGTTGTTCAAGGGTGGTCCTCCTGGCGTACTGAACATAAAGGCATCTTATTGCCTGTGCTCTTGGGTGGAAAAGAATGAAGTCATACAATTGTACCAACCTGTATCCACCTGGAGCCCAAGCTGTGTAACACTTGAATGTGATCATGATAGACTGATTGCCCTAAAGTTGGCTGAGTCATTTTCTAGCTAACTGAATAATCAGTGAGTATTGGAACTGTTGGATCCAGCAGAACTGAAAGGAAATAGATCTTATTGGTCAAGAGAGTCATCTTAGAACTCTGTCAGGAAAATGATAGGCAGGTGATCAACTTCTGAAAGGGATTAATTTCACTCTTGCCTAAAATTAATTAGATATAATTAAAGCAGTACCACACTTAGGGCAAGAGGGGTCCTTTTCCCGGCCCCGTGCTCCAGCCTGGTCTGCTTCCAGCTACACTCGACTCCAAGAGGCGAGGAGTCTTCCAGGCCAAGGGAGCAGTTGTGCTCCCTTCTCCAGACCGCATTGTATCCATTGGACTCCTAAGTTCTCTGCCTAAATGGCTTTGAACCCATTTCCAGGGGCCTGGATACGCCACTTTCCGGGGCGTGCTACACGAGTGTACATCCTTAGGCCCAAGGAGAAGACAAGAGGCAACATTCAGCTATTGAGAGTTATGTGGGAGGAGCTTGGACTTGCAGGCTGTGGCAGAGGGCCTAGGAAAGCCCATATACGGGGTCCCAGGTAGTGTTATGTCAGCGAGAAAGAATAGGGCCGGGTGTGGTCCAGGAGGTAGATCCCCTTGCACTGTCATATCCAAGGAATTCAAGAATTCTAAATTCAATCTGGCCTTCCAAGCTGCTAAGAAGGGATGTCTTTCAAGGTAGGAGTACTGGAAGTAGGTCAATTTACATCTTGGTGTATGGTGCATGGCCTCACAAATGTTAGCGGTGACCCTGGATTAGAAAGCAGAATAGGATGAAAATTAGTATTGACAGCCAAGTGGGGGAACTCACACATATTTTGACCTTCTTAGTGCTCAGATTTATGTAGAACTGGAGGCAGCAAAGTGAAAAGAGCCAGGGACTAAGCCATGAGTCTGAGTTCCAGCCCTGCCTCAATTTAGGTGTGTTATCTTAAACAATGAAATCATTTTGTATCTTTGCCTTTTTCTTATCTGCAAAACAAGATAATTGGAGAATACTATCTTCATGGTCTCCTTCAGCTCTTGCATTTATTGATAGGATAATAATAGTGAACAACCAACCGATGTTTACAGGTGTATACTATGTGTGCAGACATTGTGCTAAGCTCCTTACCTGCATTCTGTCATTAATACTCACAGAAACCCTTTGAAATAGGTACTATTACCCCCTGTTTTACAGACGAGTAAAATGAGGCTTACAGACTTGAAATAAATTGCCTAGAGAGCCAGGATTCACACCCAGGCTGTCTTCACCATCAGTGATCCCAAGGGGGTAGATAAGTACAGAAATATAGAGGTATTTAATATCTCTTATAAGGGAATTTTGTTGTGGCTTCTGGGAGGTCTTACTCTTTGCACTCTGGCCATCATTCATTAGATCTTATTTAAAATCCTAATGTGCAGTGACACCAACCATAAATCACCTTAAGCTTAGTCTTCTTGGCTGGGAAGCAAGAAGAGGGGAAAGAATAGCCATAGTTACAGAAAATGATGGTAAAGCACTCATAAATTGTAAATAACAATGTTAAACTAATCCACTGCCTGTTATGGATCAGTTTGTTAAATTCAAGGCTATTTGTTTCCCAAAATTCTATAACATGGGCTAACGTAAGACAGTAAAGTTTTGTTTAAAGGACCTTAACCTACCCTCAAATTCCCTTTTTACCCAACCTCCAAAATAAAAAGAAAATAGAGAGGTTATTCTGTTTTCTTTTCTGAATTTATTATTATTCAAAAAATTGGGACAATTTTATCATATACTATGTCTTTTCTAATGCACGCAACATGAACATAAAATAGAAGAATGATGCTTCCGTGACAATAATTAATATAGGAAAATTTCCTAGAAGTAACATGTAGACTGTCTTCCTTGGACTTTGCCTTCAAACAAAGATGAAAGAGAAGATTAAGCGTTTGTTCTTATCTGGCATTATTTCAGTTACTCTTTCTATGATAAAAATAGAGTTGTATTATTGAGAGTGTAATTCAGTATTCCAAGTTCTAGTCCTATGAAAACTTAACAAATCGAAGATTTTGAACATTGTCTAGTGCTTTGTAATAAATTTGAAATGTAATCTATTTTGCTTAATTTAAATATTTTGCATTAGTATTTACACAGCCATTTCCTTCACTGAATTCTAATCCATTTAGTCCAATCTTTCCGCCAGCTCACTTGAAAATCCCCCAAGTGAGCAAATCTCTAACTAATAAGCAGGAATGAAGTAAGGTAACATTATCTTTGATTGTTGCCTCCGGCTAGCTGATAAGGGAGCACATTATATTCTTAAAATCTGATAAATAAGTCATTTTAAGGGGAGCCTTTCCACATGAAAAAATATCCGATAATTATGTTTAGAATGTCAAATATAATTCTAGAACACTAGTTTTGAAAAATAGAATTACAATATACTAATGCAAAAAAATAGTTGTTTTACATTTTTTCGTACTTCTTTCTTGTCTTTTTTTTCCTTTTAGACTATGTCCCAGTCTAAAAGGCACCCAACATCTAAGCCATTGTTATCAATGAAAGAAAAGCCAAGGGTGGCATTTACTCTTGTACTATTCTCCCCAAACATTTTACTTCTAAGTAAAAGTGTGCTCAGCAAGTGGGGATCGCTCAGCTCTCTGGAAGCCAGGACTTACCACCAAACCAGAGGATGCCAGGGCAAACTGGTGCCACAGTCAATAGATTCACATTCTTGAAGACACTGTGCCAATTGTTGATGTGCATCACGGCACATCCCTCCACTTAAGCATTTTTCAGGGACCTGCAGGCTCCTCTGCCTTGCCCATTTGTACGTGATGTTTCCCTCAACCCGTGCCCAACTGTTTAGTCTCCTGGATATTTTACTGTAACTTCCTTTGTTTGATTTACTTTAAAGTAGCCAAGTGTTTCCACAAAGAAAAGACTGTTCAGTTATTTAGAAATGAAGAAGACAGTAAAACTCCTGTTTCTTTTGTTTCTGTTTTGGGAAGTGTCTAATAATCTTTTTCTCGTTATGGAGTAGTTTAAAAGCTATTAATCACGGAATGCTGTTGATCAGTCACATGTTTCCTTCTGCTAATTGCTTGCGATTTTAAAAGATACCGTTTTTCTAACCTAAAGCCTTCAGAGATTGAAAGTTAGTGAATTTATTGAAAACAAAATTCATCTTCATGGTTCAATTACATCTCTTTTTTTAGCTCTTCAAAATATGGCAATTATAAAAATGATCATTAAAACCTTTCAAAGGCCAACTTCCCTTCACTCTTTGCTAACAGCCTAGCGCATAATGTTATAAACTTCAGCGATTATAAAAATGAAATTTGAGTACAAATAGGAAGTAAAAGTAACTAAACCAATTTTAAAAATTTAGGTTTAGCACAAGAGGTTTTGCTATCTGAAAAGATAAATTTTAAATAGTTATTTTGGAAAGAAAAAAGTAAGAAGAGAAGTTATCTTTTCAACTCAGTCATATAGGTTGTGTGCTACAGCAATCAGACAAGGCAAAGTGAAGTGTTAATTTGGCAACTATCTAAGGTCATTGATCAGTGTGGATGGTGAAAGTTGCTAAATCAAACCAAAAAGATCTAAATATATTCTTTCTAGGTAAAGTCTCATATGGTTGCATTAGACAAAATCCCAGAACTTTAACCCCAAAAGGGAGCCTTAGCTATGATCTATTTGAAAACTTCATTTTATAAAGGAGGATTATAAAAGCTGAGGATAAGATACCTAATGTACTCACTCCAAAGATCTTTTTAAAATATAAAACACAATGTAAATAAAAATTAATTTTATTATGACACGACTTCTCCAGAGTCATAAGGTTAACTAGTGAAGAATCGGGGTCTAAAATACAGGTCTAATTACAAATTTAGCTTGCTAGTCCTCTTCAGCGAAAGGTTGATTCAGCTTAGGAAAGACAGGGAGCATCCCCCCCTTCATTTGCATTGATTTTAACCTCCTCATTGTCCATTTACCTTTCTTGAGTAAAAACTACATGACTGAATCATTTCAACCAAGGAGAACTAAGTTAGCATTCCTGAAAGTTTTGTGATCAAAATAGTTGGAATGAGTTGCTTTCAATTGGTTGTTTTTCTTCACGTTTTGCTGTTTTAATTTCTGAATTAAATATACCATATGACTTATATAGACATAGATATCTATCTACCTATAGATATCTATATCTATCTAGCTGTAGATATCTCTATCTATCTATCTATCTATCTATCTATCTATCTATCTATCTATCTATCTGCAGGGAAAAAATAGTCTCATCTTACAAAAGTAATCTGATTCTTTCCTTAGGTTAGATCCCCACAAATGGAATTAATGGATTAAAGGACATGAACATTTTTAATGCTCTTGATAGTTATTTGCTTTTCCACTAACCCCAATGACAAAGATTGAGTAGTAAAAATCCCGTGATTCGTATAACTGCCCTCAACTTCTTCGTATTGGTTCCTTTCCTCTCTCTGAAACTGAAGGTGGTAAAATTGGAGAGTTTTACCAATTGGTGAAAAATAGTCATGCTTGGATTCTCTCTGCTACTTAGCTTAGGATGCTGAAATCGAGACGGTGATCTCAGTTTGGCCCTCTCCCTACACCTTAGAATGTTTCTGTCCAGTAACCCAGATTATGCCAAATTCTCACAACTCAAATATGATTTTTGGATTTTTCAGTCATATTACCAACATCTTGGAGTTGGGTTCAATAGTGTTAGCAGCTCCATATTTAGATAAAATATCAATGTAATTAATGCCTTATAAACATTTAAAATCAAACAAACCTCATTTATAGCAGATAGAGACACATTTTTATGTCTTTAAGGAGCTTAAGATGAGGTTTAGTATTTGTAAGAGGTCAAAGTTAAGCAAATTGCAAATATTTTGTTGTAAAATATTGATGAATTCTGAACTACTAATATAATTACTTAAAATGAGGAGATGTGGGAAAAAATAAAGGAAAAAGGATAGAAAGACATGATTATCTCAGTTATAATGTTCATTAAGGGAAATTATTCTGTGGCTAAGATATACCTGATAGTCTCACTTTAGCTTTTTGGTATCTACGCATTTTTAATCATTACTTATATAACTAAATAGGACCAAGTGAGGTAACAATTCTTAACATATCATGTAGAAAATAAAAAGAAAATTCCCAATTTCAGGGGAGGGGGAAGGTTACACAGCTTAGTGTTTGGGCTATTAGAATAAGATATAGTAGACTTGAATTAAAAAGCTAAACTATATAAAAGGAGATTCCATTAGAAGGGGGGGATAATTTTAATAGCCAGGAAAATCATTTGCGTATATGAAAAGAACTGACAAGAGTTAAAAAAAAAAATAGACAAACATTTTAGTGGCTCCTGTTGATTGAAACAGTGGTCTTCTAGCTTTCTCTCTATCCATGATATCAGAAGATCTATCGAAAACATGCCTTAGGACTATAAGTAAGAATTTTATTATAACTTACAAATCAAATATAGGACTTTACCCCCCTCTCTCTCTTGGTTTTCCATTGTCTAGAGAACTTCCCTTTGGCTTAAACATATCACCAAGCCCTATACTAGGAGCCTATTCCTAGTATGCCAAACTTGTTGGCTTTCTTTTTTTGCAACTCTGCCTTAACTACTCTGGCTTTGATCACATTTTTATAGACCATGCTTTTATCTATCTTGTCAGTTAGTATAATAGCCAACATTTTAGTTATCTGGGGTTTTATTTATGTCTGCTCCAGATTGCAAGGTCTTGAGGCCTGAAATTGTGTTTGAATTTTTGAGACTCCACATTTGCTTACAAAGGCTTAAAAAGTATCAAGGAGGCAGGGCTCTGTTTCTCTTTAACTGTAATGAGAGAAGTGAAAAGCAAATGAAGGCTTTTGTCAGTTCCTGGTAGTTGATTTTAGGTTTATTTGATTTTGACTAGCTCTCCACAATTATTTCAAAAGCTCTCTGATTTGGTCATTTACAAAATGTGTTGACATGGGGATTTTGGATAATTAACCTCTTTTATTTTTTCCACCAATGCTAAGCTGGTTAATGACCTTTTCCATATTAAAGAAGGACATTTTCTTTAGCATTGTCAAAAAATTTAAATTATGGAACATTCTTAGAGCATCTAGTGATAATGTGCGTTTCCAGTATACTTCTGCACGTCCATTTGATTGTGAGAAGGGGATCTGCTGATGGGTCACGAATGAAATGGACTTCAGTTCCCGCTCTAAATATCTCACTCATAGCCCAGAAAGGGCAATATAACCATCCAGAATTCTACTCATCTGCCAGCCTGAAAGGGCACAGTGCCCTCCTGCCTCAGCTTCTATCCATTGAGATTGCTACTGTTGGCTCTAGTCTCTAATTGAGTCAGAATGATTTAGATATATCTGCGCTTATTGAGGCAATGGTTATGTTTTTCTTGGCCAGGTCCAGTACATTATTTGTATTCTTGTCAGGTGAGCTGCTACTGAATTTTTCTGCGCTGTATTTTAACACACTCTGGATCTGGTTGCACAAAATGTATTTGCATCCTTCTTACCCATTGCATGGAAACTTCCCTGATAATATCTCATCAAGATTTACCGTATTATTATTATTTTTAATTAAAGTTTATTGGGGTGACAGTTGTTAGCAAAGTTACATAGATTTAAGGTGTACAATTCTGTAATACATCATCTACTGTGTTTCCCTAAAAATAAGACCTAGCCAGACCATCAGCTCTAATGTGTCTTTTGAGCAATAATTAATATAAGACCCAGTATTATATTATATTATATTATATTATATTATATTATATTATATTATATTATATTAGACTGGGTCTTGTATTAAAATAAGACCAGGTCTTATATTAATTTTTGCTCCAAAAGATACATTAGAGCTGATGGTCCGGCTAGGTCTTATTTTCGGGGAAACACAGTATATATCACAGTGTGCGTTCACCACCCAGAGTCAGTTCTCTTTCCATCACCATTTATTTGATTCCCTACCGGTATTATTTTTTAAACATTTTAAAATCAGTTAATTTCAGAGCATTTATTTTATTTTGATTGTGGTAATGTAAAATACTCTTTTACTAATATTCTTCTTTTGCATGTTTAAGGTATTAAGATAAGGTCATCATCTAATGCTGTATTATATGTCTGGCATAGTAAAAATTTCAAACTGAGGAAGGTCACAAATTGCCTTTCAAAAAAGACCCTTCAGGGTCCTGAATAAATCCTAAAATAGGAGAACCTTGCCAAAAATAAACAAACAAAAACAGGAACCCAATATATTGGGTTAAAATGAGTAAACTATGAGCTCTTTTTCATAAAGGAAATGAAGCATGAGGAGATATTATTGAGGAATAATTCAGGAGAGAGTTTTCTTTTCCTTTTTTAATTTTTTTTATTTTTATTGGGCAATATTGGGGAACAGTGTGTTTCTGCAGGGCCCATTGGCTCCAAATCATTGGACTTCAATCTAGTTGTGGATGGCGCAGCTCAATTCCAGGTCCAGACTTTTTTTCGGTCTTTTTAATTGCAGGGGATGCAGCCCATCACCCCATGCGGGAATTGAACTGGCAACCTTGTTTTTGAGAGCTCGCACTCTAACCAACTGAGCCATCTGGCCACCTAAGATTTTTCTGTTTTGATCATTGCTTTTCAAATCCAGCCACATGATCTGTTTCCCCCAAGATCTTTGACTCTGCCTGAGGGAAGACTAATTATGGGGCAATGCAGGGATCTTTAAGGCCCATCTCTTCACTTAAAACTTATTTGCTTCCAAAATTTCCTATGGTGCCAGGAGAGAGTATTAAATAAAGGGACACTCTCTTTAAATGTATAAATGTTTGTAATTTTGTGTTGCTAGATCCAAGGTTGCATGTAAGGAAACATATCTGAAGATCCCTTTCCTGCGTACATAGGCTCTCACCTATTTATCTCATATGATGCTCACCTTGAAGAAAGTATTGTGATATTCTCATTTTCACTGTGAAACCAGGATGCAAGAGAGATAATTGATTTTTCTAAGTCCTTCAGCTACTAAATGGTGATGCTTAGAATCAAATCTTGTTCTTTCTGCTCTAAAGTCAAGTGATTAAAAATTAAGATAAATTCACAGGGAAATTTATTACAGTCTTATATGACTTGCTAACACAACATATAGTTATAGTATTTTTAAAGCTAGAGCTCAACCAAGCCTCCTTTTTATTTCCCAGACCTCAGTTTAGATGTTATCTCTTTGAAGACACCTTCTCTAATTATCCTAACTCAATAGCTTATTTGTTTCACACTTTGCTGTCACAATTTATGATTTTTGGGATTTGTTGTGGAACTTAGTTTTTACTCCCTTAGACTGTCAGGTTACTGGGGACATGAATTGTGTTTACCTTGTTCACTCTTGTAGTTACAGCATTTAGAGTAGCTCTAGGCACCTGGTAAGCATTCAAATAAATATTTGTTGGATCAATTGCATGAGGCTCAGAAACTTCATCTAATTTGTCTAGGACCAGCTATGTTGTTAGTGCCGGATCCATTTTAGAACCCAGGAAACCTGTTTTCTATACAATGCAGCATGCTACACTTAGGTGCTTTCCAAGCCTAATTGTAGTTTTTCTAATTGTTAGGTTGAATGAGAAATCCCCACTTGTTTCACAGTGACCCTTTAAAGTACCCTCAGAAACAGTGAAATCTTGCTCCCTGGACTCAAAGTCAGATAACAGCAGACAAAGTCAACAGGGACAAATGCTCTTTCCTCATGAGCAGAAATATGAAGCACGTTTTTGCTGGTGTTTGGTTTGGCATTGGGGTATTCGGTTTACCTTTCTCTCTGCACCCTGTGGACAAGTGTCTAAGCCCTTCAGAGACTGGCAATAGCTATTGCACACTCAACTGGAAATCTACTCACGAAAATGTGTCTGAAACTCAGCTACGCTCCGTATCTGTTGTGTCTGGAGAGTAGCATTAGTCATTCTGTCCTTGTTTGGTTATATTTTTCATTCTTGACGTATTGCTGATACTCCTCTCACCCCTCCCCCAGCCACATATTCAATTATTTCAGATGCATTACAGGATTGACCTCAACTGAGGAAATCTGAGCAAAATGCATACTTGGAGCAATTACCCTTCTGTCAGGCAATTTGTGGCCATTCATGGCTTTTGGTTAACACATAAAGAGTTTTAAAGTCTCTTAATTTGAGGAAATTGGCTAAATCATGGCATCATGAGTGGTTAGAGTTAACAACAGCTGGAAATCTCCAAAGAGCTTTTTTTTTTATGTTATGGCTTCAATGCAAGGCCATTTTGAGTTATTGTTTCATTTGACAGGCTTCATCTATCTTCATCTATCTTTCTGGCAATTCTGGTTTACACTCCTTAGACTAGTGAATAATCTAAATGTCAACCAGTGAGGCAGAATTTCTAGGAGTAACTCCTGTGGCATGTAATCTACATGACATCAATGCATCACACCTTCAGCAGCATCTTGTGGGAATTCTGTAGTTCATTGTACAAGCTTTGTCAACAATGAGAAGAAAAGAGCTTAGGTTTGGAAGAGCCAACAGGAACCTCCACCCAAATGCAAACCCAAGTGAAGAAGGTACCATGAGCTCCTATTCTTTTAAAATTTAAAGACAAAACTCAGCTTCAAGCACAAGTCCTGTGGAATAAACTACAAGTCCTAAAATAGTCTCAGACATTTTGCCAATCACTTTGTATATATGTATATAATTTCTAAACTTCCCCTTTTAAAGATGGAAAAACTTAGTCTCCAAATAACTCAACAACTTGCCAAGTTTGGATTTTATTTCCAAACTCAGTTGGATTCTCAGCTGATCCTATGTCATGCTAGAATGTTGTTGCGTCTGCTTCTGGACTTTTCTTTGTGCTGTTAGACCCCACTGGTAAGGTCAACCTGTAACCAGAACTTCCTCTATGCCCATGTATCCAACTCTGAAACTATTTTTACAAGCCTTCCGTAAGCGCAACAAACCTATACATCTTGGGGTGCACCATTGTGCAAAGCATCCATTCATCTTTTCTAAATTATGGTAGCCAATTATAGAAAAAAAAATTCAAAGCAAGTATAATTATCTTTTTTGAAAGGGTAAAATTATATAAGACTACCGCTTTCACTCTTCATGGTTTAAAATTATTTTCGAATATCCAACCTGTGGCAGATTCTTCTCAATTTGCAAGTGCATGTTCTAGCATAGGCATACCAAAATACCAAAACAGACAACATATTTGCTTTCAGGGACAGAAACGATGTCTATGTAGCTCAGGTTTTTTTTTTTATTTGTTTGATGGTCCCTAGAGTTTATCTTGAAAATTTCCAGGCTAGGGGCTGTTCCAGCCCTGGGAAATTGCTAATCCAGAGACAGTGAGTCCAATGCTAGGTTTCAAGGCATCCCGTTATCTTTTATCTCAAGGGGTATGTGAAAATTGCTAGCTGAAGTCAATATTATTAATATTTAACACAATACACTCCACACGATGATTTAAAGGGCTAAAGTGGTCATCTCAAGAACAAGCTATGGTAGATTTTTGTGGCTGCAAAAATATTGGAAATTTTAATAAGGCAATACTTAGTGAAGGATTTTAAACAACCCAGGAGATTTTATAGAATACAATTTGGAAATCAGTTTTTAAAGAGAATCATGATCAATACTTATGGGGTTATGAAAGGAAAGTATAATGTTTGGGGGGCTGATGTCCCTGCTCTGTATCATTGCTTTCAAGTCAGATATGAAGGTCCTGAAATATAGGTCTTATTTTCTACTAGTCAGGAGAGGACACTGGAATGGATATTCCATAGGTCTGATCCATGGTAAGATTTCTAATTTCAAAAATATAACAGGTTGTAGAACTTCTGGCTGCGAAATGGTTCAAAAGACCTTAGTCATCTGCTTTGGAATCACATGAACATCCCATGGCATTAGAACTGGCTTTAGAAGTTTGAGGTTAAATATTAGCCATTATGTACAGGAAACGTTGTAAAAACTTAAATGGAAAAACAAAAGAATAACTAAATAGTGAGCTTTGATTCCTTGATTTTTCTAAATTGCTACGATGGTTTTTGTCATCTATTGGAAAAAAGCCTCTCCAATATTCAATTATCAAGCCAGCACCCCAGATCTGCCAAAGTATCTTTGGTTTATTTGTTTATCTCTATTACCAGCCAGATTAAAGGGGAGGGGTCACATATATAAAATAAAATTGTGAAGCGCCAGTTAGTAACTGTTGCAGGTCTTATCGTATTACTCACCAGAAGGAAAGACCTTTGTCAAAAAGAATAAGTTTGGGCATTTATCTAAAAATATACAGGGCCTCTAAAACTGATGTGTTATTAGTGTATGATTTTGATATCCAGTCTCTTCATGGGATATTTGGACCATGCAATATCTGGGATATACTTACACTAAAAAGAAACATTTGTTGCTTATATGAAATTTAAATTTAACTGGGTGTCCTGAATTTCTATTTACTAAATCTGGCAACCCTATATATGTGGAAACATATATATGTAATTATTTGTATAGTTTATAAATATAGTGTGTGAGTATATATGTACATATAGTTAAAAATGCATAATGAAGATATAAGTCTTTGGGTATAAATAATTATAGTATCTTTTGCCCATTTAATTGTGTCACTGCAGCAACTTTTAGACATAGCGGAATGTTAGGTCTGAGAAATTTCTCTAAACATTCTTAGAGGAATTACTTTGAGTCTAGGAAAGTTCGATTTTTTAGTGTCCCGATAATGTGTGCCAAATTTCCTCTTGAAAAGTTTCCAGAAATTCTAAGAAAAACAGACAGCAGCAAAGAGGATAGGTAGGTAGGAAGAAACACTTAATAATTTTGAGGGCTGTTCCAGACCTCGTCTCAAGTGATAGATAAGTTGTATTCAAAGTTGTATTTAAACTCTTTTGATTTTTTTTTTTAAGTTCTCTGTAGGAAAGCTCTAATGGTTTGTCCCTACTTTGACTTTTAAAATGTCACTTGAGCAACTTGTCCTCTAACCAGTGAGTGGAATTTATTCTGCTTTAGCTTCTTCATAAATGCCAACATTTTGTTGGAGAATTACGGTTAGAGACGTTCATGCTTGTTTTGCATTATATACTTATTTGTTGTGGATTACCCTATCACTAGACAGTTAAGAAGAGAATCATTCAATTCTAATCTATTTAGATGAGTTTCATTCTTATTTGGCGCACAAACAGTTAGAATGACCTAATTATATTCCCCAATAGATCAGGGGTTCACTCCAGATATGAATGCGGTAGGACTTGTTTGCTAGGATGGCCCATCATGAAACTAGTCTCTAGTAAAGTAGATGCTAATGGACAATAGCATGCTAATTCCTTTCTTTTTTTTTTTTAAATTAAAGTTTATTGGGGTGACAATTGTTAGTAAAATTACATAGATTTCAGGTGTACAATTCTGTAATACATCATCTATACATAATCACATTATGTGTTCACCACCCAGAGTCAGTTCTCCTTCCATCACCATATATTTGATCCCCCTTACCCTCTTCTACCACCCTCATTGCCCCATTCTTAAACCTGTTATCAACTCCATTTAATTTCATTTGCTTCTCAAACAACACAAACATTTCATTAAAGAAACTGAACATCCAGTTTCAAACAGATGGTAAAGTTTATAGGGAAAGGCAAAGAGAAAAGAGATGAGATGCACATTGTTAGATAATCTGAAATGTTAAGAATTGTGGAAATTACGAGTTTGATAAGGGGCTTTAGAGAAAGTACACTATATCCCTGCTTTTGTTGTTGTTTAAATCAGATTTTGCAAAGAAAAGTGTAGGTGTTTAGAAATTAGAGTTCTTCATTTCTTTGGGCCCTTGTTTCTTCCCGTGGAAACTTAGAGGTATGGAAGAAGCAGTTTTCTTTTTTTAAATCAGAGGGAACCTTAGAAATTAGCTATTTTACAACTCTTGAAACTGAGCCCACAGCTGAAAAAAAAAAAGAACTGAGCCCCAAGAAGCTAATTCATCTTACCCAAGATCGCCCATCTGATTAGTGCCAGAACTAAGACAACAGAGACAAGCTCTCCTTACTTCCATTTCTCACTAAACTGGGTCACTGCAGTTTCAACTTCCTTCTACCACCACTAGCTAGCATTCTGTGATTTCAGGAGGAATTTTCAGCCCCTTCACTTTCCTAATGCCCGGGAATTCTTATTAAGTTATGACTAACAAAGTGTAAAATATGAGTCAAAATTTAGTCCCTAGTAAAGTCATTGTGACTTTAATGACTTCGGCAGTTGTTTCATGCTGCAAAAACAGGAAGATCCCACACAATAAGGCGCCTGTCTCAGATGGGCTTCTGCGTAGACGGCCACCCACAAGGGTAACTACTGGCACTGTCTTCCTCGCTCTTTGGCACCTTGTTTTCATTTGCACAATTTTCACCTACTGACTTCATCATGAGGTTATCAATGAGGAGAAAGTGCTTGCTTTATCTAGTCATGGACAGACTGAAAGATATATTTTTGATCACTTAAGATTCACTCCTGAGTGATAACCAGGTGACCAACACCCTGACAAGCCCAGATTAGTCTTAAAAGTAGCTTTTTCACATGTTTGATACTAGCCCCTTGTAGTATTACTTTCCTGGATTGCTTTATTCTTAGAAACCTAGAAATGCCAAGATTTAGAAGCAGAATGACTCTCTCAGATCATTCTAGTCCACTTCTATGTGATTAAATTAACTAAGAGCTCATTACCAAGAGTTCCTAACTTGCCTATGTATCTTTGCACAAAGCACAAACTAGTCGTATGATGAGAAATATCGAAAAATGATGAAGTATCCCATCACTACATAAGAATCGGCCTCAGAAGAAAATAATCTCTGTATGTAGCCTTGAAGCTAAAGAAAAAATTGAGCCATAAACAAAATGTTCCTATCAAGTGTAATTGAATTTCAGCTTTTGCTAGTCCAGATATTTTAAATAACTATTAAAGGTAGCCTATTCCAACAAATTCACACAATTTTATAGAAAAGATACAGTCTAGGCAAATAATAATGAAATCATTTATGTAGAGAATATCTTTTTCTCTTCAAAAAATAACTGCAATTTCTACAGCGTTCGTGAATCTAGTGTTAGGCATAAGCTTATTAAGAAAGCATTGGAGGAATTTGTGTTACTAAAGGTTCATTCACAAACTTTGCTTGTCTGTGTTGAAAAGGGGTTTCAGCCATTTCCTCTGGGGACATTATTTCTAGGTAGGCTCTAACAGGGTTTTCTTGTAAAGGCAGATTCTTATCTGAAAAATAGGATCTGTGTACATTAGGCAGTAGAGACACATTTATCTTTGAAATAGTGTGCTCCTGTTTGTGGCTTTCGCTACTGCATTTGGTAAAGTAAATGATGTCCACTCCTTCTCATTCCTGTAACTCCTTGGGACACAATTTCCCTTTGGAGCTATTTTACTTTCATTTCTGTACTAAACAGCCAATTTGGTAAGTAGACAGGGAGACTACAAGAGTCTTAGAACATAAAACTCTGGAAGGATGATGAATCCTTCTCTTCCTTTGTTGGCAACTTGTTGTTATGAACTGAAGCATTTCTGATTTGGGTTGTTTTTCTCCACAGTGTTGAGAGAGTTTTGTTTTCTGGGAAATACTGGTTACTGGTAAAGAATGTGTCCAGACTGTAGGAGGCTGCTACAAGATTTATCATAGAGTCATGACAGGTTTAGACTGAGAGGCTGAGATCCTAAAATCATGCATCACTCTCATTTTGTATGAGAGGTGAAGTGACTTCACAAGATTGTTAACGAGAGCTGCGAATGAAAGTCTGGATCCATCTACCACGTTGTGGCTGCCTCTGGCTCAACAGAAACTACTCCCATATGGGAGTCAGACACTGAAAACCCAACTAAGCTGAGCTCCCCAACTGTCTCCTGGGTCCTAACCTCAAACACAATTCACGTCTATTCCATTCCTTGATGTGTCTCCTCACACAGGCCAGCACTAATCATACTAATTGGACTCTGCATTACTAGAATGTGAAAGGTAACCCCTGTCTGCTCTTTGAAGGCCGTGTCTGCCTTCCTCCATTTGGACAGAGTGCAGCATAAGTGGGCCCTTCATAAATGCTTTTTGATGAGAGCAATGATTGCCTTAGTCAGTGTGGTTGGGCCCTCCCTTACAGAGGAGGAAAACCAACGGTTGTTGCTAAGCAACGGTTAAAGGACTGGGTCAGTTTCTGACACTAAGTGACCGCCATTTGCGTACTTGATCATGTTGTGTGTTTTACGGTTGCCTTAAGATGACTTTGTTTTTTGGTGGCATTGCCATGCTCTCGGTAAAAGGCTCATAGAACTTAGGCATGAGAGGAAGGAGGTGGTATTCATCTGTTAACTACTTACATGAGTACACTGGCCTCTTCTGTAAACTGTGCAGGAAAGGTGACAAGTTTGGTTTATTCTCATCTATGTAGCTGAGAGCTACTTCCCTGCTCCCTGAGACTGATCGATAATTTATGCCAGCAGGGTCCTGTGGCAATGGGAGGTGATACAAAGAAAGGAGGAGAAAAATCTTTCCCTGTCTTTTATGATTGAATTTCTACCTGCTCATGTAGTCTGAGCTTAGGGGCCAATAGTGCTAATAAAGAACTTGCCCCATCCTTTCCAAAGTATTAATCTTTCTGGTTAACTAATGTGCTCTAATGTATCTAATTATTTCTGCTAGGATGAAAGTTGATTAAAAGCATGGAGAGGTTTTTTTTTGTTTGTTTGTTTGTTTGTTTTTCACTGCTATATATCTCCAATGCTTTGCCTGGCACATTTTAGGTGTTCAATAAATATTTATCAAATACATGATCAAATGGTATTATGGAACTAGTACAAAACTGATTGACTCCCATATCTTCCTAAATATTTCGGAGAGACCAAAGGAACCAACGTGAGGATGATTATTTGAATGTTACATTTGGCTAAGTCTAGTGCAGAGATATAGTTAAAGAAATCGTGTCTCTGCTTTTTACGAGATATTTTTACAATGTTCCAAGTAAAGTTTGCTTCTTTGCCAAAATTTAGCTGATCAAGTGAGAACATAGAAACCTGTCTTTTCCAGCTTCTAAGTTTTTAGTGTAAGTACCTGTCTTTTGAGAACTGAAAATAAGGTGCCATTAAGACCGAACAATTGTGTCTTAAAAAACAAATAATCTGGAACTTATGTGATTCACTCAGAGTTCAGAATTGCATAGAGTTTCAATAAGTAAAACAGTAGCCGAGATGATTGATTCACAGATCCCTGGTTAGTTACAGTTACTAACACACTGTATCATGGGAAAATACACATACGCAAGCAGGGTTACCCAGAAAGTGGGTGACGGTGACTCTCGGAGAACAGTGCATAGCGCAGTGAGCCAGCGGGCAGCAATATCGATTTTCAAGGCTTTGCCTTGAAAGACCTGGTCTCCTGGGGACAGGCAGTGGCTTGGATGCTTGAAGTGAAGCCACTGTCAGTGCAGGATGCTTATTTGAAAGGGGGATGCCTCACAGGAGAGAGAACCAATTGTGTGTGTGGGGGGGGGAGGGGGCGGGGGCTGTTGCAATGGTGCTTTGCGATTCCTTTACCTTGCTGCACTTGAACTCCTGGGAGTCACAGGGTGGGGTAACAGAAAGAAGGAGAAGGAGGGCAGGGGGACGGGCCTCAGTAGGGAATCCCACTGCAGTAGGGCTGTAGTCTTAGACTCCCTGCTTGTCTATTCTCTAACCTCAACAAGCAGGAGGTGGGGAAGCGCCTACAGGAAAGGAATAACTTCTCTACATGCCCTACCTTGCTAAAATGAAATAAAAATAAATTTAACCCCTAATTATTTCTAACATGAATTAGAAGATGCAACACAAAAAATACAAAAAAAAGCATAGTCGTTCATATACCTGCAAATAATCCACCATTCATGCAGCAAACGATATCTTGTATTTCCTAACACATTTTAGATCCTAGATTGAAAGGTTAAATGTGTTTAATTCATTTGTTCCATGTCATCAGATATGCATATTAATGAGCTGGTGGAGTGCAGAAAATTGCATTCTGCGTGTGAAATACTTTTAAAATGAAATAAATGAATTCTTTCCTATTTGTGTCCTTGTGAAAGAAGGCTAAACGCATCTGTACACCATTGGTGTGTGGAAAACAATCCTCCAAAAAGATAGTTTAAAACAAGTATTTTTGTATATGGAAAGCCTGGTCTGAAAACAGCCACAGTTTTAATCTTTTTCATTTTTTTTTTTTAATGTTCGGAAAGTAAATGAATCAAATGCACCATCACTTTGAAACCTTTAGAGTAGCTTCAACTCTGTGCGGAGGCTACAGCTGCAGAGCACAGGTCTGTGCAGTGGGGAGAGGGTTAAGAACACCTAGTTGAAATGGGGGAGGGTACTGGCTTCAGATATACTTAAATATTCATGGGGCTCCCTCCATTTTAATCTTCTCCTTTTAAAAAGATGGCTGTGTTTCCCAGTCTGGCAACCCCTCAGGCAAGAAGAATTGCTCCTTCCTTGCAGAGTTCAGCTGAGCAGGACTAAGCTAGGGTGGAAACTCCTTCGGCCACTAGGACTATTCATAATTCATAAGTGCTGCACACCAGCCAGCTGAATACGTTTGGACAGGCTCTTACTCCTTCGTGCAATTTCTGATTTCATTACTCTCCCTGCCAGGAAAGAAGCAGGGAGCATAGGATTCTTGGAAGAATGGAGTGCGAAGATGGGCTTTGTTTGGATTAGAAAGTGCTTTAAGTTTTGGAGGCTTTGTCCTTTATAATTTTTGATTATTTTACCACTAAATGCAAGGCTTTTCTGCTCTCTCAGAACTGTGAATTTTTTCAAAGGGATTTGTGGATTGTGGCAGGAGAGTATTCCAAAATGCCTGAGGCAAACTATTTGTTATCTGTATCTTGGGGTTACATCAAGGTGGGTTCATTTGATTATGTTATGTGTCTTTGACTGAATGTGAAGCGTTTACAGCTGTATGTTTTCCGTGAAGTAGTAAACACTTGTAATGATTTGTGTTGTCACTTAGCCCACTGAGGCTGCTTATTATGAAATAAGCGCATGTTATATTACATTGCATTTAAATAGACTGTGCTATCTTTTCATCCTATTCTTTTTATACAACTCTATTTTTAAAGGGTGCTTTTTTTTCCCCTTAAAATTTTCACATATAATTTCTCCTCACTGTATATTATTAACTGAAATTATATTTTAGAGTTAACTTTCAATAAATGTATTTAAATACGTGCTTACATCTTCAAGTGAAATTATCATGACCTCTATTGAAATTCCTTTTCCTCTTTTTGCATCTTCAGAAGCAATCATGTCAATTCTAAGAAATCTTTGAAAAAAACCTTTTTTTTTTTCCTAAATAGACAATGGAATAATTTCACATTAAGGGGACATTGTATTTTGTAAAAACAGTGTCATTTATCTAATGGTATCTGCTCATCCAACCTCTCAGTTCTTGGACAGTAAAGTTGTGGACATGTAAAGTGATAATTTGCTATTTTTTAGGTGGTTAATACATTTTTGTTCTTCATAAACAGTTCAAAAGGATGCTGAACCGGGAGCTGACACATCTCTCAGAAATGAGCCGATCAGGGAACCAGGTGTCTGAATACATTTCAAATACTTTCTTAGGTAAGACGTTCACTGGGAACCCTCTTTCATAACTGAGATTTTTTCATTATTAATCTCCGAAATTCATCAGGGACATCCCTATGTGAGTTTGAAATGAGGTTAAGTCATTGGAAAAGAAATCCATTTAAAATAAGAACTAAGGACAGCCTTAGGGTGAAAAATGAGGAAGGTATTTTTTAAAAAAATGAATGAAAATACCCAACAAAAACTGAGGTTATTATGCCCTAAGTGTATTTATATTGACCTCAGGTCACCCCTTATCTACCCACCCACCTCCATCTCTGTCAAGACCTCTGAAGGGGTAGGGGTGGGAGTTCCAATTACCCAAACCCTCAGGACAACTCCACAGCCTCCTGGCATTCTTTAAATTCTTTCAATGCTGGGCTTTGAGCAAAAGGTTTCCTCTTAGGTGGTTTGTAACAGATATGGTTGATGAGTAACTGATGATTTGGCCCATGAGAATAAGGTTTAGAGATAATTTGACTATTGCTTTGCTAAGTTATTTTGTAAAGAGAAATGGGGGGAAAGAATCTGTATATCTCTGAAAGATTTGACCCTCTGAAAACAGCATCCTCATCTTCCTAATCTGATGCTTTATCTATTCTGTTCTGTAGTCACTTTGCTAGTATTTAACATATGACACAGAAAGTTTGCATCAATGATCCCTAACTACTGTCAAGCATCCTGTTTGATTACTAGGGATTTCTGATCTCATGTTTAAAGCCATTCTATTGTATAATGAACCTATTTAGGCTATATATTTTTTATATAATGCCTGTAGAATCTGTAATCTGTACTTCAAAGTGAATGGGTAGATTCTGAGTCTGTTGACTTTCAATTATCCCTGAATTATGCTTGTTTCCAGAACTCCACTTTCCAGGGAAATGACCCATTCTTACAGCTGAACATCACACCGCCCTTCATTTGGGCATAGCTACACATCATTAAATCAATGAGCATTTGCCTTGATGCCTTATGGAAACGCACAGCTCTTCTGCTTTTGTTTAAAAAAAAAATCAATCCTATTTCTCTAATACCAAAGCACTTCCTGCTATCAGCAGATCAATCTTAAACCAGCCTAGTGCAAAACTCACTGCAGCCAATGAGCACCAGAAAGATTAACAAGTGCCTTTCCAACTGTTTCCAGTGTGTGGGTGTCTGTAGCACCTGGTTTTCTCCAGCTGCAGTTGCAACAGCCCTTGTCAGAGAACAAAGGAGAATTTTTCAGACATCCTAGCTCCGAGAAGTAGCTAGAATCTAATTGAACAGAAAGCATTATATGCATCATTTCTTCTCCATTATTCCCCCTTTATTACTTTGAAGCCAGATATCGTCTCCTGTCCATTTCAGATATACCCCGTTCTGTGCAACACCCAATTGTTTTTCATAAGCTGGGGACCATTTTAGAGACATTTTATAGGTCAATGACTGCGAGAGAGAAAAATAAATAAGTGCAAGAACTCATTTTTGTTTTCATAAACATTGCATTTTAAAATACACCACGTCTTCTCTTCTCAGAAGAGACTCTCATGACTAGAGTAAAGCTACATGGAGCCCTTAATCATCCAGGACTGCACCTAAGCAGTCCCCTGCACTTGTTTCTTTCACTCTCTGCGTGCCAAAGACAATAAGTATATTTTAGAATACTAATGAATCTTTTTTTGTCATCAAAGGCAACCAAGTGAGAAAGCTGAATAAGATAGCAAAGATGAGTCCTCAGTCTCCACACTTTGCATCTAAAGGAACAGGCAAATGTCAACTCTGTTGAACATGCCATTGGCTATATTTTTTAGGTGCACCTTTGAAGAAAACCAATCACTTGACTTCTTAGTATTCCAAAAATTAAATTATCAAGAGCATGTTGTTGAGGAAGGTTGTTAGGCTCTCAGTCCTTACAGACTCAGTCTGAGGAAGGCGGTGGTGTGTGTGTGTGTGCGCGCATGTGTGTGTGCGCGCACGTGCGCTTGCACAAAGTAGACCCCATCAAACAGACTAGACAGACAAGTTAAAGTTTTAAATATTCTTGAGAAAATATAGGGCG
This sequence comes from Rhinolophus sinicus, assembly GCF_057876585.1. NCBI lineage: Eukaryota > Metazoa > Chordata > Mammalia > Chiroptera > Rhinolophidae > Rhinolophus > Rhinolophus sinicus. The sequence goes on from NC_142514.1 coordinate 48,590,778, forward strand.
AAAAAGAAATCAAGCATGTAAACAAAAGGTGCACCAGTTGCCTCATTTGTAAAATGAGAGCACATCCCAGAGCCCTTTCAACCCTAACGTTCTTTGACTCTGATATGGACAGAGTTTATCAGTGTTGCTGAGACATGGCAACCGGAGTTCTCTGTAATAGACCATAGACCTGCAATCTGACAATCTCCAAAAGCAAACAAAGTTTATTTTCAAACTATAAGTGCAAGACATGGGACTCTGAGTCCTATCTTATGAGCATGGTGCATACTCCTAAAGGACCTTGAACGAAGCCTTCTTCATACACTGTCAGATCTGCAAGGGATCTAAATGGCCTCATAGTTGAATTCCCTTATTTTATAGGAATGAAAACTGAGGGCCTTGAAGGGCAAAGTAACTCGACTAGCCAAGTATGGCTAATATGTTCCTGAGTCAGAACTAAGACTTAGCTCTCTTGACGCCTAGACCTAAATATTCTGTCCCATCTTTAACTAGGAGAGAAGGCTATTAGAAACTCAGAATATATAAAAGAAACTCACATTTAATGGTATTTAAGTAATACTCATATTCTTTTGGAGAAAGATCTTTAGGAATCAAGATTGTGAGACCTAAAAATAAAATATTTATTAACATTTTCCAGTAATATAAAGGGCTCCTACTAGAGCACAGCAACCATCTTAGTGAGCACAAAATGAGACGACCCTAGCAATTTAAGTTAAACTTGAAGAGCATTATCTCAGTAAGAGTCATTGAATGTTCAAATATGTCATTGGAGGGAGGGAAGTGTTTACTCCAGGGATCTGTGAAACTTGTGTTGTTTCCATCAAAGGATGGTGTCCAGATGGAGAAGCCAAAAGGCAGGCAAGAGACCATTTACCACTGCAGGCACTTATTCTATTACATGAAAATGGGCTCCAGGTTGCTGGTATAAGAGGAAATAAAGCATGACTTACAGGGAGGGAGTCTAGCGAAAGATACTTGGATGTTATGTTCAATTTAGTTAGTATTTTTATAAACAGAGAAAAACTATCCTTTTAAATACCCTACTTACCATCTCAAAAGCTAGAACAGAATTTAACAGAGGAACTTCAGAATAGGGAAACCTATAAGTTGTTCCAATTCCTGCATAGGAAAACACCCAATGTTGAATTGCACTCTCTGTGAATAATGGCTTTCTTCTTTATTGTAAAGTTCCAGACACAGACACAGTAGTGGTTCAGCTCAATTACTCGCTTTCATGGGATCTTTAATTAAACAAAGGGGAAAAGCTGCGAGTCCCACTGGAGATTTTTGTATTTGCAGTGGCACAGGAGAATCTAATAGCCTCTTTAACAAGACATGAAGAATGGTGAGGAACAGTGGTCACGAAAGGCATGGACTATTGTGACCTTTCATTTTAGCAAAAGTAGTAATTATTAGGAGTGAAGTGACAGGGAGAAAAGTAATTTCAAAAATAACATAATATATAGTTTTTATGCCAGAGATTGTGAGACCAGAAAGAGATGTTTTACAGGAATCTCCAGGCCCGGGTTCTGTGCTATTAAATCACTGTGTCTGGAACAAAGTAATTGCAAAATAAATATCTGTTGAATAAATTGCCCTTTGAGCTTGGGCAAGTTGCTGACTTCATCTGAAAAGTGAGAGTGTGGGATTATTATTGGTTCTCAAACCTGGCTCTGATCATTAGAGTCACTTGGGAAATTTTTTAAAAATACTGATTCGGTAGGACCGGATGGAGCTCATAAATCTGTATTTTTTTTTTGAAAGTTCCCTGGTACTTCTGATGCTGAACCGGGTTGGAAACCCCTAAACGAATTGAGATGACCACTAAAATTCTTTTGTAAGCAAAAGTCAGAGGCTGATGAATCTAGGAGTTTGTGGGCACCTAGAGATGAAACTGGGATGCTGGGGAGAGAGAATACCCTTGCTCCAGCCCTACAGCCAGGTGTTGAGTTGTACATGACAGCTGCTTCTGTCTTCCTGTGCCAGCTTTGCTTTGATGAGTTGTCCCCAGGGCCCCGTGAGCAGGCGGAGGTCTCTAGGGAGAACATGTGACTATGCCATCATCGGCAAGAGTTGAAAGCAAATAGTCTAGATCCCAGTATGCCATTTGGAAACATGTCATTTTCAAGTGGAGAAGTTGTATTTGTACTAATTTTCACTGTAACAAGCAGAGAGATAAATGAAGGAACTTTTGAAAGCTGCATTAACTCTTTCAGCCACAGGGTGTCATTTAGTTCAGTGAGGTAGCTGTTAAGCTATTTAATACATTATTGCCTCAGTGCACTCCCAGGCATCCCCGTGGCCTGAAAGAGTTAATGCATTTCTCAGAAGCACTCAGGATACATCCCCCTGTGAAGGGAAATGGAATATCTGATTGCTGATATTTTTAATAGCATGTTACAGAGAAAAGAGCTTCTACGAGCAGGTAGACGTGGTTTTTTGTTCACTAATCCTAGCTCTACTATTACCCTTTGGAGCAGAATTTTTTAAAAGATTAAATGAGATGAGCATAAATGTTTAATAAGCATAACTATTTTAAGAAATGTAATGCCTTGTTACAAATTGTTTATTACTTTTTAGTAGAATTAATAGATACAAGGCATGAAGTAAAACTGAAATTATAATCTTTCTCTAAACCTCAAATGGCAATAAGCCATGGCTTTAAAGTAATTATTTGAAGATTACAAACCATTTATTTCTCTGCCATACATACTGTTCATCTAACCTGAAATTGTAAGTTATATCGAGCTAAAGTTATATGGATTTTTAAATTAAAAAGTTAATACAAATATAAAATGAGCAGACTGTCAAGCCTGTTTTTATTAACCTGGTCATGGCTGCATGAACCTTTTCTATTATACAAACATCTAAGTTATTCACTTTTTAAAAATCTATATATAAATATTGATGCCCCACCTTAAAAATGTATCAGTGTAATTCTCCTAAATTACACTACAAACGAAAGATCTGGGATTGAGTCCTACCGCTGACACTTCTTGGACAACTTATTTAGGTCCTGTGGGCCTCAGTTTGCTTAGCAATAAAATGGAGCAAATTTTCTTATATTTTCCCCACCTATCTCACAGGACTGTCCTAGAGGTCAAGTGAGGTAATGCATGACAGTTCCATTGCAGATTGTTAGGAGTTGTTCTTATTGCAATGTGTTCTCATTGGCACGTATAGTCTGAAAAACATATCCCTTTGTTGCAGACAAGCAGAATGATGTGGAGATTCCATCTCCCACACAGAAGGAGAGAGAGAAAAAGAAAAAGCAACAGCTCATGACACAGATAAGCGGAGTCAAGAAACTGATGCATAGTTCAAGCTTAAACAATACAAGCATCTCTCGCTTCGGCGTCAACACGGAAAATGAAGATCATTTAGCCAAGGTCTGTATGAGCTGGGAGGGTGTGTATGCAGCTCTCCGTTTGACAGCAGGCAGATGTCCAAAATTACCTACTAGAAAATAGTAGTGATCACTTTTGCTTTATTATTAAATTGTATGATAAGGAGGCTGGTGTGGCCTCTTTGTCCATTGCTGGGCACCTAAGTAAAGACCCTTTTCTATACCAAAGGGACATTTTTAAAAATCTTAAATTGGATTTGTAAATGGATAGTTCCTCATGAAAGAGAATCCTACTGAAGGCACACTGGGTAAATCCAAGGGGAGGCCAGTAGGCAGGACGGCATTATCCCAGAGGATATTTGGGGGACTGTATACCAAGGAATAATGGGGAAATCTGCAGTGATTGGCAGAGCTGGAGAAGAAATGGGAGAAACTGACAGCACTGACTCCTGAGCCCAAACCCCAGCAGTGGAGGAAGGCACAGAAAGAGTTCATACATCCTCCAGGAGGCTGTACAAGGGGACTGCTCAGCCCTGTGAGAATGAAATGAGCTTACTCCGAGCACAAGGACATTCAATGAGGCCTACTGAAAGATATCATTAGAGTAAGGTTGATTACACACGGGACCAAGCCTCTGGGGAGAGCCTAGATCCCTTACTCCAGATGATCATTAAGAATGGAATAAATTGCTCCTTTAATCAAATAATCTTAGAATAATCTCACAGCCCGAGACTGAATGATGTTTCTTCCAGGTTTATCTGTGGCCTAGGAGCTCTAGGATGTAATATGTGACTGGCATTCTTCATAACCTTTTACATTAAATTAGGGTTGACTTACGCACATTCTAGCAGCTGAGTCTTTCTGACCCGGCCCTTAGTGATAATAGCCAAAGGGCAGAGAACTACCCCTGAGATGGTTTTACTTATAGGCCAGTGAGCGGCGAAGGGGAGAAACGGGACTGGAGCTAGAGTGGTCTCTAATCATTTGCAGCTACCTCTGAACACAACATTGGTTGAGGACTGACATATGGCAAATATAGGTCAGCAGCTAAATTTATAAATGAATTACACAGAAACTTGTAGCTAGAGTGAAGAGCACCCCAACATCCTAAACCATTCCATTTTAACTTTTTCATGCAACTAGAACACTCTAAATCGACACCTGAAAGACTTAGCCAGCCATTAGCCAAAAAATAAATAATGAGGCATGCTAACAGAACTGTGCTTATTCCTAAATCCCTCTAATTTTGATTACAGGAGCTGGAAGATCTGAACAAATGGGGCCTTAACATCTTCAATGTGGCTGGATATTCACACAATAGGCCCCTAACATGCATCATGTATGCCATATTCCAGGTGAGTGAACAGCAGAGAATGTTGCTTATTCAATTGGATGGCTCTTTGTTTTCCCAACCCACTTTACTTTTCTTATTGGCTTTGCTTCATTTTGGGACATCCACTTATTTATTTTCTAATCCATTTTACCACATAGGAAAGAGACCTCCTAAAGACATTCAAAATCTCATCTGATACATTTGTAACCTACATGATGACTTTAGAAGATCATTACCATTCTGATGTGGCATATCATAACAGCCTCCACGCAGCTGACGTAGCCCAGTCAACCCATGTTCTTCTTTCGACACCAGCATTAGATGTGAGTAGTTATGACCTGTTTGCGTACCTGCTCATCCTCTTTAAAAAGTGCCATACAACATGTAATATATTTGCAGAAATAGTGTCATTAGATTGCATATACTTGAACTGGTTCTTGATTATGTAGAGTATCTATCAACTGGGTTACTAATAAAAATGGCTGGCATTTTTACTGACTTTGCTTCCTAATAGCAGAGTAACCTTCCTTTTATATCTCTTAACAATTGAGAAATTGTTTAATTATCAAGCAATTAACAGGACACTTTATTTTTCATTGTATCTCTTATATCTAATATGTATCTAGTTCAGTGTCTGGTATATAGTATATCTCCTCAGCATGCGGGTACTGATCTGAACTGAGTCACACCATCCCAGGCACTGCGAGGAATAGCACAGAAACAAAATATAAAATGTCCTATATGGTTCCTGTTAGAAATAAGTATCCATAGGCTGATTCGCCTAAGAATTCATTAACCTGATTCTATGGACTGAGGAAAAAGTAACTGAAAATCTGGAACTGAGGAATTTTGCTAGGCCTCCTGCTAAAAGGTAGCTGTAACTCCTTCACCAACAGATCAATGCATTTGTACACACCAATATTAGCCTCAAGCTGCCTAGCAGACCATATCTTCCTTGACATACCGCAGTGGTGGTCAGGGGCTTCCAAATGAGTAGGCTCACTGTAGCAAGGTCCTAGCTGACCTTTATCCAGCCCCACTTTTGTAGGTTCAGTTTGAAAGTTGAAGAAAGATTGAACTTACCACACTCTATTGCCTGGGTTCCATATTTCCTAATAAAAGAAACCCAAGAGCACTTGGGAAAGTGAGATGGCACTAAGGCTCTTCTAGTTCCCTGTAGGAAAGAAACTATGCTTTTTATGTTCTGTATGAGCATCACAGAGTGAGCCAATGCTGTTTATCAACTATCCACGCTTGTTGATAGGATACCTACTGTGTGGCCAGAAATCAACCACGAGTGCCACAGATGTTTAGAGAAGGGAAAGTTCATTGTGTCCTTGAGTAATTAGATTGGTCTTAATGGGAGAGATGGAAACTGAGCTGGCATTTGAAGGGTCAGCAGATTTAAGTAATCACAGAGTACGGGAAAAGACGTTTCAGCCAGAGAAAGACATTTTAGCCAGAAGGAATATATACTTAAATAAAGACTAGATTTAAATCACGTTTGACACTGAGGGCAGAGGAGCCTTCATGACATGGCAGGAAGGAGTAGAGCAGTGAGGCATTAGGTTTCTCTTCTTAGAAATATTCTCAAATCTTGCACATAGTAAACATTTAGTGGATAGGTCCTGAATGAATGGACGAATGAATATTTGAAACCTTCTGACCACACTACACATTTGGCATTGGGAAATAATTTATTGCCAGTGTTATGAGTCTGGAATTTGGCCTTTGTTCTCCGAGTTACTCAGCCAAGAAAACATATAAGGTTGTTATATCTCAGAGCAGAGCCTGTCCGACTTGCTTCTTTGACCTGTATGTGCTTGTGTTATATAAGCACCATTCTGCCATATCATTTACCCAAGAAACAAACATCATGTAGCACCTGATCACTCATCATGAGCATTGTGCTAATGCCTTCCTGAGCCTCAGCCTGTAGGCTTGATGAGGGCCTGGGCTCCGGTCATCATCCCTTTCATAAGAGACCTTACGATGATGGATAGAATCTACATTTAATTAAATGAGTAGACTGAAACATTATAAAAATCAACAAACAATCCTCCTCCCAACAAAAATGAAATGGAATGCTTTAATATGAAACTGAATAAGCAGGCTAAGCAAATGGGACCCGGAGTTCAATGTACTCATTTTGCTACGCAGGCCGTCTTCACAGATTTGGAAATCCTGGCAGCCATTTTTGCAGCTGCTATCCATGACGTTGATCATCCTGGAGTCTCCAACCAATTCCTCATCAACACAAGTGAGTTCACCACTAGGACAGTCATTCAAGATAATTGTATGATTCACTGCTTAATTTTTTTTCCTCCTGATGTTTTTGTTATGGATAATAATAAGAGTAATAATGAGGTAATCCTTCCATTCCACTCAAACTGGTCAGACCTTTCCTGGATACTGTGTCCAATCTGGCATCATAATTTTTGAGCTGCATAGAGAACTTGCAAAGGGTCAGAGGGGAGCCATAAAAAGTACTCAATGTTTGGAAAATACAATATGTGAAGAAAGAGTAACAGATGTGGAATTATCCAGTAAGCACAAGGGAAGGCTTGGGAATAATGTGATAATGATTTTCAGTATTATGCAGGGCTTTCACACAGAGCATAGTGACCCACTAGTGTTTCTCCCTACTGAAGAAGCAGGCTGAAAAGTTAGATCTGAGCATGGGAACCCCTAAACAGAAATAAGACTCCAAAGAAAGCACTGGAATGGGTTTCCATAATTCAGGAGAAAGGGTCATTAAAAGTCCCACACTCTCTTCCAACTGCGTAGGTTTGATTATGGATTAGTCTGTCATAGGGAATATGACTTCAGTGAATTTCTGGACTGGTTCAGCCTTACAATCCCAAGCCATACTCAAAGCTTTCATCATATTCAAAATATTTAGTATCCGTGCTAATGAAAAATCCATGCATTCTCACAGTTAATGCACTATTTCTAAATGCTGAAAATCTAAGTACTTTTTCTTGTGAGAATATAGGTTTCCTGTTGTCATGATTCACATCAAGTGCTGACAGTTTTATAGAAATGTTTGAGCTACTTGCTGTAGAAGAGTCCCTGTCATACTTTATCATCAGAATATCTGAGTAATCTATGTGTGGGTACTTTTTCTTTTTCTTTTTTTTTTTACCTTTTTCTTCTATTGAAAGAACATAAATTTTGGGCAGCTCCTATATCAGCTGACATGGTGTCATGAACCAATCCATGTATAGGCCAGTTAGCCTCACACAGAAACATGGTGTCTCTGTTATAGCCATTTACAATACTACAGCATATAAAGCCAGTATGCAGATTGGTAGCCTTGATCACAGGGCAAGACATTACTTCATATATCCTACTACCTTTTCTGAGGATGTAACTCAAAGCACACAGTTAAAGCAATGGTATATAAGGATCACCGGCCCTTAGTGACATATTACCATCACACGGCTATTCTTGATGAAGAGAAAATGTGCCTTCACAAATTTGATGGCCATATTCTCAGTTGCAGACCAGGGCTCTGTCTAATGAAAGATGTCTGTGGTTCTTCTGTGTGAAAGGAAAGCTGTAGTTTATGTATCCAGATACTGTGATTTCTGGTGTATAGGGCCAAATGGTGGAAAATTTGACATCAAGTTGTTTTTAAAAAGTAATGTCTTGTTACCATAATTACAGAAAACTCCAAAAGCTACATTATTTGGATAAAATGAAATTTTTACACTCATACCATCACCTTCATTGAAAATCCCTAACTCATAATTGACAGAGCTGGGAAGCATATTAAAAAGTAAATATAGTTTGAAAACCCTAATACAGTAGATAAGTTTAGTGACATTTTCAGTTTATTATTTTCCAAAGCACAAAATGTATGAAGACATAAAGGAAATTACAATTTGGGATAAAAATAGGATTTAGCTGCTTGGGAATGCCCTTACCTACTGTCGAATTCTTTATGAAGTGAAGAAGGGGAAAAAAGATGTTAAAATACCATGAATTTTAATCAAAGAGAAAGCTCATGCACTAATATCTACTAGAAGTATTTTTTTTGCTTAGAAATTGACTGGGTCCCTTTGTAAAAAGAGACTGTTTCTCTAAGGGGAAATGACATGTGGATCTCGGTTCTTGAAGCCATTTGAAGAGAACTAGCTCTGATTTCACATTAAGGTAATACGAATGTTTGAATTGTCCCCCTTTTTATTAAGTCATCATTTCTTTTTGTTTATTAGACTCAGAACTTGCTTTGATGTATAATGATGAATCTGTCTTGGAAAACCATCATCTGGCCGTGGGTTTCAAACTGCTGCAAGAAGAGCACTGTGACATCTTCCAGAATCTCACCAAGAAGCAGCGTCAGACACTCAGGAAAATGGTTATTGACATGGTAAGACTTCAGCCTCTCTACGTTCCTCACTTGCCTTTACCCTTGCAGCAGGAGACATTTTCATTCTCTCTGATAAACTGAGCTTATTGAGACTTTTCATTTCCATTTTCCCCAAGGTGTTAGCAACGGATATGTCCAAACACATGAGCCTGCTGGCAGACCTGAAGACCATGGTAGAAACAAAGAAAGTGACAAGTTCAGGTGTTCTTCTGCTGGACAACTATACTGATCGTATACAGGTATTTGATAAAAGTCTTTCATTTAACACAAAGCCAAACCAAGCAACAATTAAAAAATGAAAACAAACTTAAGTTAGTTACATGTCCTAGCTTTTTACTACAGCTTTGGGCTTATTTTAAGAATAAACTAAGCATCACTGATATGTGGTATATAAAACTGAAAACAACAGAAGAATAAGACAAACAAATGAAGGAACAAAAACAGACATAGACAATAGTTTAGGGGTTACCAGAGGGTTGGGGGGAGGAGGGCTCTAGAAGAGGGTAAACAGGGTCTAATATATGGTGATGGAAAGAGAACTAACTCTGGGTGGCGAACACACAATATAAGGTATAGATAATGTATTACAGAATTGTACACCTGAAATCTATGTAACTTTACTAACAATTGTCACCCCAATAAACTTCAATTAAAAATAAACTAAGCAAGCTAAGGAAAATATTGCAGTTTATTCTCTAATTTATGAGGAAAAACATAACCCTATTTATTGAATTGCTTAGTTCTAAAAATAAATGGCAAAATCTATTTGTAATTAGATATATGTGACTGTAGTCCCAAAACCTTGTGTTTGAATATAAATCCCATTGACTTTAAGTTTGTTAGTTTTGTTTTGGTTAAACAAATTGCCATCAGCTGCTCTCCTCTTTCCCAAGTGGAAAATATGAAGATATCTACTTTGAGTAATTCTTTGCATTTTTTCCAAACTGAGGAAAGGAAATGATGGTAGTATCTGACCTCTAATGTCCTTTCCAGTTTTTAAATTCAATGACCGTCAATCTAAGAAGACACATATTTTCCCTTTTGGGACTCCTATAATGATAAATAACTAACTCTGGCCAGCACCATTATAATTCTGCTTTTTTGGTGCACACACCATAATTATAATGCAACTAAAAATGTTCTTGGGTTTGGTACCCAGTGTACTAGTACAAGAGGGATGAGATGTTCTGGTAGCATGTACACCTAACTTTATGCGGTTTCCCAAACTTGATGATTTCAGGTCCTTCGCAACATGGTCCACTGTGCAGACCTGAGCAACCCCACGAAGTCCTTGGAATTGTATCGGCAATGGACAGACCGCATCATGGAGGAATTTTTCCAACAGGGAGACAAAGAGCGGGAGAGAGGAATGGAGATTAGCCCCATGTGTGATAAGCACACAGCTTCTGTGGAAAAATCCCAGGTATCTTACATAAGGTTTTCAAAGTTTTTGTGAGCTTTGCTGATTGTAGAACTCGGGAATTCTATCTAGTTCTTTTCTTTTAACAGAATGTATATATATATATATACATATACATATATACATATATACATACACACACACACACACACACACACACACATATATGGAATTATAAGGAAGCAACTACCCATTTAGGTCCGTTATACTCATGACTCATTTGCCTTCTCCATTACACTCAGTTTCACAATGTGGAGATAAAGCAGTCATCAGAACTCATCAAAATTTGGACCGTGTAGCCTAAACAGATTAGATAGTTGTCTACGACCTTAGCAAATCCAGCTGATTGAACTGAAGGCTGCTGTCTCCTCCATTCATCCATTCAGATGTCTCCTAGCGCTGTCTCTGTTCAGGAGCTCTACTCTTGTTCCCCACACCCTAGTCTTGCTTTCTCTACATAAGCAAGCACACTGCCACCATCACCAGAGGCAGTAAATCTCATTCCTACACATGTCTTCTACCTCATAGTGCAAGCCTTGTCCTGTGTCCCCTTCCAAGGCTGCATCTACACCTCTGAAAACATGCTGACATCTTCTGGTTATGTCCAAAGCTACAAATTCCCTGTGCCCTGAGGACTGGGGACAATATACCAGAGGCGGAGGAATGCAGAAATGCCCTAGCTGCCTCTAGCTGCAGACTATGTAGCACTAGAAAATGTCAAATGTCCCTACAAAGGCTTCAGGGTCTGCTGAAATGTTATTTTCTTTGAGACAACAAATGGCTTCAGCCCAGTGGTCATGACTGAGAATGAGTCTATAGGCTGCCCAACGTCTTCATCACAAAAGTGTTCAGTGTTTTTTGTTAGTGTTTATCCTCTTTCCCCATTACCTGCTACCCCAAATTTACATATACTTGTAATATCAATGTATAGTTCCTTTGCATTTATTTTGTTGCTTCTTAAAGAAATCCAATCAAATGAGTTTAAAAATCTGCCGAAGTGCTCTAAAAAAGTCTAATATGCTATGAAAATGCATGATAGCATTAATTAAGGGCCAATTCAAATACCCTAAAGCCTGCATTAGAATAATTAATTAATTAATTGGAATAATGTCCTTTTATTAACAACAGTGACTTTTTTTATATTTATATAATGTCTGTGCTGTTTTCCACACATTTTCCCATACATTATTCTGTTTGAACCTCCACACACAGCCTTGCAAGATAGACACAGCATGTATTTCCCCAGTGTGTCAGGCAAAGACGCTGTCCCTTGGTCCATTTTACCAGCTCGTTAGTGACCCAGCTGCCCTCTACCCAAAGCTCTTCACCCTCTCTCACTGTGGACAGGTCTCCCTGTGGCCATGACATCATGGTCCGCTCTCCTGTTTCCCACAGATGTGTTCTGGTGACCACTGTCTGGGTAGTCTGGTAACAAAGCCCTTGACTAGGTGCTGTTAGGATTTGTAGAGCTCTCCCATTCCAGGACCTAGGAAATAAGCAACTGGGGCCCATCTCTCAAAAAAATGCTGAACACTTAACAGAAGCAAAACAAATGAAGAAAGGAAATGATTGCATTGTGTTCAGCTGATTCAGTTTTCTCCATTGCCTTGAGCTTTGTTTTTTCAGGTCCTGGGAAAACACCTTGAAAATAGTCTCGAATGTCCATTAAACATACATAAAGAAGAAAAGGGGAAGCAAAAGGGGTGGGTTGAAGCAAGAGAAATATCTGAATCATCCACATTCTAGTTCTTATAACTAATGCAGATCGGAGATGCCCTGTCTTTAGTGTGAATTCTGTTTGTTGAGGTTAAGGAAGCACCAGAGAGAAATAGGTGACAGACAGACAGGTAGATATAAAAGAGTCACATATGACTAAGATTCTTTAATATGGTACAACTTTGATGTATTAAATTATTGGCCCCAAACTAGTCTGTTTTGGGAAGTTTCCAGTGGTGTGGAAAGGTAGCTATCTAATATTTCCCTGGGTGCATATACACTGCCCTCGCTCTTCTCCCCTTGAATCCCAACCCAGCATTTCTCCAGCTCCCCAGACCTTGACAGGGGAATTCCATTCTCTCATTCAACTGGTGCCTATTCTTTCTCTCAAGCTGCCCCCACCCCCAATGTTTCCTGTTTGTCCCACAATGAAGAGGTCAGCATACGGCCACAGAGCCAGCTCATACAGGATGCATAGCTCCTGTGTAAACCAAACAGAGCCATAAGCCTCATATTTATTCTCAGGAACACTCGCACAGGAACTGCTTAATTGTTTTTATTTTCCCTTCTTTCTCCTGATGGAAATGACTGTGTGCCCTATGGAGCTAAAACAATTGCCGACGTGTCCACAGAGGGGATCTTTGTTTAGGCGCTTAAAGTATTTTCACATGTTTAACCACACTAATCTACAAACCAAAAGCATTCCACAGAACCTGAGAAATTTCAGAGTAGTCAGGGGCTGGCTCCCCATCATTTTGGAACAGCAGCATAATTTCAAGTTACCAGGGAAAGAATGTTGAGTCAGAACTCGTTAGACCTGGGGTTTCCTTCTCCAGAGGATGACTCACAGAATCCAAGCAGTGACAAAGTCATTCCCAGCCAGGGTTACATCCAGACTTATCTGGCACACGTGAAAGGAAAAGTCATCCGTTATACTGAGATGTGAAACGAACACAGGCTTTGGAATCAGACAAAGCTGGAACTGAGTCCCTGCCCCACCACTTACTGGTCTGACCTCTGTCAAGATATTTAATCTCAATGAGTCTTAGTTTCCTCCTTTGTAAACAGTGGATGATGATGCTTATTTTGCGGGATTAAGATTGATAATTTATATAACATCCAATGCAGGACGTCCCTACAGTATGTGCTCACATAATGGAATCCATTATTATTAATCTCTCTTGGGTTGTTGTTGCGTTTTCTTTGCATGGAAACCAGGACAGCTTGTTTGATTTTCAAGGGCCCATCCCAATAACAGATGTGTAACTTCATTTTTCTCCAGGTTGGTTTCATTGACTACATTGTCCATCCGCTTTGGGAGACCTGGGCAGATCTGGTACAGCCTGATGCCCAGGACATTCTGGATACATTAGAAGATAACAGGAACTGGTATCAGAGCATGATACCCCAGAGTCCTTCCCCACCGCTGGACGAGCAGAACAGAGACTGCCAGGGGTTAATGGAGAAGTTTCAATTTGAACTGACCCTTGAAGAGGAGGATTCTGAAGGACCTGAAAAAGAGGGAGAGGGCCACAACTATTTTAGCAGCACAAAGACACTTTGTGTGATCGACCCAGAAAATAGAGATTTGCTGGGAGAGACTGACGTAGACATTGCGACAGAAGACAAGTCCCCGATCGACACATAATCTCCCTGTCTGTGTGGAGATGAACATTCCACCCTTGATAAGCATGCCAGCTGTATGGTAGGGCCAGCCCACCATGGGAGCTGAGGCCTGCACAGGACAAGGGCCATGTGGCTTTTCCAGTTACTTGAGTTTGGAGCCAGAGTGCAAGACCGTGAAGCAAATAGCAGCTCAGGAAATTCCACGGTTGACTTGCCTTGCTTGCAAGCCTGGTGGAGAGCTGAAGCTTTATGTGGTACTGGAGGCCAAGTTCGGATCCCCACTAAATGGCTTGAAAATAGAAGACACAAAACTGAGAGATTTTTCTGCACTAAGTTTCAGGAATCGGTCCCCTCTAGTGACTGAACTGACAAATAACTGCATTTATAAATCTGCTCACCTGTCCCTTTGTCTGCCAACCTGTGTGCCTTTTTTGTAAAACATTTTCATGTCTTTAAAATGCCTGTTGAATACCTTAGAGTTTAGTATCAACTTCTACACAGATAAGCATTCAAAGTTGACAAACTTTTTTGACTCTTTCTGGAAAAAAAAAAAAAAAAAAAAAAAGGAAAGAAAACGGTCTTCCTTCTTTCTTGGGCAATAGCTTTCACTTGACTACAGTTACTTTTGCAAAGTGAAAGGATACGCTTCTAACCACATTCTACTTCCTTCCCCTGTTGTCCCATCCAACTCCACAGTTGCCCTTACACTTTGTCTCTGTTTGCCTGCTTTGAAAAGTAGTTTCTCTCCTGCCGAGTTTCACTCTTTTGCTGTCATCAGAATAAAGTTGAACCAACTAGGGGGTAGGAAGGGGTAAGTCGCATTGTTCACAGTAACAGTCTTTGTAAACTTCAGCAAAGCAAGGCCGTGCGCCCTGTTGTGTCCCGAAGCCCTGAGCCACTGGCAGTGGCATGGCCCTCACCCCGTCCTCTCTCCCTCCTCTCCTCACTCTCACACCCAATTATGCCATTTTTGACTTAATGCTGCCGTCTTTCTCTTGCACTGCCTTCTGTGCTAACACCTCCATTTTTGTTTATAACCATGTATTTATTACTTAATGTATATAATGTAATGTTTTGTAAGTTATTAATTTATATATCTAACATTGCCTGCCAATGGTGGTGTTAAATTTGTGTAGAAAACTCTGCCTAAGAGTTGCGACTTTTCTTGTAACGTTTTGTATTGTGTATTCTGTAACCTGAACATCGCTCAAGAGAGACATACAGCCCCCTTGCCAGTGAGGACGTCAGTGGGCTTTTACTCAGACGGTCTGCCCTTATCCCTGTCTGAGTTGCAAATACTGTGCAACCCCTTTGTGAACCAGTTTTGAAAACAGGATTCTCACATTAGATACTAAATGGTTTATACTGAGCTTTTACTTTTGTATAGTTTGATAAGGGTAGGGGGCAATGGGAGGTGGTATTCACCTATGTTCTATCCACGTCTGTGTACGCACGAGTTGGGTTCTAACTGGGTTCTACTATAATTGTGGCTTCAGTTTAAAAAGCAACACACTACATTTGCTCACAGATGGTTCTTCTGAATGTTCTCAAACTACTGACTTTGCAAAGAAAGCCTCCTGCCTGCCATTAAGCAGGAAAGTCATGTTCCAATTAATTACAAAAGAAAACAATAAAACAATGTGAATTTTATAATAAAATGTGAACCGATGTAGTAAATTATGCAAATGTGAAGCTTCTGATTACACTTGTTAGGCCTCTTACTGGCTTCAGTCTCAGTTTGTAAAATATATTTCACGCTTTCAGTTCAGCGTTGTCACTCAGTAGTTAAAGAAATGGCACAAATGTGCATGACCAATGGGTTTGTATGTCTATAAACACTGCATTATTTCAGGTGGACATTTTATTGTTTTCAAAAGTTTCTCACAATGTATGTTATAGTACTATTATTATTATATATTGTGTTCAACTGCATTCTTAAGAGACTTTTCTATGAGGTGAATAAACAAAAGCATGATTAGATTAGACTGTAGGCCCAATTATTTCGTGGTTAGTTCTGACGTATTAAAAGCAGATCATTTTTTTTTTCACTTCCCTCCTACTATACTCCACAAAGAAAACCAACTGCTTTGCCTGGCCGATATCAAAACTGAAGTTTCAGAATCTGTGTCCAAAAAGTCCCCAACTTGTAACATTACACATTTTCTTAGCAACTGTTGGGCCAGCTCAATGGTGCAGGAAGGGAAGTGGTGAAGGAAACCAAATAGAACCACCTTAAGAAGCTGAAGAGTTTAATCTACTAGATAAGTAAAGGGCACCTCCAGGTTGGCTGGGTCCTCTAGAAAAGTGAATCACAGAACATTAGCTTAACGTGGTCAGATGGCCCCATCAATCATTTGACACAGAAAGAATCTGAGATGCAAAGAGTCCTGTTAAAGCATAGTCCACAGAGAGGTGGTTGACACTCATGGTCTTCTCGGTGATCCATGGAGTCTCCTGTTGATTACATGGTTCAGCTTTTCTTTCTGGAAAGAACGGTATAAATATCATAGATACTTGAATTTTCCGTTGAAATCTTAAAGTCAGCTTTAAAAGAAAAATTATATACTGAGAGGTGTGTGTGTGTGTGTGTGTGTGTGTGTGTGTGTGTGTGGTGGGGAAGGTTGGAAATAAGATTCAGTGGATGGCCCATGATATTTTAACCACAGGGAAGTGGTTTGTGAACCAGTAAGAGGGTCTCTTCTAGAAGAACTCCACTCAATAAACTGAAATTACTATATTTCTTTATAGAGACAATTGAACCTGAGCCAACATTGTAGAACCAGCTTGCCTGCTGGTTGCAGAGCTAATGTTTATAGCAGTTTGTTACCACCCCTGATTTCTGATTGCACCCTACTATCTCTGAGCCTTTACTGATTGACAAAAATGAATTGGTTAGAATAGCCACAGGTGTGACTTTTAAAACGTCTACAGCTCTAAATATTTATAAATGTTTGGAGGTCTGTTTCTACAGAGAAGTGGTTCTTAACCCTTGCTGCAAAATGAGAATCACCTGGGGAATAACCTTTTTTTAAAAAAAAAGTGTTGATATTTGGGCCCCATGCTCATCTCAGATTTCTGTTTGAATTGGTCTTGAGTGGAGCCCTGGGTATCAGATTTCTAAAATACTCCTGAGGTAATTCTAATGTGTAATTTTGAGCAGAGAACCACTCTTTCAAAAGAGAGAAATATGCTTGTAGCTAAGGCTTTGTCTTAGTCCATTTGAGCTACTGTAACAAAATGCCACAAAGTAGGTAGATTAAAAACAACAGAAATTTATTTCTCACAGTTCTGGAGACCATGAAGTCCAAGATGAAGGCACCAGAATTTTCACATTCTGATGAGGGCCCACTTCCCAGTTCATAGCTGGTGACTTCTTGCTGTGTCCTCACATGGTAGGTAGAAGGGGCCCAAGAGCTATCTGAGTTCTTTTACAAGGGCAATCATCAGGCTAGCCGGTGGCTCAGGCAGTGGGAGCACCTTGCGCCTAAAGCCCATGTTGCTGGTTTGATTCCCACATGGGCCAGTGAGCTGTGCCCTCTACAGCTAAAATTGTAAACAACAGCTCTCCCTGGACCTGGGCTGCCAGGAGCAGCCATAGGCCGTAGGCTACTGTGTGCCGCCATGAGTTGCCAGTGGCCAGTGTGAGTGGCCGGCAGCACATGGTAATCCACAGCAACCCACGCTGACTTCCGGCTGTTCACGCTGACCTCCGGCTGCTCACGGCAGCCCAGCTCCAGGGATAGCTGTTGTTCACAATCTTAGCTGTAGAGGGTGCAGCTCACTGGCCCATGCGGGAATTGTGGGAATTGAATTAGCGACCTCGGCGCTAGGAGCACGGCACTCCAACCACCTGAGCCACCAGGCAGGCCCATCCCAGGATTTTTTCCACCATTCCATTGCTACCTTTCTGAGCCCCGTGTCTTACTTAGTGATCAAATCAATGATCATATGAGCTTTAAAACCTCTGAACCAAGATGGAGCAGAATGGCTGGCACATCCCATTTATAAAGCCAAGAATTCCCCAACCTGGTTTCTTCCCAAGCCCCTCAAGACTCATATCCGGTGCCCCCTCCAGGAAGTTTTTCTGATCCCCTAGTTTGGGATAAGGATTCCTTGAACTCCCAGAATATCTTGTATTTTGCCACTAATTAGGTGTGTAACCTTGAGCAAGTCACTTAACTCCCCTACACCTCCCCTTTATCATCTGTAAATTGGGGATAATTATAATAATGCCTAGCTTATACAGAGTTATGTGAAAATGACATGAGTTTATATATAAAGTTCTAAAAAATAATTATTAACACTATGTGTTTAAGTTAGTTTTTTATATTTTCCAAAAGATTATAACTCATTGAAGTCAGAAGCCAGATCTTACCCTGTTGAACTTCCAGTACCCAATCCAACATCTGGATTTGTCAAACCGAACAAGTGGTTTTGTGCAAGGGTAAAATGTAACCCTATGCCTAAGGCTTTACAAACCAAAAAAGGTGTTGGTCTCTGAGCCCTGGAATGATAAAGCCATATAATTTTAGAAACAAAGATTCCTCAGAAATCGTGTGATTCATCCCTTTCCTTTTACAAATATAGACTGATGCCCAGCGATGGCCAGTTACCTGCCCGATATCACATAGTGTACTAGTGTCCGAGGCTGCCATAACTAAATACTACAAACTGGGTAACATAAACAACAGAAATTTATTGTCTCAGTTCTGGAGGCTAGGAGTCCAAGGTCATGGTGATGTCAGGGTCAGTCCTTTTAAAGGGAACATGTTCATGCCTTTCCCCTAGCATCTAGGGATTTTCTGGCAATCTTTGGCTTATAGATGCAGCACCCTCATCTCAGCCTTCGCTTTCACATGGTGTTCTCTCTGTGTGCATGCCTATGTTCAAATTTCCCCTTTTTATAAGGACACCAGTCACATTGGGTTAAGAGACACCCCCCCCCCCCCGCCACTTCAGTATGACTTGCTTTAAACTAATTACGTCTACAACAACTCTATTGCCAAATAGAGTCACATTTTGAAGTTCTTGGGGTTAAAACTTCAAAATATAAATTTGAGAGGCAGGGTACAAATCAACCCATAACACACAGTTACTCACCAGAAGATTACTATTTCCTAGTACAGGGCTTTTGCAGCAACATCATGACCTTAGACACCATTCAACTTCTCTGCACCTCAAACTCCTCTCTAAAATCAGAAGAATGGACGGTGTGTTTGAACAGATACTATCCAGTTACAAAAAGCTTAATGCTTTATACCAAGGCATTTTTGTTTTTGTAAGGCCTAAGTTCTTCAAACATATTATTTTCTTGGTGTAGCTAGGTGCTACACAGAGGGATCAGGGAGAAGAGGAAGTAGGACCTTAGTGGAGTAGGACAAACATCGCTCAGGTGTTAAGAGCTTAGGTTCTGATGGTGAAGAGATCCCAGTTCAAATCTCTGCCCCTCCACTTTCCAGCTGTGTAACTGTGGGCAAATACTTAACCTCTCCCAGCCACAGTTCCCTCCTCGTTAAAATGAGAAAAATAGTAGTAACTGTTTCATGAGATGTTTGTAAAGGCTAGTGAATAGTGCATCTAAAGCACATACGTGTCAGCCATTGTGCCGCAGATGTCAGCTAAGGCTTCATTCCTTCTACAGATATTTATAGAGTGCCAATTATGTGCCAAGCACTGTGCAATAAACAAAACAAAGTCCTGGCCCTTATGAAGTTGATAGTTTAGTGGAGGATAAAAAAAACCCAAATAAACAAAAAGAGAAACTGTACAGTATGAGATAGTGTGATATGTGCCATGGATTGGCGAGTGACAATGGGTAAAAGCAATGGCTCTGGAGTTTGACTGCTGGGCTTGAAATCTGAGCTTCACCCTTTATTAATGGCCTGGACTGGGGTACAGAAAATACAAAAGCCCTGAAAATGTAGTGGCTTTGTCAACTTCGGGGAACATCAAGGAGGCCAGGTAAGGAAGAGGAGTAGGAAATAAGGTTGGCAGTCAGGTCACAGGTTGTTGTTAGGCCATTGTAAAGACTTTGGGACGTCATTGGATGATTACGTCCAAGCAGGGGTCTGATATGACCAGACCTACATTTCTAGAAGTTTACTCTGTGAGAAGAATAAACTATATTGAGGCATATGCAGAAAAACGGAGACCAGTTAGGAGGCTACTGCAATGGTTTTCTGAAGTGATAGGAACTTGACAAGATTAGTGGTGGTAGAGCTGTTGATAGTCGGAAGATCTGGGGTATATTTTTAAGGCAGAGCCAGCAGGACTGGCTGATGCATTTAAAAATGGAAGCACAGGAAAAGGAGTGAGAAAGATCCCAAAGAAGTAACCTGAGCCACCTGTTGAATGCTGAGAGTATTTCCTGTGATGGGGAGCGTTTCAAGAGGAACTGATTTTGGTTGGAGGTGTTGAGGAGGCAATTAGATGCGTGAGTCTGAAATTTAGGGCTGAGAGTCCTAAACCTATCAATGAGCAGGCTTCCTGAGTCCCTGTCAGCTAATTCTGTTTTACCCCAACTCATCCCTGATGCCAAATGTGATTCCTTCAGTATGTTCCTCAAGGAATCTGCCCACATCAATCATTTCGTGTTTTTATAGAATTGTATTGAAACAACAGGGGGTCTTGGGACGTCACGCTCAACAGCAAGCTGCTTTCTGCCATCACGCAATGCCCCATTCCCTCTTCCTCCATTTCACTCTGTCCTCCAACTCATTGAACCTCCCTCTCAGGAGCAAAATCAATTACAGTAGTACCTCGGTTTTCAAATGTCTCCGTTGACGAACATTTTGGTTTATGAACGCCATAAACCCGAAAGAAAATGCTTCGGTTTTCGAACACAACTCAGAAGTCGAGCACGTCGCCCGGCTTCCACTGAGTGCAAAATCCTGAGGCCTAGCTGTCAGCTGGTTACGAATGTTTCAGAACTCGTGGATTACGTTCGAAAACCGAGGTACCACTGTATGTATTTTTCCTGGCATTTGCACCACAGTTAGCATTCATCTTTTGTGAGTAAAGCACTATTGGGGGCAATCTCAACTTCTAAACCAAAGAGCTTCTCAACAGTTATTTTGTGCAAATATACGCAGTGCTCTCTTAAGATAAATTTGGATGTAAGAAGCTTTCTCCATCTTTTTATGTTTCCCCCCAGTAAAAGCGGGATGCTCACTTTCTGAGAGGTGAGTGAGAAGACAAAGCTCAAATGTTTTCTGATGACACTCAAGCTTCCCCCACCTGATGGCTCAGCTCTGCCCACACCCTTTGCTGGGTTTGCACTGATGCTTGAGTGTTGCCCTTTGGCTCTCCACAGTGCTTGGCACTTGGGGTTTTGAGTAGTGATCTCACAAGTCCCTCCTGGTTTTTTTTTTCTCTTCCCCTCATATTTCACCCCGTCCCTACAATGGCAAAAATTCTTCTCCATGCCTCTGATAAAGCAATTCTACAAGGCCCTCTTGTGTCTTGAGCATGCTCTTGGGGTCTTCTTCTTCCCCACAAGCAGCTCTCACTTTTCTCCACAGTTCACTGTTCTGAGTGCAGGCTCTGGAGTGAACATGAATGGAGACACCCAAATGCCTTTCCCTCACTTGGTCTCAGTTCCTACATGCATCTCACTGTGTTTGCTGAGTGAGATTTTTAATATTTAAAGATATGTTTTTATTTCAAAGCATGGGCCCTCAAAGCAAGACAATTATGTTGTCTGGTGCTTAGGTAAGAATCAAAACAAATAAAAAGCGGTCAGTTAGAACACTGAAGGATAAACAAAAGTGGCTATTTTGGATGCTTTGAGATGCAGCATGCCATGTCCAATATAGCTCTTTTCAGCAGTAATTTGGTTTATATTCTACTTTCACCTTTTACTTTTCTCATGGACTTGTAACCTAACATCCAAGTAAGATATGACTCCACAGTTTCTCTAGTTTCCTACATGGAAATCTCAAGGCGAGTCAAGACAGAACGGTCACACGAAATCAAGCAACTGTAACCTCTGTGAGAGCAGAGGTCATGTCTGGTGCATTGCCCTGGTTCTACAATGCCTACTATCATGCTTGGCACAGAGTCTATACTTAAACATTTTGAATAAATCTGGATGTTGATGACAGTAAAACCCCAGTTCATAGGAAAATAAGAAGAATGTATGTTGCAGCAAGTTGACTCAGTTTCTCTCACTAGATTGCAATGATCTGTTTTCAGATCTATCTCACCACTCAACACTGAGCCCCTCCAAGATAGGACAATGTATTTTGGGTTTTTTCTCTTTTAATCTCTGTATTTCTTGACAACAATCACTATGCTGGCCCTCAGTGAAAGGAGTGCCCTGTCCTGTTTGTTGAGTGAATGACCCAACACACAAGGTAGAAAATCTTGTTATTGAAATTACTTGTGAAATATATCCATCTACCTGATTTTTCTTGGGGCGGCAGTAGAGTAAGCAAGATTTGACAATCCTATGCCCCAGGCCTTTCTTTGTCCCTTCTTAGTTGTGAGAATTTGGGCAAAACGCTTAGATTTTTCTGAGCCTACATTTTCTCATAATTAAATGGAGTGAACAATAGTCAGCTAAAGAGGGGATTAGATATAGCATTACATGTAGTAGGTGCTTAATAAATCTTTGTTGTCTGGATGTATGTTCTCATGGATGGAAGAATAAATGATATTAAAAATACCTTTAAAATCACTTTCTGTCTTTGAAAAGCATAATGCAGCAATACATTTTGATAAATGTAGGGTTATATAAATCAAGCTCCAGTTAATCTAGATTTTCTACACATACCTCAATATTCCAGGAGGATAAATGCTCTCACTCCAACTCACCAATATGCTGAGTTGGGACTATGCTGACATTGATAGCCTCATTGAAATGGAAGGAAATTTGTAAATCTTATAAGCCCACCCTCCTCCAATGCTATGGAATGCCTCAAAAATATGCCTAATTGCAAAAGCTTCCAGTAACAAAGAACACAGAAATATTCTTTTGAGATGATGCAAATTGTTAAGTTTTTGAGATGGAATCAAATTGTACTCTTCTAAAGCACCCTTTCTGGTTTATGCTTCTTCCTTCAATAGCCAAATAACGTGTATAACTCCTCTTCTAATTTCTTGCTCCAGTTGAAAATTTTCCGAGTTTGTAACTATGGGACCTTGCGGGAAAAAAATCATATAATCTTTCTGTGCCTCTGTTTCCTTATCTGTAAAATAGAAGTAATAATAATAGTACCTATGTCAAAGATTATTATGAAGACTAAGTGAATTAAGGCTATAACATATTTAGAATAGGACTGTAGTCTACATTAACAAATGTTAACTCTATATAGTTAGAGGTAACGTTTTCTACATTGCTCCTTTAATCAGTTTCGATATGGCATAAGTTCATCATTCTGGTCCAATTATCCTGGGCTTGCTCACATTGACAGTGTTTTCTTAGGATGACTGTCCCAGAGGCAAGCACCATATTTCAGTCATGGTAGAGTGGTGTGACTCCTGCCCTTCTTTGTTCTGGGCACTGTTCCATAGCCCAAGATTGTATTCATTTGCGAAGTCAGTGACTCACCCCGATGATTCAGAAAGTGGTTATAGGCAAACAAACCCTTCATACCTTGTCACACGAACCACTGTGAAACCATGTTTCCTCCATTCACTGAGTTTCTGAAATTCAGTGCATCATTTTCACCTTACTGATACATTTCATTTGAAAAACTAGCAGAGTATAGGAGAGAGGGTTTTCAGTGTGGTGTCAGACTGACCTGTGTGAAAATACCGGCTCCAGCGCTACCTTTGAGACCTTAGAGAAGGTACCTAACTTGTGTCATCTTCAGTGTTCTTTTCTGTAAAATGGAGGAATAAGACCCATATCAAAGGATTGTTTAGAAAGACTATGATGTAACTTATGCAAAGAGTCTAGCACACTCAGGTATGCAATATATGAGTATTATTAGTCATATTAAACCCTACTACCATGTTTCCCTAAAAATAAGACTTAGCCAGACAATCAGCTTTAATGTGTGGTTTGGAGCAAAAATTAACATAAGACCCGGTCTTCTTATTTTACTATAATATAATATAATATAATATAATATAATATAATATAATATAATATAATATAATAATATAATATCCTGGGTCTTATATTAATTTTTGCTCCAAAAGGCGCATTAGAGCTGATTGTCCAGCTAGGTCTTATTTTCAGGGAAACAGGGTATACTGCTTAAATGAGACAATATCTGTGTGGGAAAAAATCTTTATATTGTTTGTGTTAATCCAAAAACCAACATTGTTTTTAACCTAAACATAATTTTGAATTCTGATTCTGATAACCCATTAGCTATGCTCCAACCCCAGCATTCGTGATCTACATCTTTGATACTAAAGTATTCTCTGTTTTTATTTACATTGTTAGTAGAAATGTTAACCAGGACACCATGAGGAATGGAGATGTGTTAAGCCACAGCAGTCTTCCAGATGAGCATCCATCCATTAGTCAGTAAGTATTCCATGGGCAATGGCAGTGAGTCAACTATAATTTCGGCTATGTGCACAAACATATCAGGAAAAGCTTGATCTAAGGTTTTCTGAAATTCAGACATACAGTCTCTAATGCACTGCCCCTCTTGGTACAATCTACTAATACTAACTGAGAAAAGAGACTATTAGAGCATGACTTGTTCTTAGAGAACTCACACTAGTTACTAGTTTCCTCTCAAATGACCTACAAACCATACCTTAATGATCTGTTCAAGAATATATTATACAGTTTAGATCATGTTTGACAATCTGCACTGCTGGTTCCTATCTTTCTAATGATTGAGATAATATTTGTCTAGCACACCCGCCCCCTCAGATTTATGACATACTTGTGTTCTCTCTGATTTCTCAAAGATGACCAATTATGAGTCAAAAACACATTGGTAAGTCTTTTCAATCTCCTGGGAAATCATGATCTTAGAGACATGAAACCACATAAAGAACAGAGAGGCTCTCCTAACATCTCTTTGCTTTATTTGGCAAGCGTAGCAGTAGAGCACGGTACTTGTACACTCTTAGTTAAGGGCTTATCTTCTTCTAACTGAGGAAAACTGTCTTCTCCCCCCCAAATACATAGTTTCAGAAAAGATGTCACTAGAGCAGTGAAGGAGGAGAGGGGAACCGATCTACTATTTCAAATAATGATTCTTCAGCACCTACCATTGATTAATTCAATAAATATGCACTAGGTCCTTAATATTTTTCAGATACTAAGACATTGTCCTTCCTCCTTATGTATTGGAGAATATAGGAAGACAGACGTACAAATGAAAAAAAAAATTGATAACATTATAAGAAGTGCTAGGTACGCATAAAGAGGTACGCATAAAGAACACAAAAGCGAGAATACCTAATTTTTTTTTTGGTGGGTGGATAACTTTTCATAGAAGGACAAAGTTGAATATTCAAGATTGAGTCTTCAAGGATACTGAAGCAGTCAGCAGACCAAAAGGATCAGGAGAAGAAGAGAGTAGAAAGGGTTGTATTCCAGGAGAAATGAAAAACACATTAAAAGAGTAGAGATATGAAAGACTGTTGCTGAGGTCAATCAATATATTCATCCATTCCACAAATATTTATTGAGTTCATTTTATGGGCTAGGTACTCTATTGGACATTGGGAATACAGTAATGTACAGAAAAAAGCCCTACTCTCATGAATAAAGTTGCAGTTAGAGAGACAGATATTAATTAAAAATTTAAAAGGTGAATGTGTTATTAGGAACTGGTACAAGTTCTCCAAAGCATGGAAATATGAGAGTAATTTAAAGACATCACCTTGGCCAATTTATAAGGAAAGAGAGAGGAAGCATTTTATGACTATAAAAACAACTGTGTTAAAGCCCTATCGCAGAGGAAGCAGAGAACCTAGGAGGAACTGGGGGGAAAAAAAGCTCGTTTATCTTAACATCATGAGTAGTAAGAAATGAGGCTGGTGAGGCAGGCATGGGCAAGATCTCACAGGGCATTTAAAAATTTTTGCTTTTCCTTAAACACATGAGAATCCACCAAAAATTTTAAGCAGGGAGGTGGTATGATCGGACACAAATTTTGGAAAGATCATTCTAATTACAGTGTGGAAGACAGATACCAAGAAGATAATCAAAAATGTGGAAGACAAACTAATAGGAAATTACAGTATTCCAGCGAAGACAGGATGATATCTTGGAGTGTGGGACTGTACAGACAGAGAGCAATGCATGGGTATGAAGTTATTTAGGCATTGCATTTGCAGATCTTGATGACAGATGATCTTAGAGAAGAAAGAGGGAAAAAGACAAGAATAAATCCCAGGTTTTTGCCTTATACACCTGGAAAGGTGGTGAAGTTGCTTTCTGAGAAAAGGAACCCCAAGGAAATACTGGTTAGGAGGCAGGCAAAATTGCAGTTTGGGGTGTGTTGATTAATGGATGTCTTTGTGATATCCAAGTGTAGGTCAAGTAGACAGTTGAATATGACAGTCTGGAACTCAAAGAAGTCTGGTCATACATATGATACTCAAAACCATAGGATGTCCTAAGGAGACAGTGTGTAGTGAGAAAAGAGGGTTGTGGGCAGGACGAATTCCTAAGGAACTCTGTTATTTAATGAGAGAATATAAAAAGGATGGGGCTGCAAAGGAGCTTGAGAAATTGAAATCAAATAACTAGGTAGTGCACCAGTAGAATCTGGTGTCTAAGAAGGCTAAAGGAAGAGAATGTTTTAAGAAGGATGTGATCTACAACACTGAATCTTGCTGAGCGATAAAGTTTAGAAACGTGGCTATTACTCGTTATTTAGAAATGTGGATATTACTCGTTAACTTAGAGCGATCATTTTCAGTGGAGTAATGGCCCAATAGACAATTTTCAGTGAATAAAGAGTAAGAAGGAAGTGAAAAAATCGAGGTGGAAGAACAGACAAGAAGCTCGATTACCAACAGGAAGAATGAGAGAAACTGAGGGAAGGAAGACTGAGGGATCATTGGTAATGTCTGTCTGGGAAGGCAGCAGTGGTATGTTCCAAAGCACTGGTGGAGGGGTTAGTCTTAGGAAAAATACCACTTTCTCCAATACATGAGGAAAGGAGCGGTACAGGTATAAGTGGGCTGTGAGTGCAGCGGAAGGAAGATGGAAGAATTCCTTTCTTCTCATCTTTGGTTTTTTTTTTTTTTTAACAAAAGAACTTTGGCCCTTTCTCACCCACCATTTCTTTTAATCAAGAGGAACACTGGTTAAAATCAAGTAAAACACTTTCAGAGGATACGAAAGGAACTCAACCATCCAGTTGTTGGAGGAAAATGAGACTGTTGAACCTCAATAAAGGATAACTCTACTTAGAGAAGGAAAATGGTAACAATCTTTGAATATGTAAATCATTTTTATGTAAAAAAATTAATTTGTGCTAAATTACACTAAGAGTGAGACTCAGGCTACTTGAATGTATGGGAAGGCATGTTTCAGCTCAGAATTCAGCAAACTAGATTTTCTAATTTTTCTTATTGCTCCCCCCCCTCCAAATAGAATAATATGGAGATGTGGTAAATCCTCAGTTACTAGAAGTGATTGTTCAAGGAGACTTTTACTTGTTAGGGCTGATGCAAAGGGGGAAATTCAAGAATTAGATAGGAGGGATGAATGTTGGGAGTTTCTACTACTTTAACTATTTTTCTCCCCTTTATATCATGAAGACAATTTGTTCTCCTCTTCTTCAGCATGAAGTTCATTCTCCCTGAGAAGAGAGGAAGATGGGAAGGCAGGAAAGAAAGAAAACACAGAAAGGAATAACTATCAGGCTAGAGTTTTCCTGTGAATCATGTTATTTCTACATTATTGGCCCAATCTATAAGACTCCCCTGTCCTTCCTTGATTTTTTTTTTTTTTTGCGAGTGTGTGTGTGTGTGCGTGTGCGTGTGCGTTATTTGGCTTGATTTTCATCAGAGTTTTTAACACCCCTCTATTGTCCTTAGCAATTTTTCACCTAGCTTAGTCTCATTGTTTTCTTACTAAGCATATACTCATGTTCATCAAGTGACCTTGACTCTTCCCTTATGGTCTCAAACTTTCGTATTCATTCTGAGAAAGTTTCTCCTCTTCCTCCATTTTTATACCTATTGTTTACAACCTGAGCTCTTCCATGAGTATCCTTGTGCAGGCACATGTGTTTTTCTCACTTCCTTCCTAAAATCTTGGAATAATGGTCATTTGTACAACACTTTATAGACTTTATAGTATCCATTCATAGGCATCAATGCATTTGATTGCCTCAAAGACTCATTGAGAGGCAAGTTATGTGCTACCAGCTCCAACAGCATCACCACTACTGTAATCACTATCATAACCACCTTCACCAACTCCATTTTTAAGATGGAGGTACAGTGAAGACTAGGGAAGTGCCTCAAGTCATTCCATTGGACAGCTGAAAAGCAGAGACTCGGACTGAGACCTGCATGACTATAAAAGGCTCCTTCTATATGTAAAGCAATTGCCCTAGGACTTGATTTCTCGGCCACTGTAAGTTTTCAGTTGGCATAGTCACCTTCTCCAAAACTGCCTATTATTGCCTTCTCAATAACAAGCTTTTTTTCTTAAATTATAATTTCATAGAATTGCAGTTCCCTTAGTTACTTCCTCAGTTATAAAAAGTGTTTATTGAATTATTAAGTGAACTTTCTGAGACCTTATTTTACCAAATTCTCTTGAATACTAATGTTTCTTAATAGCGTGAACCATCTCCTCTGAGTCTGTTATCCTACCTCTTTTGATTCTCTGTGTCTAAATTTGCCCTCTCAGAGGCATATAAATACCCACCTTGACAGTGCACCTAACTGGTCAGTCTGTTAGTCACTCAGTCAATTAAAAACTATTTACTGAGTGCCTAACATGAGCCAAACACTGTCTAGGCTCTTAGGAAAGTTTGGGGAAAAACAAAAGAAATACATAAACCATATAGAGAGACATTAGTCAAATAATCGCAAAAATAAATTAAGTCAAGTGAGTATTTGTTTGTCCTTTTTTGCCCTTTGTTAGCTCTTTTCCTTTGCCCTTTGTTAGGTTGTTTGTAGTTAATATGACAAACCTACACTAGAAACTTATGTCTTTAACTTACTACAACTATTCCACAATGTACCTTGCTCTCTCACCTATTTCACAGGCACATATAATTTAGAAGGGAATTTAGAAATTAGCCAGCCTGGCGCTTCTCAGACTTGAATATGCATACAAATCAATTGCGAATACTCCTAAAATGCAGCGTCTGGGTCAGTAGATCTTGGGGAAGTCCTGAGATTTTGCATTTTTAGCAAGATCCCAGATGCTGCTGATGCTGCTAATACATGAACAACACTTTGAAGAGCAAAGATCTAGTCCTTTGGTTTATAACTAGGAGTATCCATCAGAATACGTTGCTTTTGCAAAATACAGATTATGAATCAGACCTTTGCAGGGGCTGGCACATATGAAATTTGAGAAGGCAATGTTAGTCTTCCACTTCCAGTGAATGTGAAATAATAGAAGCAGGGTTTACCATCCAGCCTGAAATAACCAACAGAGTAAAACCTGATAAAATGTGATACATGGTTTTCAAGACACTAGATGTTAGCCAATGAAAGAAAGTGAGTGATCTCTAATGCATCAGGCAACAAGTGCTGTGAGCCCCAGAAAGCAGTAACCCAAGCAGAGCCCAGCTGATTTCCTGAGTTGACGAGACAGAGCTGAGCATCGGGGGAGAACAAGGTGGCTAGAGTTCTCAGCAAGGAGCTCAAGTTCTCCTAAGGAAGGAGCTGCACAGACAGAACTATGGACTTCTGAAGAAAGTCCCCCTCAAATATATGGCAGAGTACTGATCAACACATACTTTTGAGAAAACTACCCAATCAAGGGTAAGATTTACTGGAACAGAGAAGAGATAACAGTGTCCTGTGTTCACATAGAGCTGGAAAGAGTGCTTGTAATTACCAGCCAGACTGGAAAATCTCGTGATTCATGAGGCAGTAGAGTACTCGGAAAGGACTGCTTCTGGTAAAGAATAATTAACCTAGACTGAGCACTGCTCTAGTCTGATCTAATAAATTTTAAAAGCAAGACAAAAATGATCAAAGGGTTTCCAAGTAACTTTACTAACTCACAGAATAAAGCTCAATAATATTTATAGGGATACAAATTATCCAGCACCAAACAGGGTAAAATTCAAAATGTATGAGAATCTAAAGAAAATTTACCAGGAATTGAGAGAAGAAAATACAACCCAGGATGAGAAGGAAAATCAGTCAAACAAAACTGACTTTGAACTAACAGAAATGTTAGAATTAACAGACAGGAATACAGTTGAAGCTGTATTCCATATGGGGCTAATATCCAAAATATTTAAAGAACTCACACAACTCAACAACAAAAATAATCCAATTAAAAAATGGGCAGATAACCTCAACAGACACTTTTCCTAAGAAAACATACAAATGGCCAACAGATATATGAAAAGATGCTCAAATTCACTAGCTATTTGGGAAATGCAAATCAAAACCACAATGATGTACACTTGAAATCTATATAATTTTATTAACCAATGTCACCCCAATACATTTAATAAAAATATTAGTAGAGACAAGAAAGATATCAAAATGCAGTAAATAGGATTAATAATAGATTATACATTACAGAAGAAAAGATTAGTGAACTTAAAGACATAATAATGGAAAGTATTCAAAATAAAACACAAACAGAGGAGAATTAAAAAAAAAAAATGAACCAATCATGATGGTGCTTTGGGACAACTTCAAGGGGGCTAATAATGTGTAGTTTGAGTCCCTGAGGGAGAAGGAGGAGTTCATCAAAATCCATTTTAAAATAAATGTTGGAAAATTTTCAAATTGAATGAAAACTTCAAACCACAAATTTAAGAAGCTTAAAAAAGCCCAAGAATAAGAAACTTGAAGAAAACTGTATTAAAGCACATTATCAGCAAATTGCTTAATGACAGTGATAAATAAAATAAATAAATAAATAAATCTTAAAAGCAGCCAAGCATGGGTGGGGCAGGAAATCATGTTTTGTAGAGAAGAACAAAGATAAACATATCAACAGATTTCTTGTCAGAAATAATGGAAGCCTTATTTCTCGTCAGAAATTATGCCAGCTTTGGGTCACTCCAAATGTTCCTTGGCTTGTGGAAGAATAATTCTGATCTCTGCCTGCGTCTTTACATGGCCTTCTCTTGTGTGTGTCTGTGTCATCTCTTCTGTCTCTTATAAGGACATCTGTCATTGGATTTAGGGCCATGATAATCTAGGATAATCTCATCTGGAGATCCTTAATCATATCTGTAAAGATTCCTTCTCCAAATAAGGTCAAATTCACAGATTTTGGGGCCAAGAAGGTGAGAATATTTTGGGGTGGGGGGCACAGGAAAACCCTCTACAGAGACATTTCCAACAGGGTCAGGACTGTAGTGAAGAGAGACAGATACTGGACTCAGTTGCAAAATTTAAGGGGATGCCCAAAAAACTGAGTAATATAAATAAATTTATAATAACAAACAAATAATAAAAATATTTTAAGAAAATATTCCTAAAGATCAAAATTAATACAAAAAGTCAATAATTAACAAAATATAAACATTTTAAATAAAGACAAGGTTCGTATTACTGATTTTTTTTTTTTTTATCGTGTTTCCAGTATGGCTCAGCATGACACTCATTTCCAGCAACAGCCCAAGCCTCTGATCCACAGTGAGAATGAACAGAGCCAAACCCACCATTTTCCCTGTTACAGTTTAGATCACCCTTCCCAGAAACACAGCTCCAGGGAGCTTCCCG
The DNA here is from genome assembly GCF_057876585.1 of Rhinolophus sinicus. NCBI lineage: Eukaryota > Metazoa > Chordata > Mammalia > Chiroptera > Rhinolophidae > Rhinolophus > Rhinolophus sinicus. The sequence goes on from NC_142514.1 coordinate 48,622,405, forward strand.
CAGGAGACCAGACCACTCCGCGCTGGGTTTCTAGCTTCCAAAGCAGGTTTATTTGTCTTATGAATTGTGCAAACACCCCCTGAGAAGCTAATTAAAATGGGAGCTCATGCTGCCAAATCCAGGAAACCTCCAAATAAGAATCATGGGGCTGCCAGAAAGTGTTATTAATACACACACCCAACCCCTTACTGTGGCTTAAGGAGGCAGAGGACACACTGAAGGACAAACTCTGACAGGTGAGACTACAAGGTGAAGTGGCTAAGCCCCACTGCCAGGCACAGCACGGGACAAATGGAAGGCACTCCGTATGTGTAGGAATAAATACTTGACACACTGGACTCAGCTGCAAAATTTAGTAACCAGAAATAAAACAGAATTCCCTGCCTCCTAGCACCGCTGAGAAAAAGGAAATGTGTATGCTATCATCTAAGCTAATACTATTCATTGATTACTTAATGCTAAATAATTAGTATGAAATAAAAACCATTGAGAAAGCGTAACAAAAAATATGATCACATTTACAATAGTGTAGAAAATATGTAGGAACAGACTGAAGGGGGAAAAGGCAGAAAATATAGGAAAAAACTTGAGCTAGTACTGAAAGGTATAAAGGAAGACTTATACTCCTGAGTGGAAAGACTCACAATTATAATGATATAAATTCACCTCAAATTTGCATATGAACTTAATGTAATTTTCAAAAAATCAACCAATGGTAGTTTGGGGGAGAAACTTAAACTGATTTTTAAATTCATCTGATAATCAAAGCAGTGAGAATAGCTGAGAAATTTTTGAAAGAAAAAATTGTGGGTAACATTAACTTCCAGGTAATTAAAATTATTATAAAACTGTAACAATTAGGACAAGGGGCAGTGTTACAAAATAAGAAAATGCACATATGTGACAGAAAATATAGAAACTAAACTACCTATATATATAAACCTTTAATATGTAATAGATACTTTATATCAAATCATTTTTGAAAGGAAGTCTTGATTAATATTGTTCACACCTGGAGCTATTTATTATTAGCTAAATAGATTCCCATTTTATATTATATACGAATTAAATTTAAATTAGTTATAGAGTTAAAGGTATAAATGAATTATAGTAAATTATAGGAGACCATCTTATCTCAAGGAGATAGGTTTTCTAAGCCTAAAAGCAAGAAAGGAGACTATAAAGGAAAAGATTGATCAATTTTTCTTCATAAAATTTAAACTTTGTATATTAAAACTCACCATAAACAAAAGTAAAGGAAACAATAAATGTAGAAAATACAAACCACATTCATGAAAGGTAAAGGATAAAATACCTTATAGAATGGTTTTTCCACAGATCAGTAAGTTTTGATTTCAAATCTCAGAATCAATAAAGCATTCTCAAAAATCAATAAGAGGAAGAAAACATGAATAGTCAAAATATAGGTGATGGTCACAGAAGCTCATTTGAAAAAGGAATCAAAATTGTCAATTACATGGACAATATCGTTAGGCTTACAAGTAACAAAAGAAATGCAAGAGAAAATAACAATGAGATACCATTTCTCAAATTGACAAAATTATTTTAAAAGATCAAACTCAATACTGAGACTCCAGTAAAATTAGTACTAACATTCTCCCATACTCATTTCTGGCAGAAGCATCAATCAATAGAACTCTTCTGAGAGGGATTTGAGTACTATATGTCAAAAGCCTAAAAATAATTCTAATCCTTTAATTTAGTTATTTTATTTTTAAGTGGAACTAAGAAAATGATTTAAGTGTACAATAGGTTTACAGATAAGATATTCATTATAATATTACTGATATTGGCAAAAAAAAAGCTTAAAACAGTCTCAGTGTCCAGCAACATGAAAATAACCAAGTGATGAGATTCTATGATGCCATTAAAATATTTTTGAATAATATTGAATTGTATAGTCTAATATGTTTAGGTTTAAGTTTATTTAAAACTGTATAACAACTATATACAACAAATAAGCACATAAAGATACACATGCATACTACAGGAAAAAGAATAACTAACACCAATACATTACTATTAGGTATTTCTGAGGGGTAAGATTTCGATTGGATTCTGTTTTATATTTTTTATGTTATTCAGATTTTCTGATTAGGATGCATTATTTTATAATCAGAAAAGAATAAAAAAATGTGTTTAAAAGTCTTGATCACCAGCTCAAAGCATGTCAACACTTGAAAGAGCATTACCAAGAACCCGATCCTATTTCTTTGTTTTTCAGATAAAGAAATCAAGAACCCAGAAAGCTAGGAGATTGGAAAGGCCAGGTGTCTGCAAGCACAGTAGATGTATCTGTCCAAACCCCAGACTATTTCAGAGGATCCCTTTGCGGTCTTGCAAAGAGAGAAACCACAGCCCATGGTGCTCTCGGGGGCATAGATGGCCACTGAGAATACCCACTCATCTCAAGTTCTGGCCATTCCTGCTTGATACCTGAAGACCAGAAAGTGGAAGATATGACCGAGACCTCCGTGTTGCCGCCCAAGAGAGCACCCCTCACTGCCCAGGTTCTTGAGCACATCCTAAGTTCCTTTGTACAGAACTTGGAAGATTCCACACATATTTGAGAGGTGATAGAATTGGGGGAGTCAGGAAATTCTACCCAGCTCCCATCCAAATCTACCATGGTTCTCCACTCCCCCCTTAATACTCAGGTCTCTTTCATCCAAAAGGAGATGTTGAGGGTGGAGGTGGTGGTGCCATTTCTATAGACTACAGTGTGAAAGGCAGGGTCGTGCCATGTAGTGGCCCTGGTCTTGAAGGATGTGAAGGAGTGTTGCCATTTAGAGAGGGCAGCAGTGGGCAGGCTTGCCAAACAGAGAATAACATGTGGGAAGGCCCGGAACGGCGGCATGATCAAAAGTTCAGCAGCATGGGGTGCCTGGGGGTGGAAGGGGTGACAGACGATGTGGCTGAATTGTGAAAGGCCTTGACCGTGGGGTGAAGGAGGACTGTGGGAAGTCAAGAGTAGGATTGGACAATGAGAGGGAGTAGGAGGTGCCCAACGCAAGGCCCAGGCCCTGACAGAGAATGAGTAATCACTGACCAAGACAGGGTGAACTGGCCCAGCAGACAATTAGAATCACTTCCTTGAGGAAACCACAGCCAGATTCATCAAATGCCCCAGCCCCAGCCCCAGGCGTCCGTCCTCAGGAGGGGCACCTGAATTGCCAGGGCCATACTTTCTGCCCTAGTTTTACTTTTGTACATTTTTCTCTCACACGGCTGAGAGTGGACAGCCAGCAGGAGATCTATGGTTTCACAAGAAAAGGGTGAAGCTAAAGCTAAACCAAGAGAGGAAGTGGCAGAATTTTTCTGAGAAGTTTTCAGCAGTGAGAAAAATCTCCCAGAAATGCTGAAAGGAGGCCTGGTCCACAGCTACTTGGCTGAGACCTGCCAGCTTAGTTCATGGATGGACACGTTTGGATGGCAGATGAACTTAGGAGACAGAAGACTGTCTCCCAGCTCCACCACTTCCTGTGGTGATGGACAAGTTACTTATCCTTTCCAAGCCTCAGTTTTCTCGTATGTAAAATGGGGATAATGGTAGTCCCTACCTCAAGGGTTACAGAGAAGATAAAACGGTATATTACGTACAGTAGGAATAATACTGAATTGTTACTGCTAATTTTTCCTTCTCTTTTCATCTTCCTGAGATCCATATCCATTATGTGCATTGATATTAGAAGAGTACAGGAATGGAGTACATAAACAGCTAATTACCGAGTTTCTGCCCGATGCTTTACACTAATTACTCTCTTAATCTTCCCCCATGACCCCGCAAGGAGGGCACTAAGGTCTGTCACTGGCAAATAAATTGTAAGTCAGAAAAGTTAAGTCACTCATGTAAGATCCTAACCTAACGTGAGGCAGAGAAAGAATTCTTTTTACATCCAAAATTCCTGCCTGTTCCACCCATCAGGTTGTCCCCAGGCCAAATCCCCACAAGCTTAGTGCCACCTGCCCCTACACACTTGCTGTCATGGGAACAGCTCCTCTCCCCTCTGTCATGTAAACCTGGAACTGCCCTTGTTTTACCGGCCAAGATAACCCAGGCCAGGACACAGCCAGATGTGCCCTCCCTTGGCTGAGGACTGCTGTGGGTCACAGGCACCCTTTGGATGGAGAGACACGCCACACCCAGAGTCCACTGCCTAGCAAAACATAAGAATTTGGAGGAAACGCTGATCAAAAAAATATGTGTGTGCTTCTATCCCATGGGGAGTTTCTGGGGCTGGAAGAAGCCTGTCAGGGTACAAAGAACCCAGAGGGATGAGGGGCTGGGAATGATTTTAACGAGGTGAGACCCCACGGGGCAGAGTGGGTGGGGGGATGGGGAGCTGGGGGATACCTTGTCATGCTACACATCCCACCACACTCTAAGGTGTCTTACCCTTTTCAGTCTACAAAGTAGGAAAGTGAGGTTCAGACATGCCAGAAAGAGGGTGCTTTATATGACAGAAAGAGCTGGGCTTGCCATTCTCTGAGATCTTTGTTCCAATTCTAATTTCTTTACTTGTTTTGCCATGTGATCATGGATAAAACTGAGGCACTGTGCAGACTCAGACTCCTTTAGGGCTCAGAGTTCTCAGCATAGGTCCCGAGGCCACACTGGGCAGACCTTCTGCTCTACAGATCAGGGAGACTCTGACAATCAAAGCATCAATTCAAATTTTTGTTTTTTTCATTTCTCTTGAAAACCACCACTCTGGATGATGTTGTGTGAGGGAGTTTCCTAGAGAGACATCCAGGATGGTTCCGACAGGCAGGGCAGGTGTGTGGAGCCCTGTTTACTAAACTCAATCACCAAGACTCCCTCCCAGTGAAAGGAACAAAGCTCTCCTCCCCCCGTGCTGGGCTCTTTCCGAAACTTTGGGCTTAGCTCTCTAAGAGCTTCAGATGTGTTGAAACTCTGTAGAATTCAGGGGAAATCTACGCTGGGTCAGAGCCTGTGCAGTTATCCCTCTGGGAGTTTCCAGCTTTGTGTAGGCTCAATGTCAACAATTTTTTTTTGGAGAAAATCTAGAGCTGGTCGAGGGCCAAAGCTCTCTTCCTCCTGCCCAGGTTGTTGGTGAGAACACTCAAAGCTTATACTTTTACAAAAGAAAGAGAAATTGACCCTGGCTGATTGTCATGAGAGGAAAGGGCCAAATTTTGTCAGATGCCTAGGGTGTATAGGAGTTTTATAGTCATCCTCTCACTTGGATCTCACCCTGGAGAAAGGTGATATTCTCCTCATCTTAGAGAAAGAGGAACTGAATTGGCCAAGGTCATCCAGCAAGTAGTAAAACTGCGAGATTTTTCTCTTTTCAAATCCAATGAACTTTTTACTTCCTGTGATTACTTTCTGATTCTCCAGCCATGCATTTGTCTAAAGAAAACAAATTGATTGTTTGGGTTTAAATTCTGGTCCAATAATGATTAGCTGTGTGATTTGGGGAAAGTTACTTAACCTCTCTGAACCTGTTTCCTCATATCTAAAATGAGGCTGATAATAGCAGTTCTTGCTTTACAGGGCTCTTGTGAGTTTAAATGGGGGAATGTTTAGAACCATGTACCATGACATAATGTGGTTTTATGTCAGCTGTTTTAATCATATATTAATAACTTGATTGAGGAAATGCACTGTTGTTTTCCCAGGTATGTAGTGTCCCCTGGGGGGAGGAAGAATTCTTATACAAGCCCGTCTCTGTGCTGGCTGGGTGCCTCAGATTCATTATCCCATTATTTCTCCTGCAATCCTATGAGTGAGGGATTTTACAGGAAATTGAGGAATAGAGAAGTTAAGACATATGACAAATATTGCACAACTAGAGGGTATTAGAGCTGGGACTCAAACCCCAGCCTGACCCAGAATTTCCACTTTCTCCTTTATCACTCAGTCCACTGCCTCTGGGTGGAAACAGAACAGCCCAGCAAGAGAGCATGTGTACACATGCAGGTGACTAGGGGCCTGCCAGGGAAAGGGGAGTTGCCATCTGGCAGGTGTTGCCTTATTTCACAAATGCATTATTTCCTGACAGGTTCTCTGCATATTTATTATGGGTAATGCTTTACATATCCAAAGCACAAAGGAAGCTGGCAATTCAGGGTTTTCCTACAATTTGAAATTTGAAGACATGGGTCTGCATTTATTTGTTTGTTTATTGTCTGTCTACTATGTGCCAGACACTGGAGCTGCAAAAGTAAATGAGGTAGTGATAAAATGGATTAATTAGTGACTCAGTGAATTCATATTCACAAACCATGATAAGTTCCATGAAAGTAAGTTCTATAGAATTAAAAGGGATAGATTAGGGTCTGGTCTGATCTAGCTGGGGCTCAAGAGAGAGCATGCAGAGATCTAAAGGAAGAAAAGTTAACTGGGTAAGGAAGGAGAGGATACATATTAGAGAGAGAGAGAGAGAGAGAGAGAGAGAGAGAGAGAGAGAGAAAGCATGTGCAAAGGCCCTGAGAAAGAAAGGAGCATAGACTACTTGAGGAACTGAAAGATTCCCCACTGTGCCCAGAGGATAGAAAAAGAGAAAGAAAGAGATTCAAGATGAGGTTGGGAAGATGGGAAAGGGCCAGGGTATGCAGAATACTGGTGAGTTCACAGAATTGGTCTTTGTTCTAAGAGAATAGAAAGCAATTTAGTTACAAAGAATTATGATTTTTGATAGGTGCTATAAAAATTTGAGTAATCGGTTTAGGATATGGTTAATACAACAGTACCCATCATACTGTGAAGGGACGACAGTCATCAACTTGCCTGCTAAGTCTGAAGGGTAATTGGTGGTCGTGGGAATAGTGTGCTGAGGACTCTGGGGTGTATCTGGATCCAGTGGGAATAAGTATTGTCATCCATTAATGATGTGGGCCCGTGATGGGCTGGAGCTGGCTGCTCTAACTCAGGATCCATAAAGCACAGTGGCTCAGGCATCAGACTGACCCAGATTTGAGAATCACAACTCCACCACTTGCTATCAGTCAGAACTTAGGCAGTTTACTTAAAATAACTGAGAATCTCAACGTCTCAAGCTGTGACATAGACATAACTGGACCCACCTTCAAGGGATTTATGAAGATTATAGGAATGACAATGTTAAATAATCCAGCATATTATGGACTCCATAATAATACACTTCCTTAGTATGGAAAAGGAATTGAGGAATATAATCATGGAATAATGAAAGTCGGAATTACCGTAGAGTGAGCAGGAAGGAAAAAAATAGAAAAGCCAATCATTTCACCTTTTCACAACAGATTTTGACCTGTTTTTTGTGTACTATGTAAACTCTGAGCACAGGGAACTGACCGCCAACACGTAGGCTACATTGAATCAGGCATCCAGGGCACGGAGCAATGTTTTAGAGAACACAAGTCAGCTTCAGGTATGAATGCTATACAATAGACCTTTGTGGAAACAACCAAATGGGTGGGTTTGTGTTCTGTATTCATTTACTGGTTTGATAAACGGACTATCAGATCCTTCACCTTAGCAGTGAAAGAGAATGTAGACTGAGGCACCAAAGTAGACTAGATATTCAACACTGAAGTGAATTTTGAGGCTGTCCACCTAAGACGCCTACAAAAAGGAAGGAGTTAGGAACTCAGTGGATGACTCAAACACAGTGAGAGGGGAAGAGGGCTGGGATGCTGAGATTAAGAGAGGATTTGTGAAAAGGATTTCTTTAGAGAGAGCTGTCAGGGAGCTGTCAGTGCCAGCTGCCCCCAGGGTTTTAGTATAGAACTTTTCTGGTATAGTGCCAGGCGCAGAATTGACATTCAACAAGCAATTATTGAATGAGTAATTAATACATGAATATAACATGAAATACGTGAGGAATAGAAAAGGAGCATAAAGACTCTTTAAATTAATCTCAGGCCTCCAAATTCATATCAATTATAGTCCACAGAGTTAAGAAAGCTTGCAGGTATGATGAGGGAGCCATTCTTATAACCTGTGACAAGCATGGAATAAGATTCTAGAAGACTGGAAATGGGCAAATTTTCTCATTTTCAAAAAGCTGAACTTCAAAAATGATAAACCTATGCCATTAGTTTGGGCAAAACTCTAGAGCATGTTTCTACATATTTTGGCAAGAAAATAGTCATCACTCAGTGACAGCACTTGTCCAATAGGGTTCTTGGAGGAGCCCCATCAGGAATATGCTAAAAATAATGTATTCTAATTTTAGAAAGTGATTTGACAACTAGGTTAATTGAAGAAATGTGAGTGCAATAAGAGAGGGTCATAGATAATAACCACCATACCCACATCGATTCATGGCTTATTAGTCTGGACAAGTGTCCCTAGACTCATGACATGGGGCTGTGGTTCTCAGTCCTGGCCAACTGTTAGAATAAACAGGGGAGCTTTTGAAACACATCCATATCTGACCCTATCCTTAGAGATTCAGATTTCATTTGTCTGGTATGGACATCAGCCACTTGTATATTTCAGAAACTTTCTGGTGTCTAATGTACAAAGGTTTAGCACTACTTTCTTAGTGTTGTACTCTTCACCATAGACTTTACAATATATTTTTAAAGAACTGATTGATTAAAGACAGAGAAGCCACCTGTGTCATAATTGTAGCAAAGTCAAAAATAGAAAGTAATGGAATTAAGTTTAAGAGAAGCAAACCAAAACCCTCAACAAGCCAGAAAAATGAGCAGAGACATTAAAAAAATGAAGTGTCTTGTCAGAGATATAGTGTCTTAAATGAGTCAATGCAGAACTTAAAGCAGAATCAGGCACAAGCTAAATGTGCTCGGTACAGTTATCACACCTAATCCTCTTACTTTATGATGCTGAGATTATCTCCAAGACAGAAAAAGTAAGGCTCCAAGGAAGTGTGCCTTCCTAGCCCAAGGTCATGAAATAAGTGGCAAATTAGATTCAAACCCAGTCATGACTAACTCCACTGCCCAAGTTCTTATTTACTATCCTATTAGATTTAAATTTGATTCTAGAGCTGACAGGGGTGCCAAAATTCACTTCATACATTTTAGAGAGGGAAACTGAGGGTCTGAGAGGTTAACTTGACCAACCTTACATAAAGGGTGGTAAAGCCAGGACTTGAAATATATGAAAAAAAGCTGGAGAGCGGGAAAAAGAAGCAAACAGGCAATTCCCACATCCAGGGCCCTCTCCAGAGCAAGAGAAATCTGGGAAGGTCCTGGCTAATCCCACAGAAATAGAAGGCATGAGTAGGGATTTCTGGCTCTGATTAGGAGTCCCCCCACCCCATCCCCAAGGAAGCTTCTGAGAAATTCTCACAAAGAAGTCCTTCCGGATTCTCACAGTCAATGCTGGATTTTTCTGGGTAATCCTGAGACTGCCCTAAGGGGCAGATTTCCACCCCCCTCACAGCCCTATACCTGGACTGAAAGGTTTAATTAAAGAGGTGAGCTCCCATGTCAAGGAGAGTTTTAGGTGGTAGGAGTTGAAGTTTGTTTTTCTTGGCATAGGAAAATCCTGGCCCAGAGACATGGAGAAGGATATTGAAGATGTTTTATAGCAAGACACAAAAAATCCTTTGACAAGGAGATAGTTCAGAAGGACTCTTTCACATGTACTGTGGCTGGCTCTTGCCTCCACTTGCTAATGAAGAAATTCTAGGTCCCAGGGAGTGCACCCCAGTAACTGGGAGTTCTCAGGTGGAGTCCCACATGTACTCATAAGCAAGTTTTATTTGCTATCACCTTGCTTCTACCCCAGTTTTCTTCTCTTCCAGCATCCCTTCTCCTTGAGACTCTAACTCCACGTAATGGAATTGCCTCACTCACTAGTGAGCATGGGGGTGAAATGAGATGACACATAGTAGGCACTCAACAAATCAAAATTTCTTATCATAATAGCATCAATAATGGAGAAAAACAACTCCACTGGTTCCTTCTGCTGACTTCAACTAGATACCCACAGGAATCAAGAGGGACCAGTAGAAGATAGTTTGAAATATTAGAAGGGAAAGATGATCCTTTTCGACTGATGATGGTGCTCAGACTTTAAATGCAGGAGGACGTCCTAGTCAGGATGCAATAGCAATTCCAGGCATTAGTCATTACATGTTGCAAGGTCTCCTAAATTAACTTCTGGTGCACACTTGACCTAAAAGCACCTAGAACCCAGACTCCTTCGGCCTGTACCTCTCAGCTTCAGCCACCTTGGAGAATAAAGATAAAGATAGCAACACTTAGGGGAGGCACGCTGAGGGCCAAGGCCTGCACTAAATGCTCTAGATCTGTGACCTGACTTAGGCATCCCAGCAACCTATGAAGCCAGGACTCTCACTATCATTCCCTATTTGACAGAAGGGGGAGTACACGTTCAAAGAAGTTGAAGAACGTGCCCAAAGAAGAATCAGTGTTCTGACTTCAGACACATCCTTAACTCCTTTTGACGCCTCAGAAATCTCTGGCAGAGTCCTGCAGGTAGGGCCTCCTTTACCTGCCCTCATTTGCTCAAACCCTACAACCATCCTCACATCTTGGCCTCCTACGACCCTCGCCAGGGTGCTTTCCCTCTTTGGGAAGGACGAATTTAGCTTCCTGGCTCTGCACCTTTGCTTCAGAACCAGCCGGAGGAGTCATATGACTTTGAGCATTGGGTCCCCAGGGACAGAGTGTGCAAACACCAGCTGCCGCTGTGGCTCCTTTTACTCACACTGTCCTTGGAGGGGCCCAGACCCACACCCTGAGAGGCTGAGCACACTATCACCTTTGGGGTACTGAAGGGACATCTGGAGTCATCCTGCTTTGGTCAAGATGGCTACTTCTCTGCAGGAAAAGATGGGCTTTTCTCATCACTCCTAGTGCTAAAATGACCGATGTTAGGGAGAAAACTGCCAGCAAGAGGTGGTGCTGCCAGACTGTACTGGCTCTCCCAGTCCCAGCTGATTTTCACAATTTCCTCTTTTTGAGTGAAAGCAGCATCCACCAAAGTTTGTTCCTCCTCCTGACAAGGAAGGTACAGCCTCAGCAGAACCTGCGTATAGCATTTTGGGGAAGAAACCTTAATTAATTCCCCAGGCTTGAGACAGGATATCCCTTCCATGTTTCTATGTAGGCTTTTGAAAGGCATGTCTAGTAGAGCTATATACTATGTGTGCCTCAGGTTCCAAAATCCTGCACCAGTTGCGTGAGATGAGGTCTGCCACTTAGTTGAATCCTCATGTCCTTCCAGAAAATATTTGCCTGAATCTCACATTCTTTTAAGATCCTTATTAGAGAATTCTCCAGAGTCTACATTAAAAATTTCATGGGAAGATGATCTTGTTCTTCCTCTGTAATACGTGCCAATTCCTTATAACCTAACCCAAAACAGCAAGCCAAAAAATTTTGAGCTCAGAGAAATTAAAGATGAAATCACCGAAACTGTCACTGGTCAGGTTCCCTGGAAACAGATTGGAGGGAGATTTATACTGTTATTCCTTGGAGAGTTCTCGCTGAACTCATCTATAAGGGAGGGAAATGGGACTAGGCAGGGGGAGAAGTTAAATTACAATAAAACAGAGGATTCAGCTGATCCCATGGGAAAGCTCTGAAGCTGAGATGGTCTTTCAGACATGCCTTAAATTAGCCTCTTTGCACTTCGTACCTCTGCAAGAACCTGCCCTGGGAAGGGGGCATGTGTCACCTTGAACGAGGCAGTTACCTTTGGCTGAGAGCAATTCTCCAAGAGGAGCTCAACCGTGGGCCAACAGCGGTCATGGTTCAGAAGGGGCGTTTGGGTGGCACTCCACAGCATCCATCACACAAGCTAAGTCTCATGTTACAGGAAACAGAGTCCTGGAGAAGGAAGGTGAATGGCCCAGGCTCACCTGGTAAGCTGATGGAATAAAGAACGATACTCAGGCCTGCAAACCTCAAAGCAGTGTTTTCCGTCTCCAATCTCTAAATATGTCATTTGCGGGATATCAACACTGTGCTAGCCAGTGTGTAGATTCAGATATTAACTAATCAAATCAAACCCCATAGAGTGGGTACTATTACCTTCCTTTTCTAATAGAAGAAACTGAGGTCTCAAATGTATTTAGTAGCCTCGCAAAGTGCCTGTCACATATTACAGAGCTGTTTGTCTTCAAAGCCTGTAACCCTGCTCCATCCCTATAATGCACGTAGCTGTTTCCTCCCTATATTCCTGCAAATAAATCATCCCGTTGTCCTGATCGTCAACAGTGAAACCGAGGAACAAGTTATCTTTCCATGCCCAGCAAGACCCACCCCCATGAAAACTGCTATTTTGGTGAGCATCTGCAATTCCTTTCTGGCCCATTGCAATTCCCAGGCTTGCTACTTTATCCATCATAGGAGGCCCAGGGATCATAACCCTGTGACTAAACATCATTTCAGCCATTGAGCAAGTTTTTATTGGGTGCTCACTACGTGCCGGCACCATGCTAAGCGTTTTGCATTCATTCTTTCAGACTGCCCTATGAGGTCAGTATTTTTATCACTAATTCATAAACAAAGAAAACAGAGGCTTAGGAAGTTCAGTCACTCACCCAAAATCACACAGCCAGACTTGAAACGCAGATCTACTTTGCTTCGACAGAACTGTATTTGTTCACTGTCATTATTAAATAAATCTTTATTAAATGCCTATGCACTGCCCAGCACTGTGCAGACGTGTGCTGGGGACAAAGCTCCACTCAGGGCACAGGCTCACCATCCTTGCCTTCACTGATGTTGCATTCTAGAGCTGGCGTCACAACACACATGCCTCCAAGGGCTTTGAGTGATGTGGATGGGCAGGGAATATGGGGGAACAGAGAGCTACTTCCTGGCTTCTGGGGGCAGTGGCTACTCAACTCCAGCCAACAGTGGCTATGTGAGAACATGGACCCAGCGTTGCCACATTTCCCATTTTTCACCAGGAGCCAGAAATCTGCATTTTATGTGAAATACCTTGATATTTTAATGTTGGGAATGAATCCAACTGTTGTTCTGTAATCACTAATGTTGGCTAAACAAAAGTCATATGCAGGCCAGATTGAAACCTGGGGTACCACAAGTGCTGTCTTACACTGAGTTTCCTAGAGAGTCGGCCCACGTGGATCCAGCTCAGTCTGACCCTGAAAGATCAAGGGCACCTTACACTCTCCCCCAGTCTATTGTCCCTGTAATAGGAAGCTTCAGAAAGTGTCTCTATGTTTTCTTGCTAGAGGTACCCGATAGCCTCTGCAGAGCCTCTTGAATTCCTTGACGCTCCATTCTTTCCTCAGCCTAGGCTATTAGCTGACCCACTTCTGTCAGGAAATAGCTTGATCGTGGGCGTCTGCAAACAGTAAGACAAGGCTACGTGACCACTGCTCAGAGCCTTCTTCCCCCTTCTCGTTCCCACTGCCACCAGATGGTTCTCAGATAATGCCATGTCTTTCCTGCAACAAACATTCCCAAGGCATTCTGCTGATCCCCTCTGATCATCCTGGGAATGCATTTTCTCAGCCTCTCCCTTCTTGTCATCTCTTCCCCTTTCTTATCTTCAGAAGGCTGGGGGACCTGAACTGGTCACTTTCCAAGGACAGTTAATCATCCCATGAGAGGAGCTCAGGGGCTCACGTAGACAGAATAAACGTGCAGACTCGGAGTTCCGGCTCGCCCATGGATGCTTACAGCGTGTTTGTGACCACCCTATCATTCCCAAAATTATTTGTGATACTGATCTCACTCATTCTCTCAGCAGCTAAGATTCATGTTCTCTAATCAAACAAGTGGCGTTTTGCCTTCTACAAATCTCCCAGGAGACAAAAACAAGATGATCTTAGCTCACAAACCTGGCTTCCAGCCGAACTTTGATCTATGATCCCAGCCCTTCCCCTTGGTTCTCAACATGACTCCAGCCACAGTTAAACAGCCATCTCCTTCTACCTCCACTGAGGATGTAAGAGGCAAAGAGTGGGGATCTAATCAATATTTACCACCTGTTACGGGATATTACTTGGTAGGAGGGAGAATTGGGCCTCAGAGATGAGGTCATTATTAGCTGGAAGAAAAAGCCAGCAGAAAAAAAAAAATCACATTGCTATTCTCAAGCATTCATCTTTTTACCTGCCAGACTAATGGCTGACAAGCAAAGACCTGAAGGTTTTAAACCCAGAGAATATGTAAGAATTCTTGAAATACATTGTTCGACATAGGCGAACCTTGGCACTTGAAACTTTGTTTGAGGTTTCAGTTATTTTCAAGCTACCCTCCAAAGTTCACGTGATGCCATCAATTTTTAATTATGCTGAGCCACAAATTTGGATCACACTATGAAAAGCAAGTCATTAAGGAGCTTATCTGACTGCCTAGCATCAGATTCTCTGTGGAGTTTTATCTCCTCTTAGTACATAATTCCACTTAATCCTCACAAAGAGTCCTGCTGAGGAGATAGTATCACACTCATTTTATAGATTAAGGTCTAGGAGATGATGGGGCAATGGTAATATTACTGAAGATGACAACTTGAGAAAGTCTCAAAAAGATATCATTTGCATGTCAAGAGCCTACTGGACTAATTTCCTCTTATCTACTTGGAACAATCCCTCTGAAAGAAGTAACATGAGTGCAATGATCCAGAGATAGTCTTCTAACTGTAACTCAAGCATTAACTGAGGCCTTCCTCGACTATGAAATCTAATTCGATCTACCACCACCTCCCATTCCACCATCAAGGAGATCCTTGCTCCCAGAGTCCTTTGCCAGTTCTCTATGCATTACACTCCTACGGGCAACTCCCCTGAATACAAACTGTATCTGTGTTCCTTTGGGAATAACCCAATCTAACCTTTTCAAGGGTTTCATAAAAATCCAAACGAATGTTTTAGGGTTTGATATACTTTACAGAAGTTTTTTTTGTTGTTGTTTTTTTATTTTTTATTAAAGTGAAGATACATGAAGAAGCACACAGCATTCTACCATTTTACTTACCCTTCCTCCCTCTTTTTCCCCTTTGTGTTTTATGATCTCATTCTCCAAGCACTCTGAGAGCTACAACTCATTCCCTCTTATGTAACCTCCTGGTCCTTTTCTCTAGAGGGGCAGTGGCCAACTCTCACACTTTGAGAGGCTTAGGTCAGCCTCAAGTGAGCCTATCAAAGTGTTTGCATGTGAAAATGTTCTTGTATCTGCTGCTTAAAGAATAAAAATCCCTCGCTCTGGTGATATAATCATGAGAACTGTCCTAAGATGAAACAGGCGGCCCTGGGAAATAGGGAGCTTGATTTCTTTAGACCAAATACATACAGAACCATTTAGAGGGACATTTGAGAAGGGTTTAGATGGATGGTTTTTTCCAAACTGCCTATAAGATCCTTCTAACCTAAAGATCCTTTAGTGCAAGAGTTCCAAGCACTCCCAGACTTTGACAGCAGACAGACCTGAATTTCCACTTTGCATCTCTCACTAGCTGCAGGAGTGTGGTAACATTATTTATCCTGTTCATGACTTATTTCCTATAGCTGTAAAATGCATCTGATAATTAACGAATGATACAACGTTTCTCACTCAGCACAATGTATAATGTAGTAATAGCATCATAAAAGAGGGCTGCTCGTATTAACTTTATTTTATTGTCATTGTTTTGTTGGCAGGTCGTCTAAGTCTGAGAATTTAATAAAAAGAGTATTCAATGAGGAGTAAAAAGAAAGAAACTCTAGTACCACTTTTGCTATATAATATCTGAGGAATGTTAGGCCACTTGACTGATCCGGGCTTCAGTTTCCTCGCTTGAAACTGTGGCATGAGGATCACAGTCCTCTGTGAGGGTCTCACGCAGGGGCCATGAGAGTTACATTAGAAAATTAAGGGAACCATGCTCTGAAGTATTTAATTACCTTCAACATTGGCCAAAATGGCAGAGTCTGCCACTTCTGCCTTAGATGCCTAGCTCACACTTTCTGAGCCTTCTTCTGCCCAGGGCTTTTGTGTTGTCCCCAGCTTGCCTGGAACCCATGGAGGCATACCAGCTTATCCACACACATGGGGAAATAAAGCCAAATCTACTCTACCCTCAGTCTCTCCTCCTCTGCTTAAAAGGCTTCCTCTTCAGTGGTCCCTGCTCTCCGCTCGTTTAAGGACTTAGTAATGACTTTGTAAGCTACCATTCTCAGAGAGCACATCTGCATTTTTAATAGGAGTCTCCTAGACACTTTATCTCATAAAGCAACAGGGAGACAAGGATGGTGGAATTATTTTAGAGGAGATGGACTTTATGCTGTCTTTGCAGAACACAGCCTGCTTTATCTAAAGGTAAGCCAAATCTGTTCTGGTTTGTGTCCTATTGAAGCTTCTATCCCAAGCCCGTGTTGATCAGCTGTAAGATCCATGTATACTCATATCCTAAAAGCAGCTTTCCATCTACGCCAAACTGCCTTGCCTATATGGCCAGAGGCTGAGGCATGGACCACATGACCTCGAGCCTTTCTTTCTGATTCTTGGAATCAAATATCAAAGAGATTCCAGGGAAAACGATTACAACTCATCCTCATTTCTTCAACAACAAATGTTTACTAAGCTCCTACAGTAAACCAAGCACTGTGCCAGAATTGGAGTACACAAAGCTGAATAAATGCAATATAATCCTGAACTAGGGGCTAACCTCTCTCCATAAAAGTACCATTGATTCTTAATATTTGAAAGACTAAAAACAAAAACGTTTCACATGCAGTTTCTTGTTTGTTCTTCCAATAACTTTGTAATCTAGTAACTGCTACCCGCATTTAACTTAGGAGGCATCTGAGGCTTTGAGGGCTTGAGGGATTTGCCCAATGTCAAAAAAAATCATTAAGGGGGCTGGCCCGGTGGCTCAGGCGGTTGGAGCTCCATGCTCCTAGCTCCAAAGGCTGCTGGTTCGATTCCCACATGGGCCAGTGGGCTCTCAACCACAAGGTTGCCGGTTCAACTCCTCGAGTCCTGCAAGGGATGGTGGGCTCTACCCCCCGCAACTAAGGTTGAACACGGCACCTTGAGCTGAGCTGCCGCTGAGCTCCTGGATGACTCAGTTAGTTGGAGAGAGTCCTCTCAACCACAAAGTTGCCGGTTCGACTCCCTCAAGGGATGGTGGGCTGCACCCCCTGCAACTAGCAACGGCAACTGGACCTGGAGCTGAGCTGCGCCCTCCACAACTAAGATTGAAAGGACAACAACGTGACTGGAAAAAAGTCCTGGAAGTACACACTGTTCCCCAATAAAGTCCTGTTCCCTTTCCCAAATAAAATCTGTAAAAAAAAAAAAAAAGTCATTAAGTAGTACAGCTGGAATGTGAGAGGGTAGGTAGTTTAAGTGACAGTCAAATCAGTTGTCCTTAATCTGTGCCATCCATCTTTGGGATTCGGGGCCTGTTTAAATCATTAGTGCAAACCAAACAGAGATGTATGACATGACTGACACACTCCTGTGATGTATCAGATGCCCCCTGCCCTTACCCCTTTGTTCAGTCTGCAATGTAAGCCCGACTAAGGCAAATGCAAAGACAAAGGCGTATTTGCCTGCTCCAAACGGGCAGTGTAGACCTTGAGGGGGTTGTCACCTGCTGTAGTCATTCATGATCTTTCTTTCCAACAGAAGGACCCTCATGTCATAGCGCATTTCATAACTAGAATAGGAGAGTTATGCACAACACCAGAAGTCTAGTTTTAGGACAGTCTTGAAGCTCCTAGGCTTTTTGGCTAGAGACAATAATTTGGTCAGAAGGCTTTTAGCTTTTCATTCGGGTCCAGAGGGGACTGTAGCTATCTGTAGTTTCTATGACAACCACTGTTTTTTCTATAAGTAGATCTGCCCCAGCACAGTGGAAGCTTGTGATCAGTTCTTAATAAATGTTTACAAATGACTGGAAGTACATCAGCCTTCTCCAGTATACTCCTTCCCAACAGTGAGTTCATAAGGGTTTCTCCTGCATTACAGGGAAATTTACTTTCATGCTCATGGAAACTAACAGAGTAGATTTAAATAAACATTTCCTATGCTATTAGTAGTTCAACTCATTCTAAAAATAGATTTTAACTAGAATTTCTCTAGTCCAAACCAGCCTGGATCTCAATAACTCAGCATCAAAATAATTTTTCTCTGGCTATTCCTGCACCTGCTGTTACAGTAATTCTAGCCCCGTCAGCTCCTTCCTTGCTCATTCTGGGAGTCTCCAGGAAGTGGGTCATCTTGTGTAGTACTCTTGGCTAGCATTTTCCTCTTTTCCTATTCAGGCTTGTAGCAGTGATGTCTTCTGCCATGACCAATGCCAAAGAGTTCATGATATGACCTTGATTCTGGGGCATGGTGACCTCTCCTTTCCAGATATGAGCTGAGTTTGGCTCAAGCAGTAACCCTTCATGTAGGTACGCCCTTGGAGGCACAAACTACCTGTCCTCCATATGTGCTTGGAACTGTATCCTAGGACTGTCATGCTGGGTCTTCTGCTACAAGCTGAAGCGAGCAAGTAACTGCATTGGCTCTTTTTTTTTTTTTTTCAGATGGAATTGAACTAGCCTAGTTTGATCAAAGAGGTGATGATAAATGTGCTGGCAACATTTGGATCTCTTTTTTGCCTGCCATGAGTAGTTAAGCTAATCCTACTCTGCATTTGTAGAGTAACTGGAAGAAGCAGAACTGAGTTCATTTACTCCATCCCCTGGGAAAAGGAAGACAGAGTATAAACTAGGGGCACGGCCCCTTGATGGACCTGAGTGACATAATTGCTCTACCAGAAGTTGAGACAGATGTCTGACAAGTGAGTTTATAAGCGCAATGGAACAGATGATTGGAAATGAAGGCTCTTTCAGATGTTGCATTTGTTTGTTATTTCCTGCTTTGCTCAATATAGTAGTTGATTAGTCGTCAGGGATATTTAAAGACGACAGAGAAATTTAAACAAGAAGCATATAAAAAGGACAAACGTGATTGGAGCATAAAATGGAGTTGGAATGAGATTCATGAAAAAAATGTTACTCACCATCATCTAAGTTTCTCAGCACTGACGTACAAAAGAAGCCGATTAGTTATAGGATTCCTAGGCTTCTCAAGATTTGTTTTAAATTTCTCAAGAAAAGATAGCTAGCTCTTCTTGCAAATAGAAATAGAAATAAGTTGCTCCCAAGAGGACTTATCAAGTGAACTCCATGAGTCAGTCTAGAAAATGCAATCGCCAAAACCAAAGAAAGCTCTCAATGCGCAGAGGGTGACTATTAGCACACAAATAATACAAGTAAGTATGAAAGTGCTCGAGAATGGAAGATTCAGGAAATCTCAGCCAGGAATTGTAGGCTCCTGCTCTCTTCTTCCTCATCCCCCTGCTTGCCTTTCCCTGTTATGTGTTTTCCCTCTATCTGGCACTTCTCTTTCTACTTCTTTTTTCCCAGTGGCTCTATCCCTCTATTAGTCTCTCTCTCTCTCTCTCTCTCTCTCTCTCTCTCTCTCTCTCTCTCTCTATATATATATATATATATATATATATATATATATATATATATATATATCTGTCTCTCTCTCAGTAAAATTGTTTTCTCTTCCTGTCCTGAAGTTCGGAAAGGACATTGCCCAAGGTCATAAAACTGATTAGTGCAAGTTACGTGCCTTAAGGCTTTGAGTCAGACTTATGTTTCAGACCAATCTCTACCTCTAAACATCCATTCAATATTTAGCAAGTATTTATTGAGTTCCAAATAAGGTGATCCCATCTAGTCTCAAGATTTGAAACATCATCTGTATGTCTCCCAAGTGTGCACATCTGGTCTTGACCTCTCTCCTGAAATCCAACTCACGTATCCAGTGCCTCTGAACATCTACGCTTAGATGTCTAGTAAGCCTCTCAAAGCGTCCATATTTAAAGCACCAGGAAGTATGGGTTTTGCCTCCACAGCTTCTGCCCACGTCTCTGTATATCAGGAAATGACATCTCCATTTACCCAGTTATTCAAGTCAGTTTTCTTACCCTGCCCCCCATTGAATACATTAGGAAACTTGCCTGCTTCACCTTCAGAACAGACCCTCAAATGCAGCCACTTCTTTCCATCCCCAATACCATCACCCCAGTCCAACTTCTCTCTCTCTTTCTCATTCTAGGGCTAAAATAGCACATGCAATCCCCCTATTTCGAATCTTGCCTTACTCTTAGGCTAATCTTCACACAGCCTTTGCAATAATCTAGTTAAATCTAAATAAGATTATGGAACTCCCTTGCTCAGAACCCTCTAATTTTGCTCTTGTGTTGAATACAACCTACATTTCCTATCAGGGATTGGTTTACCGGGCCCTGACTATCTCTCTGGACTCATCTCCGAGCACTCTCCCCTTTATTCATTGTGTTCTACCCATACTGGTCTTCTCGTTCCTAGAACAGGTCAATTCCAACCCCAGGGCCTTTCAACTTGCTAGTCCCACCACCTAGAGTGTGGTTATCTAGATCTTCACAGGGATCATTTTTTCCTTCATTCTGGTGTATCAAAGGCCATCTCTGCAAAGAGGCTTTCCTCATTACTCCCTATCCCCTCCTTTGTTTTATTTTTTCTCATAGCATTTACTACTTTGAGTTATTGTCTACACTTGTTGATTTGTTGATTGTTTCCCTCAGGCAGAATGTAAATTCTATGAGGCAGGGGCTTTGCCTGTGTTGTTCCCATGGTACCTCAGCACCTAGTGACAGTGAGTGGCACATTAAACAAATTCAATGCATTGTTGTTGAATTAACGTTTGAATGTGCTAGACGTACAGTGGAAGTTGAGTATCTGTTAACTGAATGACTAAATATCACAAGTGCTGGGGATACAATAGTGAACAAGACAGGCACCCCTCCTGTATGCTCAAAGCACTTAGAAAAAAAAAAGCATCCATTAAATGTGTAATAACAATAAAATAAGAAGAATGCTATGGTAGTGTAAGTTCACTGAAGCAGCAGGGACCTCCAATCTAATCTGGTATAGAATTTAACACCTTAGATGTATGGCTTTAGAAAACTAACCTCCTGACCCTAGCTAGTATCTACTTGTGTGAAATGGGGATACTAGTTTTATCAGTTATGTGTCTTTTGCAAGGAAGAAAGAGGAATGTATGTAAAATGCCTAGCACATAGTATATGCACAACAAATTTCTGTTGTGCAATAACAAATAGCTGTTCTTGCTATTATAATATTAACATTTGTTATACTTCATGGTTGTAAAAATTACATAAAATAATGTATATGAAGTACTTAAGAGTGTCCGATTCCTTGCACCATTCTATAAATGTCATTACTGTTAACAACAACAAATATGTCTGAGGTTGTCAGGAAATCCTTCACAGAGGAAAAAAAACTTGTGTTATTACTTAAAGGAAGCATTCTTAATCTAAGCAGGCAGGTGCACCTATACATTTTGTTTCTTAGTCAACAATTATTCATTTTTAAAAATGTTTCTTGTAACATCCTGAGATGAGGAGTATCCTGTTTTGGTTCTTCTATTTCGCAAACAGAGAGAAATGGCAGAAGTTAATTAGCTCATTCAAGTACATACTAGTTTTGTTGTTTAACCAGTAACAGCCTTCTGTGAGAAAAGACTGTGCAGTAAATCTGCATTGAATGCCGACTCTGTGCCTCATGTAAGATACAGGAATGTGTAACAACTTAAGAGACACCACTGTGCCCAGGGTGAGTGAGGGTACTGAGATAAGCACACAATGTAGGCAGGAAAGTGAGAATGACCTTTCATGGTGCTAGAGTAGAGTTACAGAAATAAAGAAGAGTGAGCTCATGGTCAAGAGGTGTGGTCAGAAAGGACACCATAAAGGAGGTAAACTTTAAGGCCGGGCTTCAAAAATGAATAGAATTTAGACAGTGGGGACAGAGAGATCAAGGGAGAGTGTCAGGAAGAAGAAAACATATGAGCAAAGGGCATGGTGATGAGGACACACCACACTCATTCGGGAGATGTCAAGCGGTCAAATTCTCTTTGTACAGAAAGGTCTTACACGGGACACGTGGAAGATAAGGATTTGCAGACAAAGGCTAGATTAAGGAGTTTTGGATTTCATCCTCCAGGCAACTAACAACCATTGCATGGTTTTGGTGAGATGATGTTAGGAGTATAAGCAGACTGTAATGGGAGGGCATGAAGGGCAGAATAATAGAGGCACGAATTAAAATCAGAAGTCATTGCCATCATCCTGACATAAAATTGGTGTTGCTATTGGATTAAAAGGAAGGGGTGCAACAGATACTTTGCTTGAATAGACCCGCACTTAGTGATTGGGTAGCTATGGAGGAAGATGGACAATCTACACAGCATGCACTGGAGTGGTCCTCAGTCCTGCAGGATTTCTGAAAACATTGTCTACAGACTGCCTCTAGCAAGACCACTTAGGGTGCTTGTTTAAAATTCAGATTCCTGTGCCCTATTTCAACTTACTGAATCAGAATCATTGGGACCAGGACCCATAGAAACATGCATTTTCACAGGCTTGTCAGGTGATTCTTAATGCCTTTTAAAAATTTGAGGACACCTGTCTTTGAGATTATTTGACCGATAATCTCTGCATTTGTTTTCAAGGTGTGGAAATGGGGGTTCAAAGAAGTCAGTGACCTTCCCAAGGCCACACAGCTATCTGTAATTAGGATGAGGCAGTCTTACTCACTGTGTGAACTTGTTCTGCCATGCCATGTAAGATTTATATCTGATGGTTGGGTGTTGCACGGAAGGCACTATGTCCTCACTTTCAAAGTGACGAGGCAGAAAAATTGGAACTAACGCCTAATAGACCAGATGCCTTAGAATTCCAACAGGCTGATGTCTATCCGCTATAGCTAAGAGGACCATCCTATACCTATAAGGAGGCTGGTACCGCTGTGCTGGTACTGTCACCACAGCCTGACTCTTGGACACTGAGCATGTCGGTTTGTGGGAATAGCCAGGGCCAGGTGACCTCCTCAGGGTGATCCTAACATATGACCACACAGACGAGGCTGGTTCCCACAGACTATCCTGGCTCTCAGAGGGACAGCCGTGCAGAGAGCATTTCTTGCCTCTATTGCCCTAGATTGTGGGACTCCAATGAACTGTATTGAGTTTCATACTCTTTGATAAGCCATGTTATTTAGAAGACCATATGCTGAATTTAGAAAGGAAAGATCTGGTTTAAACTTTTCTTCTAGCTGTATGATTTGAGTCAAGTTAATTATGGAATATCGTTACCATGAGATTGGCGATGCCAATCCCCCTATTTTATAAGTTAAAAAAAAAGACAAACAGAAGTTCAGAAGAGTAGAATAATTTGTTTAAAGTTACACAGTAATGTTAACTTTCTAAACCTCCATTTCCTCAAAATGAGGAAAATAAAATCAACTCTAGTCAGGGGCTCCTAATCCTCTCTTTTCAACATTGTAATATGGTAGCAATCATTCTCTCTCTCTCTCTCTCTCTCTCTCTCTCCCACAGACACATACAAATACATACACAATACATGTATAACATAATATGACATATGAACATATAAGATTTATTTAAAATGACCTTAAGAAGAAAAAGATTTTAGGATAAGAATGTGTTTTGAACCCATTTCTAGGCCTACAATATGGACTCTACCACGTGGTTTCCTGGGCCCCGTCTCTACCATAGCTGGTGAGATGTGCTCCAAGCCTCCCCACACTACATTCAAAAAGACTGTCCCACTGTCTCTATCCTGTTCCCTATCTGCCTCATTTTTTCTGGGGAGCAGACAGTGGCAGTCTAGTCCAAGTGTGTCTAATCAGGTTGCCCAAAACAAGGGGAGCCTTAGCAGGTATTTGGACTTGGGGTACAGAGCAAAGCCCAAAGACTCAGAAAACCAGGGAAGCTCTTATATGTTGGTATTCTATTTGTGATAGGGTTCTAATAAAAATGGCTTGCCTTTCTCTGTCTGACTTATTTCACTTAGCATGAAACCCTCTAGGTCCATCCATGTTGTCACAAATGGCAAGATTTCATTCGTTTTTATGTTTAAGATTCCGTTGTATATATGTACGAATCTTCTTTATTCACCTACCGTGTTTCCCCGAAAATAAGACAATCAGCTCTAATGCGTCTTTTGGAGTAAAAATTAATGTAAGACCCAGTATTATATTATATTATATTATATTATATTATATTATATTATATTATATTATATTATATTATATTATATTATATTATATTATATTATATTATATTACATTATATTATAGACCTAGTCTTATATTATAGTAAAATAAGCCTGGGTCTTATATTAATTTTTGCTCCAAAAGACACATTAGAGCTGATTGTCTGGCTAGGTCTTATTTTCGGGGAAACACGGGATAATGTTTATGTCAAGTGTAATTAAAAAAGAATTTTAAATGGCTTGCATTCATTTAAGGACAAACACCAAACATCCCTTCATCCTAGTTTCAAATAGATAAAAGTAGAGCCAAAAAACAGAAAGGGAGTGGAGTGGTATTTTTTTTTTTTTTATCTTCAGGAAATAATTTTCAACATGAATATTCTAAATAGGAGTTACTCTAGAGATATTAAATTTTCTTAATTAAAAAATTCATTTTTCTCTCAGCCTTTTGAAATGTCCCCATTATGTAGCACAATCAAGCTCTAAGGTCTTACTCCTATTTCAGCATTTCTCAATCAGATAATCCCAGAGTGCGGATCCATGCATGGGCTTCAGTTCAAACCAACTGATTTAGAACTACTTGCAGAGATAAGTTAAACAAGCTTCCAATAAGATTCTCATGCACAATAGAATTTGAAAACCACTGCATACCCCTTCAAGCATCTAAAATCATTTCAATTTTTCATCGGATAAAATAATCTGTTACATTGCACTCTTAATATATTTGTTGCCTTTGGGTCATCACGTCTTCTTCCAGGTCACCCATATCGAAAGTTTAGCATAGGACTCAGCCAAAGAAATTAGATGGACTATAATGAAAATACTGCCTCACACTTCCTACTATAAATCTTCACTCTTCTCTTTCTTTTCTAACTTTCTTCCCAAAGACATAGCAGTAAAATACACCTATTTCAAAGTTCTATTTCTATGCACACCAGAGCTTTACAAACACTGCCCTCTGTGTGGTGGGTGCTTTCCAAGCCAATGTCTTTGACTAGTAGACTAGGCACAGGAACAATGCGTGGTGAATGAGTCAATGGGAGGAAGAAACACAGCGGGAGGAAAAATAAAGACAAGAAATGAAGGATCTCCATGGTTGGGGTGTCAAGAACCAGAAGAGTTAGGATCTGGTTGCAGTTCTGTCATTTACTTATGTGTGACCTAGGGTGAGTCACACCCCTCTCTGGGCCACAGGGTACTCACCTAAGGCCAGGTAGAATTCTCCAAACCTATGAGCTTCCCAACCTATGTGCCATATCACAATGATGTACCACAAATGGATTCCAGGTGTGCTATGAATTATTGAGTCTCTTAACACTCAGAGTGCCCTGTGGAACTTGGAGTAGCTGAGGCTCCGGCACTAGGTGTCTCTTGCCAAAAGGAGTTCCATCACAGGTTCATTAAGGAGTGGTCTCAGCAGTGCAGGAGCCTGGAAAATACCCTCATATTTCTCAGAGAAGATAGCAAGCATGATGAGCTACATTTGCCATGCATTGCTCCACTGATGTCCTGAGTGCATCCAAGAAGATGTTCTACTGCCTGGACATCTCAGCAGCCAGCTTCAAAGCACACCACTAACTCAGATGAAGTCTGAGGACCACTAGGGAGTTTGTTGCCAGATGCCTAGAGCTTGAAACTCAGCCCAAGATGCATCCAGTTGGAGATGGATGGGTATGAAAACATAGAGGGGCTTTCTGATCTACCCAGTGACAAGTATTAGCCCACAATCTTTATCTTTACATATATCAGTTCTCCTCTCATCTGTAGTTGACGGACAAGAAGCCCATTTAGTTGTCTCCATGCTAGCTGCAGGACAACCCTTCTCACAAAGCATCTACAATGTAGAAATTGAAGCTTCCTTATTATTTTGAAGCACAAAATAGGTAAAAGTATGTGTATAAAACACTTTTACTTTATAATAAGAAATGTAAACAGTTATTTGTCAGTATAAGAAAAGGATAATCCATTGGGATCTTGAATATCAAAAATTGCTAATTTTCAAATGATTATAAACAATGGTTTTAAATTTTTTATCATCTCCTTGTGCAAGTGAAGTTTCTTATTGATAGAGACCACTAAGAATTTGAGGTAATCATCATGGAAATGTCTGGACCAGCATTGCATATAGCCATTTAAGCATCATATCTGTCATAAAAAAATATGTCAGTGAAATTAAGTTCAAATTTCTCATGTAAAACTTTGAAATAGTTTATTTACATAAATTTAAATATTTAATATTTTCCTAAATATTTACTTTATTTCTCCTCCAAGTATATAAATATCAAGTGTTATGAATTTTTTTTCATCTAGCTTTATATAGCTATTCCCAGATCCCCTCCAATATGCTCCTTGCCCTATACAAATATTTTCATTTTCTAGATGTGAGAAGGGTTAAGTCCAATGTTCTAGGAGTGGTTTTCAACTGGGGGTGACTTTGCTCCCAAGGTGCCATTTGACAATGTCTGGAGACATTTTTTGTTGTCACTGCTGGGGAGTTGCTTACTAGCATCTCGTGAGTTGAGGACAGGGATCCTGCTAAATACCCAACTATACATGGGACAATCCCCCATACAAAGAATTATTGGATCCAAAATGTCAACAGTGCCAAGGATAGAACATTCTGCTAAGGTTCGTCTCTGAATTATAATTTTTCTTGTAGTTGAGAGAATGTGATTGCCAATAATGGGTGTGGCTGGGAACGACCAGCTCTAATCTCTTAACTGCATCTATAACAGTAGACCCAGCAGGCAGGTAAAACACAGAGCAGGGCTTCCTGTATGCTTGCTGGAAATCAAGCTAAGGATATTTGCTTGAGATGGTATACGTTACAAAGCAGCAAGTGTGTAACCTCTATGATACAACCTTAGTACCCTCCTCTCCTCCCCTTTTACTTGTTTTAAAGTTCCATATTCTGGAAATAGCATTTTTGGATTGTAACCCATCTTGTTTTTCAACAACTTCCCCCCTCCTCACTCCAGGTCTCACCAGGACTTGCTTGGCTGAGATGGGTCTCCCTATAGGCAGAGATTTACAATGAATAGTTTTTCAACTCATTCTCTCACCCTCACCCCCAATGCTCCCACATACAATTTCTTTGGACGTTGAAGCTATTCTATGTTTTGGTCTTAATGCCTTACCTTCAGGACTAAACAAACCTTCCACATCTCCCCTCTTTGATATACCCTCTCTTTTGATTTTTCTTTTTTTTAGCAATTCAGGATGAATCAAGTGACAGAGAATTAAACAAGTCTGGGCAGCCATACTCCTTTAGCAATATGGTTCCTACCACTTCTTTAGTACATTTTTACAACAGATTCACATCTGCCACCTGGTACCAAGACTAGATGGAATGGAGCGTTAGGTACAATATTTGTCCTGGGATTTAATTGAAGATGGACAATTCTATTAATAATTGCTCCTGGATAGAAGACCGATCAAGAGGCCTAGGGCCTCTGCTGTGGAAATGTAAGCAAGTCACTCAGTCATACAAGGCTTCAGTTTTCCTTCACTCAGAAAAAGCACTGAGAAATTTTGAAAAGTACTTAAGTATTAGGAAATGCATGCTTTATGGTATTGACTTCTTGCTAATTGTGTCATTTCTACTGAAATGAGGAAGTTGGTTTTTACAGTTGGACTCAGGAAATAGTTTACATCCTCTGCAGGGTTCAGAGTAACTGAAAGATTATGGTCACTGATGTGACCTGTAGTATCACTTAAGTGTTGGAGAAACCAACCTATAATTCACTTAAGGGATATATATTAGGCTCCTATTGTGCTATTTGAGTACAGTAATATTTGTGTCTATTTTGCAGATGAGAAAATAAGGCACCAGATGACGGAAAGGACTATTTGACACAACCCCACAATTTTGACCAAGGAGGAAGGGAAAGGGCATGAGAAGCTATGTCCAGAGCAATGAAAAACTCCCAATTCTCACTTCCATAATTTGATTCCTTCATGTGTGCTTCTCTGGCTAAAAACAATCAACTGCTTATGTCAGTTATTTAACTGCTTAAAAAAGTAATGAATAATCATTATTTACTGCCTTGTTAATCGGCAGTGTTATTGATCAGAAACAACTGCTTAAGGTAATGTTATGTTTTGCAATACTTGATTTATTGTCCTGATTGAAAATTTTACTCGAGTTTTTCCTCACACTTCTATTGTCCTCACCAGATGGACAATATCCAGTGTTTTGCCACAATACAATAACCATGCCTTCTTTAATTTCCCTCCTATTATTAGCAGAGAGTTGAGTTGCAACATCAAACTTCAGTTCATGAGGTGTATTTAAACTGTGGAGAATGACAGTCCAGAGAAGAAAAACGTACCTTGCTGTGTATCCAAGTATAGAGACCTCTCTTTCTATCTTTTTTCGTAGGGAGGCCTCAGGTATGCTTCAGTTAGGAGCCCCCTACATCCTGGTTCATGTTTGGAGTCACTGAACCTCAATGTGTATTAAAACACCCAAAAAACTCTCTAATCTTTTAGGATCCCTAATAATTCAATGTTTCTGACTTAGAAGGCAGATGACCACATTCTCTGCTCTCATTTTACTGCATTTACCTCAGCCTTCAGTTTCCTAATTAGGAATGGGGTGTTCAGCCAAAATGCTGGTAGGACTGGCAAAGCAAGGCAATTGGAAATGTGTTTAGAGGCCAGTCTTCAGGTTCTATATGAGTGAAAGCTTTATATCCCGACAACATTTGGTACTGTCCACCTTCTAGTTTTCTCCATTATAATAGGTATGTAGTGGTATTGTACTATGGTTTTAATTTGCATTTGCCTAATAGTTAATGATGTTGAGCATCTTTTCAAGTTCTTACTTTTCATACACCAATCTTCTTTGATGAAGTGTCTTGAATAAATATATATATACACATAAAATGCCGGGGACGCCAAAAGAATGTACACAAGTGGACACTTTGGTCAGCGTTACTGAAGCAGTAGTTCGCTGTAATCAGAAGTGTCTGGATGCTGATGGTAACCACTTTGAGCACCTCTTGTATTTGCAGAAGTCAAATGTGACTTGTATTCATCTTTTGTTATCAGTACATATTGATTATTATAATTTTAATAGTTTTTTCCTTTCTTAAAATGTGCATACATTTTTTTGGCACCCTCTCTCTACATATTCATATATATAGTCAACTCCTTTATCAGTTATATGATAGATATATGATTTGAAAACATCTTCTGTCAGGCTATAAATTATCTTTCCATTCTCTTAACAGAGTTTTTCAAATAACATGTGTTTTAAAATTTGATAAAGTCCAAATTATCAATTCTTTATTTTGTGAGCTATGCTTCTGATGTTATATCTAAGAAGACTTTGCCTAAACCAAGGTTACAGAAGTTTCCTAGTTTCCTATATTCTAAAGGCTGTATAGTGTTAGCTTTCAAATTTAGGTCCATGATCCATTTTGAGTTATTTTTTCAATATTATGTGAAGTACGTATCAAACTTTATATATAATTTTTGATATTCAATTGTTCCAGTACTATTTGTTGAAAAGATTTTCTTTGTACCTTAATCAAAAATAAGTTGTCATATATATGTGGTCTATTTGTAGACTCTCCATTCTAATCTATTGAACTATTTGCCTATCGTGATGCCAATGTGATACTGTTTTCATTTCTGTAACTTTATAATAAATCTTGAAATCAGACAGTGCTACTCCTCCAACTTTGCTCTTGTTTTTCAAAGTTGTTTTGGCTCTTCTAAATCATCTGCATTCCCATTTGAATTTTACAATCAAGTTATCAGTTCTATCAAGTCTGCTCAGGGAGTCCATCTGGCTCCTTGGTGTTCCTCCTCCCTTGCCAAACCTAGAATCTCTCAAGGCAAAGCTGGGACAAAAGGAGAGAGAGTACAACACATCTGGTTCTCATATCTCAGGTATCACCATCTTTCATTGCCTGATGTCCTGTGCCTTGAAAATCATCGTTTGACATATTTTGTCTCTCTCTCTCTCTCTCTCTTTTTTTTTCTTTTGTTATTTCATGTAGAAGGGTAAGTCCAGTCCTTGTTCTGCATCTTAGCTGGAAGCAGACTTGTGGTTATAGTTTTTGAAGTATCCTTATCTTTTAGATTATCATACTGAGCTATGCACAGAAAACATACGATGTCTGAAATTTGCTTCAACATACTCCTGATGTCAGAAAATGTGTGGGGTGTAGAAGAAATGCCATTCGTCATGAGTTGATAACTTCATATTAGGTGATAGGTACAATAGAGCTAATTGCACTTATTAACAAACACACACACACACACAAAAAAAAAAAAAAAAAAAACCTTATATAGGCTTGAATTTTTCAATAAAAAGCTTCCAACATAAGGATGTTAATACTTGCCTATCTCATAGGATTGTTATGAGGATTAAATGTGGAATTATATGTAATGTGCTTAGCACCTAATGAAGACTAGCTAGCAATGCTACATAATTGTATAAAAGCAACAATAAAAGATATACAAAAAAGTCTGATTTTAAAAATTTCCACAATAGACAATAAAAACCTTTTAACCAAGAATGATTGCAGTAGTGATTCTGAGGTAGCAGAGATTCAGTTTAGGCTTCAGTTCCTCTGCCAACCCACCAACTAGGTTTGGTGCCTTTTCTTTAAAATGGCTAAGCACCCTGTTCCACCCACTCTCAAAGCACTTAAATATGGCCTGATTGCTCTCCTGACATCTCCTTACACTTATCTCTGTATCCTTCTAGCCCGGCACACAGTGGACACTCAGACACGCTCATTGCGTGGGTTGACATCGTCTTCTCACCTGCCCATCTCTGTGACCCTCTCTCTGTGCACACATAGTTCCTGCCTCTGTGCAGAGTCAGCCCTGGGTTCATGCTTTCCTGTTTGAGGGCTTTGGCATTTAGTTTCTGCGTATATACTGCCTCATGCTCACTATAAGGAGTGAGTATCTTTTCGTCTTCACTTAACTATAGTACCTTAAAAGCCCCATGTCTCTCCAGTACTTCTCCAAGTCCTCCCCCCTGAGAGGTGGCTGGTTTGAGCCAGGCAGCCAGAGCTCAGGGTGACAGAGAGGAGAGCCTGACAGCGAGCACAGACCTGCACGGTGCTGCTCTCAGGCTAATCCACCTCTTGCTAGTCCGCACACAGGTAGACCACGGTGAAATGCTCAACCAAGAGAACTAAAGAACTTAGAACCATAGACCATTAGGACTGGAAGGGCATTGAGGTCATTGAGCCTGGTAGTTTGTTCAAATTTTCTTCTAGCAGAGGGTGACATTCTTAAAAACAAAACAAAACAAAACTTACGTTTCCTACCCCAGTCCCCAACGTGGAGCTATTGTAGTTGAAAGTGTTGGAAGAGGGAGTTATGCTCTCATTCCCCTTTTGTACATCCTTCAACCATGAAACACACACACACACACACACACACACACACACACACAGGTACCTTGGCAGCAAGAGGCATCTCTGAAGAATCCATAGGTCACTGAGGAACAAAAGCATAATTTGAAAATCACTCGTCAATTTGAACATTTTTACTTTGAGGATCGTCACCTGGGGGATATTGAGTCTGGGACCCAAATTTCAGAATTCCTGGTTTCTTCTTTTTTTTTTTTTTGTATGAATTAATCTACATGGCTCTTCTTGATAAAAACAACAAAACACTCCATAGGCGTGTCTATCTTCTGAGTGTCAGAGTGGTAGAAATTTTCTCAGCGTGGACCAATGTTCGTGGGAGTGTTGCTGGCACAATCACGGCTTTCAAGAATGAACCAGAGAGGGGGATGAATAGGAGAAGTGCAGAGGCTTTTCAGGGCAGTGAAAATACTCTGTAAGATACTATAAAAATGGGTACATGTCACTATACATTTGTCCAAACCCAGAGAATGTACAACACCAAGAGTGAACGCTAATGTAAACTATGGACTTTGGGTGATTGTGATGTGTCAGTGTAGGTTCATCAGTTGTAACAGATGCACCCCTCTGGTGAATGATGTTAATAATGGGGGAGGTTATGCATGTGTGAGGAGAAGGGCTATATGGGCAATCCCTGTATCTTCCTCTCAATTTTGCTTTGAACCTAAAACTGCTCTAAAAAAAATAAAGTCTTTAAAGAAAAAGAATGAACAGAAATGCTTTGGCTTTTCTCAAAAAGAAAAGACTGCATGATGTCCCGATTGAAATGGTTTGAAAAGCTGATACAGTGAGAGATACATCTCCTGCTCTGAAGGCCAGAAAACAGCAAACTCCTTTTTGTGTGCGTGTGAGTGGTTTTATATCACCATCTAGTGGCACAACGCAATACTGCCGCTAAAGCTGAAAAACTAGGTTCTTTCTTTTTTAAAAAATTCAATCAACGAAGTGTTTATTTCAGAGCCTTTGAAATGTCAGGTTTACAATTGCCATTGGGAACATAGCAAGCATTATTACAAAACCTATAAACTGATTTCAGAAAGATCTGTCCATGTTACTCCTTTTTTAAATTAAATTTATTGGGGTGACAATGATTGTAAAATTACATAGGTTTCAAGTGTACATTTCTATAATACATCGTCTATATTACTCTTTTAGACATCCTTAATCTTCTATATTCATTACCAAAAAAGTAAAATCAGGCCTGAGACAGAAGACAGGTCTCTAACACAGATCTTCCTCACTCCTTCATCTATGACCCAAAGTGACCCCAGTCTGCTCAGAGCCCAGAAAATAGAGACCTATTAAACCCCAAGCTCTTGACGTGGGCATTCCTGGGGAAGTGAGACTTTTGCAAAATCTCCCTTGAAATATTACTACCCAGTTGTCACCATTCTGAAAATGAAAATTTATATGCTTTTCCTGAGTCTTGGAGAGTACGGTATTTAGATTCGGGTCATTTCCATATATTCTTGGAAACAGGTAACTTATAATGTACCCAGGACTCAAAAATATCTGATCAATTGGTAAAATTTCCTCCTTTCCAATTTACTGTGACTCCACCTTTGCACTTTACTGTGAGGGCTCAGCAGACTCAAGTTGGAAAGAACTGTGGTTTGTACCCCAAATGGGTGAAGATGTAGTCTGTCATGCACAGTCTCAGCTCCCGCTCCCCCACAAGAACGCAGGATATGGCGAGGCCAAACAGGAGCACCAACAGAGCCATAGATAGGGGAGTCATACCACTATAGTCTCACTGGCAGCTGGGTTGGAGACACAGGGGCCACACAATCCGCAACCGGCTGTCCACTTCTCTGCCAACCAACTCCCACTTGCTAACTGCAATCTGCGCTTGCTTGCTCAGCCATGGCAGTTATATCAGTGGCCAATGGCTAATGGCTATAGCTGATGGCCAGCTAGTTACAGCTGATGGCCATCTACTACCCGAGCCAGCACCTTTTCATGTGAGGCCGAGAGCCTGGAAACCGCTCTCTGTCCCCACGTGGTCTTTGCTGGACATCCCAGATCACTTCTATAGGACAAGGAGTTTGTTGCTAGGAGATCTCTTACTTTACCATTTTCTTTGGATTTTTTTCTGAGTCCAATTCACAGACAATTAGATAAACCTGAAAAGATGTTGGTTCCTAGAAATAAGCCCTAATTCTTTTTTTGTTTGTTTGTTTTTCAGTCACAGAAGTAACTTGGACAAGTCATCCCTCTGACCTTCATTTCTCCCATTAGAAAAAGAGTCTGGAATGATTGGACATGGATAACCAGATGGTATGTTATCCTCCTGGAGAATGTGGGCAAAATTTTTAGAGCTTCAGACAACCCGAACACTTACTGACCTGAAAATTTAACTTATCAAAGAAAGATTCAGATTTCAATTTCCCGCAATATGGCCAACTAGTTACTCTAATGGGCCTTATGGATAAAATAAAATTAATGATGAACTACACAAATGCAAAAAAAACCACATATTTTTAATGCGTAGTTGCACTTATTAGAGTGAAGGAAAACTTTTGAAGGCCTAAGAATTAAATAAACAGTAACAGTGAACTAAAACCTGAGTGAGGAGCAGGAAGTCAGAGAGCAGAGGAGGGAGCTGTAAGATGAAATTGCCTGGAAGTATATGTGCATTCACATCGCACTCAACATACCCAACAATGGCTCTTGGGATTCTTGTAGATTTCTTTTAATAAAATATAGTCCACAATTTCAAACCATCAACAAACAAAACACACAAAAATAATTGAGAGACAACAGAGACAACGAATGAATGACTTAGACGCCCCCCCCCCCCAAGACTTTAGAGAGTGGAATGATGTGATAAAAATGTGAAATAACCATGTGTGAAAGGTTAAAAGAAATAAAAGAGGGAGTAAAAACTAAGAATGGAAAAGTAGAATATGTAAAATGATAAGGCATGTTTTAGAAAGAACGAAATAAAATTTGCAGATTTCAAATCCAGACACATATTTCAATGGCTGAGTAAAACAGCAAATTAAATAGACCTGAAGAGACAATGAGTTGGAAAATATAATTTGAAGGAATTACCTATAATGTAGCTCAGAGAGATAAAGAGATAGTATATATAAGTAAATGAACAGGCATAGATCATGGAAAGCGAATTCTAATCCAACTCACTGGAGTCACAGAAGTAAAAATTGGTGAGCAAGTGGGAGAAGGCCTCGAAGAGCAGTAATTAAGTGTGAGCTCTGGAGCCACAGTGCCAGAACTCACAACCTAGCTCCCTCATTCCTTAGCTTTGCGATGTGGGTCCAATAACATAAGCTCACAGTGAGGGATAATAAGAGCCTCTATGGTGTTGTAAGCATTAAATTAGTTATTACACATAAAGCACTTAGAATATGTCTTTACACAAAAAATGTTTTAAAATAATCCTGCACAATAATTCAGATTTTTTTCAGCCAAAGACATGAAGATGTAACTTTATGTATTCTTCAGAATTTTACAGTAAGTTTTGTTTTGGAAGAATTGGTTATGAACCGAGGGCTCCCATTTGAACTGATGACCAAGATTAAGCTAATTCATTTCCAGCTGAATCTACAACAAATAAAAGAAAATTAAAAAAATTTTTAAAAACAAACTCATGTTTAGTAATGGAAGCTAGAGCATTGTGGCAGTACGTTAAGAAAAAAAAAGGCAATGTCTGTTGTAAAGACTGACAAAACAGCAGCTTAAGAGACAGAGTATGTCTCCAGGTGTAGGAGCTCATAGTCTTTTACTAGTATCAAAATTAAAATTTTTAAAAATCAAGGCATATGTCTTGTGTTTTTATGTGGAAGGCAAATTATATAGGTAGGAATGAGCTTAACCTTTGGAGAGAAATATTTAGTCAAATACCATAGTTTTTAATCCAAAAAGTTATTTTTCTTCATTCTGTTAACAAATAGAGGTTTCCCTCAAAGACTGTGTATTTATTTTCTAGGGCTGTTGTAACAAATACCACAGACTGAGTCACTTAAACAACAGAAATTTATTTTCTCACAATTGTGGAGGCTAGAAGTCCAAGAGGAAGGTGTTAGCAGGATTGGTTTCTTCTGAAACCTCTCTCCATGGCCTCAAATGACCTGTAGATGGCCATCTTCTCTGTGGCTTCATATGGTTGTCCCTCTGTATAGTATGTCTCAATCTCTTCTTATAAGGACAGTAGTCATATTGGATTAGGACCCACCCTAAGGAGCTCATTTTAAGGTAATTAATTCTTTAAAGACTCTATCTCCAAATACAGTCACACTGAGATAGCAGAAGTTAGAACTTCAACATGTGAATTTTGATTGGACACAATTCAGCCCATAACAGATGGCACCATACATATATTATAGAATGAATAACTTGGCTGGGCAAGGCTGGTTGGGTCTGACCACAAGATGAAGCTTATTCAAACATCCACCTTGTTGACATCAGGGGTCTGGACACAACAGACCACTCAAAAACAAAGACCACTCAAAAAAAAAAAAAAAAAAAAAGTAAAAAAAGACAGATCCTTAGATTTAAGGAGATGATCAATCACTAGGGAGAACTAGACATGACTGCATTTGTGTGTGTGTTCTTCCTTTCTTAAAATTGGGGCAAAATACACATAACATAAAATTTACCAGTTTGTACCATTTCTAAGGGTACAATTCAGGGGCATTAAGTACATTAACAATGCTGTGCGACATCACCACCATGCATCTCCAGAACTCTTTCATCATCCCAAACTGAAACTGTGAAATAGTATCTCATTGTGGTTTTAATCTGCATTTCCCTAATGATTAACAATATTGAGCGTCTTTTCATGTGTTTATTGGCCATTTGTATATCTTCTTTAGATATATTCAAATCCTTCCTCCATTTTTGAAATAGGTTGTTTATTTCTGTTGTTGTTGAGTTGTAAGAGTTCTTTATATGTCTGGATATTAATCCCTTACCAGGTATATGATTTGCAAATATATTCTCCCATTCTGTAGGTTGTCTTCTCACTCTGTTGATAGTATCCTTTGATGCACAAAAGTTTCTAATTTTGATGACGTCCAATTTATCTTTTTGTTTGTTTATTTGTTTTTTTGTCTGTGCTTTTGGTGTCATATCTAAGAAATCCTTCTCAAATCCATTGTCACAATTGAGTATATTTTTAAATGGTCTGGTTCTCTGGAATGGTTTTGTTATTGTTTTTGTTCTGTAAACTGGATGATTAGCATTGTGACCCCCCAAAATAACAGTAAATCCTTGTGTGGTTTCACCAGAGTCTGTATATATGGCCTGGGCACTATTATCAGCCCTGGCCTTCTTCCAAGATATATAGAAACATAAAATGGAGTACTCTGGCTCTTAAGGGGTAAGGTACTCACAAAATGCATATATTAGTAAAATATGAACATGAAAATATTTTAAAGAACATAAAAATCCTAGTCTAGTTTTCTCTAAAAGAGCAGAGTGACCAAGTAAGTGGTGATAATAATAGGTAACATTTGCATCATATTAAATGTGCTACACTGTTCTAAGTATTTTTAGTGTGGTGACTCACTTAATCCTTACACTATCCTATGAGGTAAATGTACTATTATTGGCAATTGACTATGAAATTGGGGTACAGAGACATTAAGAACTTGCCGAGGATCACATAGCTAATACTAATATCAAAATAAAAATTTTTATTTTATTTTATCCTAAGCATTAGAGCAAGGATTCAAGTCTGGGCACACTGTTGTTATAATCTCTGGTCTTAACCATTCCATTATATTACCGCTTGAAGGCAGTGATCAGAGTGGACAGCACTAAACACTAAACATATTCCTGTTTACCATGACACATATTCCAGCAAAATCCACTGTACCTTGTGAAAAAGAAATACGTGTGGTTGAGATCTCTGAGTCTACTCTTTCGATTTATTGAACAAATAATTATTGAATGTCTTCTATGGTCAGACATTGTTATAGATACTTGGGGTTTCTCATGAAGTGAATGTTTGTGTTCCTCCAAAATTCATATACTGAAATCCTTACCACCAATGTGATGATATTGGGAGGGTGGGAACTTTGGGAAATAATTAGGTCATGAAGATAGAACCCTCATGACTGACATTATAAATGCTCTTATCAAAGAGACCCCAGACAGCTCTTTAGTTCTCTTTTCACCTTATGATGATGCAAGGAGAAGAAGGTAGGCTGCAGCTCAGAAGAAGGTCCTCATCAGAACCTGACCATGCTGGCCCCCTGATCTCAGATTTCCAGTCTCTCACTGTGAGAAATAAATTTTTGTGGTTTATAAGCTACTCAGTCTATGGTAATTTGTTATAGCATCCAGAACTAAGATAGGTTCCTTATCTGTAAAATGGAGAGAAACTAATTGTAGTTGCCTCAGAGTATTGTGAGGTTTAAATGATTTACCTGTATATCATAGCTTCTAATACTACATTTCTTTCATATGTTAACACCTCAAAATTAAGATGTTCTGATAATTAATGGGTCCATTAAAGTTGTTCTTCATCTCTCTTAGTCATGTTTTTTTTTTTAATTTCAAGCATTTCTGTTTGGCATCCTCTTTCAGTTTCAATTCTCTAGATTGATATTCCTTATCTGTTCATGCGTGTTGTCCATCTTTTCTCCTAGGGTCTTTAATATATTATCCATTATTGATTTAAATTCCTGTCTGATAGTTCCAATATCTGGGTAATCTATGGGTCTGGTTCTGTCGATCACTTTGTCTCTTGACAGTGGTTGTATATTTTTATTGCATGCTGGGTATAGTACATAGAACAATAGAGAGGGAGGTAAATATTATTTATGCTTGCAAAGAGGAATACTTCATCTTCTGTTGGGGTTTGAGTCAACATGGTCAGAAATTCAGCTAGTTTCAATTTTGTTGTTGCTTCAGTGCTTCACCAGTTTTATTCTTCTAGTATTTTCTTGTACGTAAGGTGGAGGCAGGTTTGCCTCATTCCTAGACAGGCCCTATGTCCAAGGGTCTTGGAGTTTGGGCTTTCTTGGTCATCTTGCCCTTCTCCCAGAGCACAAGATCTTAAATGGTCTGGGCCCAGTAGTTTCCTGTCCTTCCTCTAGTCATAGAGTTTTGTTTATTTTCCTTTCCACTAGTTAAAAGGAATCTTCACCTATTCCCTGGGGGAAAGAGGGTTTGCTGCCCTTTTACTGACAACTTAAGTATTTGTTCCTTAAAGGAGAAGGGTTTGAGCAGGATTTGTGCTTTTCCCATACCAGTCATTTATCCCCATCCAGGCTTTTAAGAAAAGTTTGGATTTTATTAGATTTTTCAGAAATCTTCTGTTGTAAGGTAGAAGCAACGTTATTTTCAGGTTTCTATATCCTAGATGTAAACTAGAAGTTCTCCAGATGTATTATTTTTAATTGTTCTTTTGTTTGTTCACTTATTAAATTAATGCACGTTCACTATAGAAAATGTACTTTAAACAAAATAAAGCTAACTGAAGATTATTTTACACAAACACAACTCCTAGATTTATGTTTCCTGGTCGATTATAAGCTTTGGGGGAAAATAGCTATGAATTTGAACTAAGGTATGAGAACTCAGGACCTCAAGGTGAGCTGCTAATACACACTGGTTAAGCATCTGGACATGAAAAAGTATCATGTCGTGGTGAAAAGGTTTCAACCTAATGGTACAAAAGGAGTGTTCAGCAGTGAACAATATCAAAATGACCAAAGCATCAGTGGTTGTGCACATAGGCTTCCAAGCTTTCTCTATCTAAAAGTCTCTGAAAGCAGAACTCCTTCACTGTTGTGTCTCCAGCCCCTGGCACCGTGCTCAGGCACATAATGGTCTCTCCATAATAATGTTTTGTATGAATATATAAATGAATGAGAAATCCCCTTGTTTCTTGCACAATTAATGTTGAAGCCTCAAGGAGACACAGGACTTTCTGCTGCTTCTAAGGGCATATGAGTGTTTCAGACATTACCTGAAGATAAATGAAATATACTAAATTACACCTCAGGCTGGTAAAAGATAGTGTATAGTGAAACTTATGCTTCTCAAATAAGATTCAAGCTGTTTTGTAAACCGCCTTTTCAACCCACTATTAGTTTTAGACAGATCCTGAACACAAAGAAGCAAAGAAGGGAAATTAATTTTGAAAATTGGTGGTGGACTGTAAAATAAAATAAGGAAACATGAGGAAAAAGTATTTCACAAATAAGTGTAATTTAATACCGTTTATCTGTCTAGCTCAATGATAGAGACTGTGGAGCGCAGGTACCAAAAAATATTGGAATGAGTCTCATCAAATAGCTGTAATAAGTTGGGCAGAAATTTATAGAGAAAAAATTTCTTAAAATAAAAAAAGCCAGATCTGCACAGACCTGTGCCTTCAACACATAAGGATCATTTTAACCCAACAAAGAATGTCCAAAAAAATATAAATCTACAATAATTAACTTTTCTCTGGCTAACCTATCTCTGGGAAACTGAAATATTCTCCAAAATAAGTTTTGTTTTAGTCGAAAATGTTTTTCACAGTGAAAAAAAAATCTTTTAAAAAAATCAGATTCTATGCTGCCACCTTACCCTACTATCATGGTCAGATTATGTTTCCTCAGCAACTTCACAAGATAAAATGTGCTACAGTGTCCACCTTTGATGTCACAGCAGATGGCATTGTCTTTGCAGCAGAATAAAATGGTGCTTTCTCATTACCTATTTTCTGTTTGGACTGTCAGCATTATTATTCATAGGAAGAATCATACAATGACTATTTTGAATGTGATACCCTTTCAATTACTAGATCACTCTGGAGTCCATCTTCCTCACTTCATGTTATTCAAATCAACACAGGACTGGACTATAGGGGACCCTGTGTCCCTGTAATTGATACTATTTGTTGCTTATATATTTGCCATTTTTTCCTTCCTTCTTCCTAATTTTGTTTAGGTAATTACCCCTCAACACTTCCTGGCAGTCATATTTGTTACTCAGGAATAGCTGAACCTTAGAAATGCATCCTAATAACTAAGTCAATTATAGCAATTCCATCTCCCTAGCTAGTGATTTATTCAGGGACCCAGGTTTAAGCTAATCAGTGCACAGGTCTTCCTCTGTGACTGTACTGGTACAGGATTGAGCACATGACCAATTTGGCTCAATCAGATTACAAAGAACTCCCACTCCACGGTAGGAGGAAAGAATTCCTTTCAACAGTTGGACAAGAACAAGGAATTATTTTTGTCCCAATTACAGTCAGCAGACATGTTGAGAGCGTGAGGGATGCAAGCCCAACCCACAGCTGATACCTGGTAAAAGAACAGAACAGAGAGAAGAGCAGAGTACTAA
This sequence comes from Rhinolophus sinicus, assembly GCF_057876585.1. NCBI lineage: Eukaryota > Metazoa > Chordata > Mammalia > Chiroptera > Rhinolophidae > Rhinolophus > Rhinolophus sinicus. The sequence goes on from NC_142514.1 coordinate 48,663,181, forward strand.
GAGTCAGAGCTCTTGATTGTGGCTTGTTTATAAAACGCCCCACCTCTGGACTTCCTATTATACAATATAATGCATTCTGTTATTGTTCAACACAGTTTAGAGTCAGGATTTCTTGTAACCAAAAATATCTTGACTGATATAGTTCTAGTATCCAATAGCAAACATGTGATCTTGGACGACCCTTTCAAGTCTTTGGCCCCCAGCTACTCCATGCAATAATTAAGAGGTTGGATAGGAATCCCTTAAATTGTCCTTCTGATTTTCTAAACTTCCATGTCTAAAAGGCAAAGCAATTGTCTAAGCACCATGACATTTTCAAAACAGTATAAGAAGTCAAGTGGGCAGTTAAGGCCCACTTAAAGTTTAGGACAAAATACACTACAAAGTATGCCACATTTTAAGAGAAACGGGCCTCTAGAAGGTTACTTGAATGGCTTGTGAGTGACACCAAAACTGCCCAACTTCTAATCATTACAAGAGCCAAGGGGGTTAAAGATAGTGAAACTTTTGTGAAGTGCAATGTTCACAAAGAGTGGCTGTTTCCCTCCTCACCATCACGGGTGGAGGAGGGATGGGTGGTTACTTAACTTCTTCCTAACTAAGGGATCTCTGGTAGAATCACTTAAGATGAAAATAATAAACAGCACCTGAGTAGTCACATTGATTTCAGAAGCTCTGGTCACAACTTTGAATATAGGGCACTCCAAGACAATAAATGAAGTATTTAGGCAGAACCACACAAGTATGAGAAAAGATAGAATTAGTATGGAACAAGATACCTAGCAAAAGATATATACTCCCTGCACCTGTCTCAGAATTTGAGGTTGTTAAAATTGGAAGGGACCCTGCAAGTTACTCAGAGGAGTGCCTTCTGCGTGTCAAGCATTTTAATAGACCATTGACATACAGTCTTATTTATTGAGTACAAAACAAACATATTGAGGAAAATCTTACCCCTATTTTTAAAATGACAGTACTCACCACATATTTGATGCCTTTTATCCTCATCTACCAACCCCCTCCCCCCACCCTCTGTTAACCACTAAACTATTTAAACTATTGTCTGTGTCTATGAGCTTTTGTTTCGTCATTTGTTTGTCTTATTCCTTTGTTGTTTTCAGTTTTATATCTCACATATAAGTAGTGCGGGGGAAAAAAAAAAAAAAAGAACTCAGGTTCAGATAAGGTAAATGACTCACATTTATATCCAAAAACTTAAGTCTACAAATTCAGGTGTTCCCAACTTCAAGACCTTAGCCCTTTGTACCTAAATCAGATTTATTTCCTCCAGTCACAGGATTCTCTTCTACAGAGTATAGGGAGTGGGGACTCGGGCTTCATCGGACTATCACAATCTGAGGTGGATTCCGTTTTGAGAGGCAGCTCTGTCTACATTTGAATAGCTCTGTTTTTCTTCCTAATTTTAGACCTCGAAATTTGCATGGCAGAAACTTCCACTGAGTCTTTATGGAGCCTTTTGAAGCAAACCTAGCCAAGCTAATTCTTTGTAACTTCACTTCTCCCCAACTCCTAACATCTCCCCCAACCCTAAGTCTTCATTTCTTCAGGGAACACATCCAGTATCCTCTCAACTATTATTTGTACAACGTTGCTCCTAGGTTCCATCCTGAGTGGCATTTCTTGAACTTTATATTTTAGAATTGTCAGTGGCACTGCTGAAGGTCAGCACCCAGAAAAGGACTCAACACTCCATTTGTAATCTGTTTTCAACCTGGTATTAAATTTCAGCAAATGTGGTTTCAATTTATTAGCTTTTCCATCAGGATCCCAACACACTAAAGACTGATTTTCTGAGCACCAATTTACAAGGTTTAAGAACACTCAAGAAACTCTCAAAAACTAAGCCAACAATACTTAAGATTTATCCCATTAAAGGGGGAATACTATTAACATGCAGGCAAATACAGCTGAATTGGATCTCAAGTTCCAACATTAAAGACTTCTACAGGAAACTGCGAGCTGCTCAGCCCTGTGTTACTTTTGTTGAGTTATAGAGCCAAGTCTTACTTGGTGGGATTTCTGCCAGCATCAGTGCTAAGAGGTACATTGGCCTTCACCGGATGCCATTTCTATGAACACTCCAGTCAGTGAAACCAGGACATAAGAGTAATAGAACAAAGTCCAGACTGGGTCGTATGCTAAGAAGTTCAGTTTATTCCTCTGACTGCACTTTTCAAGAATGTGCTTTTATTTTAATGGGTTCCCAGGACACCCGTTGGACCCTTCTCTCCTATACAAGGGAGAATCAGCAATAACCCAGAGAATCATGTTTCTCTATGCCCTCAATAATCAAGAAAAATAAGGGGTAGTCTGGAAATTTTCAACTAGCATTGAATAGCAGATCTATCACACTGCCAATGCAGAAGCAATGTGTTAGAGTACAAAAATGTACATGTTACAGCTAATAAACACTGACTACTTGTAGGTAGCTAGATCGTAAGCAACATAAGAACATTTCTGTCTTTACCATCATATTGCATACATGGTAGGTAATATTGTATACATATGTATGAATAGCTAAAGGAACCAATAGGATCAAACCTACAAATGGTTGACATTGGCTTAAATCATGAGATTTGGGTGTTTCCTGGTGGAGTCTTTAGATACTCTCTTAATGAGATGGTCTTCAGATGTTTGCTTCCGTTATTTTTTAGTAATGCTCATAACTAATGCCCCTAGACAAAGTCAGATTTCTCAGTTTTATGTTTCCTTAAAAATTAGTTGGATAAGGTGGGTAAACGGAGCTCTTTCACACATAAAATTCTATTCTTCTATCTTGGGAATGATGATATGATCAAAAAGAGTCATTTAGATCAGGTCCACCTGGTCCAGGCACAGATTTTTCAAAACTAATGTAACGGGCCTTATAACATAAGTAGGTTTAGGAGAAAGTTAGATGTGTAACAATATCCTGCCAGGAATATTATTTTGTAAGAAATAAGGTCAAAAGTTATGTTAATAGGACAAATATATAATCCTCATAATCATAAGAGATGTTAATTATCTTAGAAGAAAATCATATTGACTTTGGTGATGAGTATATGCTGTTGGGTAATTTGTGATGTAATCAGTCACAGATCTTGTTGATATAGATAGTAAGTTAAAAACAAAGAAGGCACAGTCTTCCTCATTCACAGAAGAAGAACACTTCCATTTGTGAAATATTAAATTCTAGGCTAAGGAAATCCATTTGTATCTAGCAAAGATGTTAGCTAAGATAAAGGACTGGGACCTTACTCTTATGTGTAGATACACACACACACACACACACACACACACACACACCCTTCACCATACAGTAGAGTAAGGAGCAAATAGGGTGGGTGGGGGGAACCTGTCACACTACAACTACAACAGCACTCACCACATTGTGTAGTTGTATTTATTAGTTGATTATTTGACTAATACCTGTCTGTATGTACTGAGCTCCTCTGCTGCCCCAATTCTTACCCTGATACCTGGCATACAGTAATTATTCCATTTAAATAAATGACAGTTAAATATATGAATAAAAAGTTTCCTTTCTTAGTAAATATAAAACCCATAGCCTTCTAGGTGGGAATCAAAAGAAGAATCTTTCAGTGATGAGAGGTGACAGGTGAATTAGCTCAAGTCTGTCCCAAAGACTCATCTTTCCCTTTGGGATCTGTCACTGATTGTCCCTGACATCTCCATGCTGACCTGTACCTTCTTCACACTCTCGTCCAAGATGGAACATTGGACCTCTTTCTTAATATCTCTTATTCCAGATGAGGTAGGAATAGAACACTCCAATGAAAATTTATTACAGGTTCAGGGATAATAAAAGGAGAAATAAACACAGAGCACCAGGAGTCTCGATGGTCTGGTTCAAAGAAATTTGTTTTTTGAAATTTTGAATGGTGTTGAAATAAATTATCTGGTACATTACAATGAGAGTAAAGAAACCTAAGTAAGTTAATATTTATTTTTTAATAAAACATTAAAATGGTCTGTAATATGCTGTAACCATGGACTGTTTCAGAACCTACAACATCATGTGGTCCAATTTTATGTGTTTTCAGGGAAGTAAAAAATATGAAAAGAATTGTCCAACATTACAGAGGACTAGTGAAGAGACAGACAGAAATTTAGTCCTCTTGATATCCAGTCTAATTCTTTGGTCACCCAACTTAATGCTTATTCCCAGCTGCCTGACTCATAACATCCCCATGGGCCCAAATCACTGAACTCTAAAACAGATTGTATATAAAATTAATGCTATCTGTGGTACTTTATTAAAATATAGTTTATCTTTTCAATTTCTTATTGTTTTTAACTGGATATATAACCCAATGCATTAAAGAAATCTTGATAGTTGCTATTAATTGATAAACATATTTGTAAAGTAGTAAGACAGAAGGAGAAAAGACAGTTGCTTAGTTGGGAAAGGTCAAGTTGGGAGATAAGTTCTATCTCTCTTCCAATTTGTCAGATGGAGCTTTGTGGATAATCAGATATTCAGGAGATGGTCACATAATAAATAGATAAACTGGATTTTTCTGAGCCAAGGGTTGATGGAAAAAGTCTTCAAGGCAGGATTAAGATGATGACGCAAAGGTGATGTCAAGTAAACTTGCCTGGGAGAAGCAGTACAGTTCAATGGGCAGACAAGGTGGAGCTAAGGAAAGTGAAGTAGTTGATTTACCTGGGATGTCTGCCTAGAAAATTTTCAATTCTTTCATTTAGACAGATAGCCACTGTCTTCTATTAGTTCATCCACCTGAGGTTGGACATTATACCATCTCACGTGTGTGTATCTCCAGGTGCATTGCAATCAGCAATAGCTGTTTGCTTAGTTCTTGGATGAACAATTGCTAATGAGCAGTAAGCCAATCATAACACTAGAACAGGGAAATAAAAATAATAATGTGGGCAGAAAAAACCTCTGTCACAGCAAGTCTTTGAGCTAAAATATGGAAGGATGTTATCATTTCCCAAGTGGATTAACCACAAGACGGAACCTTTGTAGAAAAAATAGCAGGCATCATCATTAGGATGGGACGAGGGATAGCTAAGTTGTCTACAGAGCCTGGAGAAGATTATATTGTGCAATATTAAAGAAATGAGCAAGCTCAGATGTGACTCTGATAGGCATGAGAATGAAAGACTTCTCATCATGGAGGTGGAGTGTGTCCCTAGGAGTTGCTATAGGAAAGGGAAATGTGCCAAATCTCAGTTACATATTGGGCCTGAGCAGTAGGATGTTATTGGAAAGAATTAGAGGGCTAGGCAAAAAAACCAAAGCAGACCTCCATTCCTATGAACTGCAACTGACCCAGCAATGTTAGAGGGAAAAATCTTGGAAGATACCAGGTTGCACAGGGTTTCTTCAGTACCAAGGCTCAGTCTATGGCAGCAACGGTCATTTACCTTTTTGAAAGGTCAAGACCAGTGACTTGGGGGTTAAAAGCATTGATTCTAAATCCTGGCTTTTTGCTACTTACCAGTGGTGGGACTTTGGGGCATAAATTAATGAACCACATTGAACGTCAGTTTCCCCATTTGTAAAATGATATAATGCCTAACTCATGGGCTTTCACAAGAGAATTAAAGGAAATTTCAGCTCAGAGTTCAGTGTGTGGCATGTTGTAAGTGTTCAGAAAATGGTCAATGCTATTATTTTAATTGGTTTTTACTGATGGAACCAGATGTGAATATGTTTCTGGCCCTAGTTACGACTGGTTTAGGAACTAGATCATTTGCCTGACAATGGTGGCATAAATTCTAGAAAGTAAGCCAAGGAAATTGAGGAATTTAGAAGGGCAACTTTGGTCTCAAACTTCAAGGGGACCTTCTTTGCATCAATTTTGTTGATTTCTTCTTAAACTTTGTTGCCAAAAATGGAGTACAGAAATTTTATGTCCTGGTCTCTGCAAAGTTTTATTGTTTGAAAGTTTGAACAAGGTCCATAGCTAGCATTTCAATTCTTGGTTCTATTAGATCTGCTTTACTAAACAGAGATGAGCCATTTATACCACTGGAACACTGGTATATTGGTATTGCTGGATACTTTTAAAAACCTGAATAACAATTTATTTTGTTAAGTAGTTACGCAGTTCCCCTATAATCTTGTTCAGACTATCTGTTGAAACAGCAATGCCTTACTTCAAATAACAGAGAAAATGTACTTCAGACCAATTTCTGCCCATACCATTACAAATTTACAGGAGCTAAATAAAAGAGACTTTACTGTATCTGAGAGTATCAGGGGGTTTTCTTAAGGGATTCACAAATGTAACTCAAAATTTACTTCACAGTTACTGAGGATTTCTATCTCCTCATTAGTTGTGAACATGGAGACACAGATTATTAATTTTAATAATAAAAAAAGTCATTTTTAGCTAAAATTAGGAGAAACTTCACAGGCCAGGAGTCTAGTCCAAACCCTGTCTGAAACATGTAGAGTTGTAGAGCTCTAGCTTTTGCCCAAGAGAAATCCAAGATAGAGCATTCATTTATCCATTCATTTAATAACAACAAAAAAGATGGAACTGAGTGTCTACAGCACTGGGTAAACAGAAGTTATTACAAGAGACAAAGTGCTTGCTTTCATGTACCTTACATTCTAGTGCAGAGAGACAGTCAATAAACAAACAAACAAAAAAAAACACACACAAAAAAAACACACAAGTAAGCAACATAATTGAGGTAGTCAGGAAAGGATTTTTTTTTTTTTTTAATGCAGCAGAGTAAGGGCTGGGGAACTAATGGGAGAAGATAGAAGATGCTGCTGTAGATAGCACATCAGAGGAGGGACAAGTGAGGTGGCAAGTGAACAGAGGCCAGGATAAAAGGAGGAAGTGGATCTAGCAGAACCCAGGCCTAGCGAAGTCTTTAAGAGATTCCGTCAACCTCTGTCCCCCCCATTGCAGAGGCTTCTTCTTGACAGCCATGACACTTTGAGGCCTAGGGACATGGCTCATGTTTTCTCCAAGGATGTACAGGAAGAACACTCCTCTGCCATGTACTCCGCCATCTTTGTCACGTCCCTGTTTTCACCTCTTTCTACTGCCATCAGTATTAATACTGGGAGTCAGCCCCTAAAGATGTAGCGGCTCCACTTTTTAAGTACTAGAGATATGTGTCTGCTTCTCATGAGTTTGGATAAAAGAAAAGAAAAAAGTACGCGAATTAGTTCCACTAGTGGCTTGAACAGTCTTCTATGCAAGAAATTTTTCAAAGTTGTTTTGATAGTGGAAACCATTTTCTCAGCCAAGATCTTATGCAAAATGGATTAAATACTATATAACCCAGAAAAAAGAACTGCTTTGGATGAGGCAGAGGTGGAAGTCTCAAAGATGTGACAGCCCAGCAAATCCTTGGGAGTTCCTGAAAGCTTTTGAAGCAAGATCTCCTTGGAACAAATAGAAAGGAGATTAAGTTCACAGAGGGCGGGTTTTGTTTGTTCGTTTATATTTTTCAAAAGCTGTTCCACATTCCTTCTTTGAGTTTCTGGTCAGTGCAAGGCACAGCCATATAAATTAAGGGCAAAAGTGAAAAGTGTAAAAGGGATTAAAAATGAATCACGTACTGATCACACATTCTGAAGGAGATGAGACAGTAAGATATAATGGTGAAAAACATGAAGTTTGAGCCATAAAGTTTCAAAGCTTAGATGCTTCCCTTATAAGCTGTGTTGTCTTAGCTAAGTGAATCAACCTTACTATGCCTCAGCTTCCTCAAATGTGAAATGAAACCTATTGACTTGTTTCTTCCTCAAAGGATGATTGGTCCCTGTTAGGTGATTATCTCCAAACATTAGGGATAAATCACACTCCTCCTCTAAAATAGCTGTGCTGGACTGAACAGTAAGAATATAATAGTGAGGATGCTATTTTAGAATCAGGAATCAGGGCAGAGGATAGTGCGCTCATGCGCAATCCTATACTGTACCTGTTCTGTAGTCATTCCTGGACCCTGGTTACCTACCGTCTCTGGGAAGGTATCCAGATAAAAGATTTGGGCCTTTCCCATGTTAGATGAGATCAAGGCCTCTGTCCCTGGCCTTGGAGACTCAAAAGTTCTTTTGCAAGTCTTGGTTTTTAAAATAAGTTTCTGGAAAGCAAAGACAGACTATTGAAAGCCCCAATGCCCCTTGCCCCAGGGATGATGGAGAGATCACAGAATACACTCACCTGGTAGGTCCTGCATTTTGGGCAACATTACTCATGTATCAGACACACTTCACTCTGGAAGGCACGCAGAGGCCATTGTTTCTTTGGTATTACCTTGTTTCTCCAAAAATAAGACGTAGCTGGATAATCAGCTCCAATGCATCTTTTGGAGCAAAAATTAATATAAGACTCGGTCTTATTTTACTATAATATAAGACTGGGTGTTATGTAATATGACATAACATAAGACCAGGCAAATACAATACAATATAATACAATACAATACAATACAATACAATACAATACAATACAATACAATATAATATAATATAATATAGTATAATACCGTATCTTATATTAATTTTTGCTCCAAAAGACGCATTAGAGTTGATTGTCCGGCTAGGTCTTATTTTCGGGGAAACAGGCTAGGAATGAATGAGTTCCTTGATAACAGGTATGAAGTCTGCCCACCTGGCTGGTGATAGAGAAGGGAAAGGGCTTAAGTGCCTGTGGGAACACATTATGTGTGTGCATGTGTGTGTGGAGCTGGGTAGCAGTAAGACACTAAGACCGAAACAGGCCTCTTTGATCAGTACGCCTGTCTCACCAAAAAGGCCTCTCCACTGCTTATCCTCCTTCTTCTCCACAAATAAACCAGAACAATCATCTACCAGAGATAAGAATCCTGCCGTTAATCTAGAAGGTAGGAGCAGCTGCAATCAGTTTTTTATTTTAAATAGCATTTCTTCTACCTGCTAAATAAGTATATGTACATATATATATCAAAGGTTTAGCAATATTTATATCTAGGAAAGATTACTAAAAATTAATGTTTTTCTTTTTATGTTTTCTTATTTGCAAAAATTTTTACAAGAGGGATGAATTGGAAAACAAACAAAAAGGACGTTCTAATGTTTCTCAATCCTTTTTACTGAAAATGCTTGTGAATTATTCTAAAATACTGTCCTGCATTTGTAATTTTGAATCTGAAATATTGAAAGTCTGAAATGATTGGTAGTGTGTTGAATTAATACTTGCTATCAATTTATGTTATTGTCATTCATTTCTCTCTCCTGAAAGACACTACACATGCACAAAATGACTCATTCTTTGAGAGATCTAGTTCATTGGATAAGGATATGAGCGTGTGTGTGTGTTTGTTTATGAAGGAATGGCCCTGATCCTTGGAGTAAACTGTATGTTTTGTGAAGTTGATTATATGTTTATATTATACAATGCTCTAATTTTCAATTAATTGTCTTATAAAATTTTTCCAGACTCCCATCCTCTCAATACTTTATTTCCTCACCTTGCATGTCCACCTTCAATCATCTTAAGCTATATTTTATTTCTCCCATTCCTTTAATCTTTCCTTGTCTACCTTACGCTTATGGTGCCATTGGCTAGCTCTATGATTCGTTGTTGACCTTTAAAAAGCTAGCGGATTTCAACCCAACCCTCAGATCCAAGTCCAGAAGAGAAAAAAAGAAGGCTAATTTTCCTAATTTTCTCATTTTCTTGAATTATATTCCTGACTAACATTTGGGCTAGTTACAAAAAGGAGGGAGGAAGTAAAAAGGAAGGTCTGGGACTAGCTCCAGCAAGTGTGTGCCTGGCTGTGTGATTTAGGAAGACAGCTGGGCTTTTCAGTCAGAGAAACCTGAGCGTTTCCTGTAGCTCCATGAATTTCTTGCTATGTTGCCATGAATAATCCACTAACACTGAGCCTCAGTTCCCTCACTGGAAAACAGGAACAGTATATCTACCTGGGAGGATTATTATGAGAATTAGAGATAACGTGTGTAAATGATGACTATTGTTATATCCACTTCATGTCTCCAATACCAAATATGTCCCCTAATTTAAATGCCAATATTAAATGTTCAATATCACCTTGGACAAGTGACTTGATTTCTCTGTGCTTCAGCTTTCTCATCTGTAATAAGGAATACTGATAATCCTCACTTGTCTCCAATTCTCCTTGTTCTGTAAAAAGGGAGTGCAAGGGAGAAGCAGGGTTTATTCTTGATGCAAAAAAATATGTTTTCTATTTCTCATGACTTATTGCACTAACTGATTGTTTCCATATATACCACCCAGGATCACTGTGAGGATTATATAAACAATGCATGTAAAGAACAGTGCCCCCAAAGTATTAACTACCATCATCGTTATCATCGTCAATCATCCATGTTAAGTACGCTTATCCTCTATATTATGTTGTCAGACCTAGTTGCTGATTTTGGGTTTCGAAAATATTTCTGTTAACTGGGGTCATAACTTAATTGTTGGTCCCAGTCCACAAGATCCAGGAAGGCCCCTTGATCTGCCTGGATGTACTGTCAACCATTTGTAGGAACAGCAGGGGCAACCTGGGTTCAATGTTCCCTTGACACTTGCTGTCTGTATTCAGAATACTTTAGCAACTGCTTGAATCATTTCATTGCTAAAAACTCTACTCAGTATGGACACTCCAAGGTCCTTTAGCACCCATGGCCAAAATCATTAAAACCCAGTCTATGGAAAAATAAACATGGAAAGGACAGTGGCCCATCACCAGTGGTAGAGATATGACCCTGACTGAGTGTAGTTTGGGCAGCCTCCAAGTTCTCCTGGTAAATAAGTTGGCATTTCCAACCTAGGCATGTTAATATGTAGCTCTTCCCTGTGGGTTAGAGGCAGAAGGAGACCACCAATCAGATTTTCAGTTCTCTGAGAAAATGCACTTTTCTTCCATGGTTAATTTTGTGAGTCATTTTAAAGAGAGAAATAAAACAGACCAGAGAAAAAATGCTTTCCTCAAAACTACTTAAAATGACAGCTGCAGATTTTAGGGGAAAATGGATATACTGAAATGTAATTCAAAGGTAAATTAGGACTCAGGGAGTAATGAGACAAAGGACAGCTATAATGAGAGTTATCCAATTATAACCCCCATCAAGTTTTCTATCACAAAGGGCATTCATTTAAGGCCTGCAATTGTGAATAATTGTTCCAATCAAAGATTTACATGAGGTCACAACAGGTGGCATGTAAACAAATAGTTAAGGAAATGAGCCATAAAGAATGGATAAATCGTTCTAACATCAACAAAAAAAATGTGCCTTCTTTCTTGCTTTTACTTTGTATAGAGCAATGAGAAGTGGAGACTGGGTGATGGATGGATAGAAATAAAATTGAAGTGTGTGTAGTAAAGCAGCATCACGTAACTGGAAGCTGTAGTCACCTGAACTGTTGACAATTGAGTCTAGCTGTCTGGAGATAATGTATATGACAAAATCCACAAATCAAAGCCACGTTCTTATTTCATATGTGAACCTTACAAGTCCTTGCTTAAAGTATATTTATTTTTAATTTTTAGAATAACCTTAATGTTTATTTGATTTTTTTAGATTATCAAAGAAATACATTTTGTTCTTTTTTCATTTAAATAAAATAGAATACGGGGAATTTTAAAGAAAAAAAAATATCATCAACAGTAATCCCAGCACAAATAAATTACCATTTTTGCTATTTTGTGTGTTTCATTCTAATCTTTTTTTCCTTTGCGTACGTATGTACACATAAATGCAGAGGGTGCCAAAAAACTGTATACACATTTTAAGAAAGGAAAAAACTGTATTAAAATTGTAATACTCAATGTATACTGATAACAAAAGATAAATACACGTACTAGTCACGTGTATACATTTTTTGACACCCCCGGTATATTGTAGAATAAGCATCATTCTCTTTATAGAATTCATATCTTGCCTTTTTCATACTGATTGCTATTGTAAGCCCAGAGGTAACAAATTTGGTTTTCTAAAATATCCATAGCCAGTTTTCGAAGCAGCAAATTGGAAGAGAGATCAGAGGACCATTAAAGAGAACTATGCTCTCAGCTGTAAAACGAATGAAAGTACAGTAAGGTAGAAAATTTTGTGAGTGAATAAAATAATAACCATCTCAGGATTAGAGGGGAACTCAGAGAACATGTAATTCAACCCTCATGCAAACGTTTAATTTCTTCTAAGGCATCCTTGCTGAAGGAATACCTTAGTGACAACGATTGCAGTACACTTGACCCTTGAGCACAGGGAAAATATGGACACTTATTCCCAACCCCTCCCTGCACCAGTCGAAAATCTACGTATAACTTTTGACTCTACAAAAACTTAACTGTAGTCAGCCCTTAGCATCACAGATTCAACCCTTGGCAGATGGAAAATGTTTTCATCTGCTGTTACGAGTCTGTGGATGGGAAACTGCAGTTGAATGCGAAAATACTGGTTTTGATTCACAGTTGGTTGAATCAGCTGATGTAAAACCCAGGATGCAAAGCCCAAGGATACAAAGGGCCAGATCTGAAGGGCAGACCGTCTTTACTGAAAAAAAATCTGCATGTAAATGGACCCACTCAGTTCAAAACTGTGTTGTTCAAGAGTCAACTGTATTTCCCAATGAGACCCTTTCCCTTTCCAGACAGTTCTTACATTATTTGGGGCAGTGCTAGTGTTTGTGACAGACCATCTAGTCAAACAAATTTAGTCGAGTAAAGTTCAAAATAGGTGACCTGATTGGTGGCAGACCCCCTTTCAAGTACTGATTCAGGAGACAGGTTTCTTCCATCTTTGGCATGTAGCCTCGAAGGCTTCCAGAATCATCAACATCAAGCCAGTGAAAGAAGAAAGAGTATGGAGGACCGTGGAAGAAAGGTATTTATGGACCAGGCCTGAAAGCAGCAAACATCACATCACATTGGTCACAACTCAATCACGTGGACTCACCTAACTGCAAGGGAGGCTGGGAAATGTTACCTAATTTTGTGTCCAGGGTGAGGAGAAACAAATTTGGTAAATGACTAGCCAGTTGATGCTGCAGTTTTATTCATCACAAGGTTTAGTCTCATGTTGAGTTAAAATCCCATATAGATTGGTTTTGATTCTGCCCCCAGGACAACATAAAATATTCTAATCCCTCTTCCACAAGCTAACCCTTCAAATGTTTGAAGAATGATTTTATAACCAGTGTTTGGAACTCTGCATCTAGTAGATTGCACGTCTCCCTTTTGTTTAGTTCTTTTTCTGGAGCTTTGTTCTGTGCTTTTATTTGGGACATATTTCTTTGTCTCCTGTCATGCGAGGGACCCTGCTCGCTGCCCCACTTGTCGTGCGGGGCAGCCTGCGGGGTCTCTGGTCCCGCTCCCCACATAAGAACGCAGGATATGGTGAGGCCAAAAAGGAACACCCACGGAGCCATAGATGGGGGAGTCATATCACTATATTCTCGCTGGTGGCTGGGTTGGAGAAACAGGAAACAGGAGCCACACAATTCTCAACCCTCACTGCGCCGCTTGCAGGCTCAGCCACCATCTTCTTGCTAGCCCCCATTTTTTTGCTAGCGTAGCCATAGTAGTTATATTAGTGGCCAATGGCTCACTGGTTACAGCTGACGGCCAACTAGCCACAGCTGATGGCCATCCAATCACAGTTGATGGCCATTTACTACCTGAGCCAGCACCTTTCCCTGTGAGGCCGAGAGCCTGGAAACTGCTTTCTGGGGCTCTGTCCCCACATCTCCCTAGTTTGGCTGCCTCCCTGTGTTTGTTCTTATATAGGGCTGCTATGCCTCCTGGTCTTGTAGAGAGACCATACGCAGTAGGTGTCCTGTGGGACCCAGTGGTGCAGTCTCTCTGATCACCACAGCCAGATGCTCCAGTATGTCCCATGTGTGGGTGCCTTCCTGTTGTAGTTGAGACTTGATTGCTGTTTGCACATCAATAGGAGGAATTGACCCTCAGGCTGATTGGTTATGAGGACTGGCTGTGACTACAGTGGAGAAGCTATTGTACAGGGGCTGAACCTACAGAGCAAGGTTTACTTTAGTGGTGTCTAGTGTCTTCCCAGTCTGTCCTTTGGGTGTGTCATCCTTGGAGGTGGCTGGGTGATGCTGTGTCCCAGTGCAAATCTGGCCATTGGGCCTGCCATCCCCAAGGCCTCCTGGGAGGGGACCCAATGCAGGCTAAGTCCTGCTGCAGTCTGTGCCCTGCCCAGGGCCACCTGGCATGAGTCACGAAGCAATCCAGAGATGACCACCACCTGTGCTGTGCTTGGAGCTGCCTTGAGAGGCCAAGCCATAAACCAAGGCCAGCTGTCGCTAATGCCAGGCTTAGGACTCCTCAGCCAGAGTTATGAGACACACTGAGGCCAGATGCTGCTTGTTTGGCTTTTGTGAATCTTTGAGGTTTTAGGAAAGGCTGCAGCATTAGCCAAGGAAGGCTATTTATATGGGAAAGCCACTGGAAGTTGTGTGCGTGTGCCTGTAAATTGAGTGTGCATGGTCTCAGGGAATCACTAGGGTGGAGCAGATGAAAGGTAGTGACTCAGATATGGTGTCTGCCTAAGTCTACATGCAGGAAGGGGAAATCTCAACAAAGAAACAACAGATTCCGCCAGCTTCTCCCTCCAGGAGAAAACTGGCCCTCCAGTCCTCATCCTGAAGTGAGACAATTCAGTTTCTCCCCATATGTCCCTGGTACCCTTCAAGCCTCTGCACCAGCACTGGAGCTCAGAGCTAGTGAGTCCATCAGCGAGTAAGTACATGCATGGGGCCCTTGTAGGGGTACACCAGGGAGTGCAGCTGCACTCCATCTCACCTAGCCACAATCTCTGCTGGTTTTCACAGCTAGAAGATATGAGAACTTCTCTCCCTGGCCCTGAAACCCTGGGCTAAGGAGGGGCTGGGACCCTCTAAGGAGGGGGAATCTCTGCAGCCAAGATATACCTCCTGATTTTTAATGGTCACACATGGGTGTAGGACCAGCCTGTTCTGCATCTCTGACCTTTCTACTCGTCGTGAGGTGGCTTCTTCTATATGTCTAGTTGTAGGGCATACAACTAGTTTTATGTCAGTTTGGCTACACTTCAGGCGATTCTCAATGATGCGGGAAAGAGATGTCTTTAGACCATATGGGCCACAGAGGACAGTATCAGAGTGGAGTCACCTTGGGTTTTATTCAATAGAGCAACATGGAGGAGTGAGAAGATACCTAGAAGCTGAGAA
The DNA here is from genome assembly GCF_057876585.1 of Rhinolophus sinicus. Classification (NCBI taxonomy): domain Eukaryota; kingdom Metazoa; phylum Chordata; class Mammalia; order Chiroptera; family Rhinolophidae; genus Rhinolophus; species Rhinolophus sinicus. The sequence goes on from NC_142514.1 coordinate 48,678,381, forward strand.
AATAATCACAAGTCTTACTATCTACCATAGGGATGCATTTTCCTAGGTCAAAAGAAATGAAAGAGTACACCACCTTCATAGAACCCACAAAGTACTTCAATAAAATACCAGCCTTCATTATCTGTCAGACCCATCCAGAAATGCCAATTTAACCATATTTCACGTCCATAGGACATAAAGCTACACACCCAAGTGAAAATTGCCCTATCCTGTCTCTCATATCACCATACTTTGCAATATGCAATCCACAGGTACTAGCATGTGAAAACCAGATAAGCAGAGACAGGAGAAGGAAAAACCCAAATATGCCCTTCTTTCTGTGACCTCCAGCCTGAAGCCGACCCAGCTGGAAGAGGCAACAAAATGTGAGTTCAGAGTTTTGATTAAAATCTTATGCAAGGCAATCCAAATACTGACTTGAGACTGCTTGCAACTTAAACTAACTGTAAGACTGTGTTTTCTAAGATTGATCAGAAAATTTACAAGACCCACCCAATTTTCATTCAGGCATAAGGGGCAGATAACCAAAAGTAGTGCTTGGTCAACATACTGGTTCCATTTAAGGGTTTGAAAAATTCACTAATATGGAACACCTCCTTCCCAGATGATACCAGATAAAAATGATTTTTTACCTGGAATAAAAGGGATTTAGTATAGCCACAAGATATATTACATGGAATGGACAAATAGGAACACCCCTGTATTAGAACGGGATTGCCTATATTTTGTTAACCAAAAATCCTAAGAACCTTAGTGGTCTTACACACAAAAGTTTATTTCTCACTCATAAGTTTCCTTTAGGTCAGACAGCTCTCCAAGGTTGTTCCCTTTTAAGGAAGAATCTGGACTCCTTCTGTTATGTGGCTATACTACCTGGGAAAAACTGCTTCCAAAGTTACAAAAGAGAGAAATTTCAGAGCTCACACCTACTCTCAAATGATGCTGTGCCAGAATAACCCATGTCACTTTCACTCAAAGACTACTGTCCAGAATTAGTGACATGACTCTACCTGATTGTAAGACCGACCCCTCCCCCCCGCCACACACAGACATGTTATTTTGTGTCCAGGAAGGAAAGAAAAGAAAAGCTGGATATAGTGAGCATTAGTTATCTCTACCACAAACTTCCTGAATGGCTACGGCAGTGTGGATAAGAAAGGCATTTAAGGTTATATCACTGGAGGGTTATAATGTTCATGTTTCTTCCCAATTGGAGATTTTTAGCTCAGGTCTCTCTGGAGAAGTGACTCTTCACACCAAAGGTAGAGGACTGCAATAATATGCCTATCACTAAAGTGAAGATATATAATCTGAAGACTGAATACACATATAGAGTGGTGAAGAATACTGCAGGTTAAGGATTATAAATTTATATCATTCTTGGATTAACAAATAATGCTGACTGGCAAGTTGCAAAATACGTTTGAAGGAACATTATCAAAGGAAGTTTCTGATGAAATTTAGTATTTGAAATAAAATATTAAATACTTTCACATATGAAAGATCAGCATTACAAAGAAACATATGCAAATGATGCTGTGTCATATACCTTTTGTCTTTATATTCTCAGCATCTAGCAATTTCTATTAAAGTAGGCACTCAAAAATATATGTGTTTTGAATGAATCATTGATAATCAATGATACACAGGTGTCATTAAATCCTTAGACATCACCAAAAAAATTCCCAAGAATGTATATATTTTATAGACTATGGCTAAAACTTTTAAAACCTTTTTCAAATTGAAGAGTAGAAGAAAACAGGTGTCAGAGTTCTTTCCCAGTTAACTCAACTCTTGCTCTTCTTTGAGTATTTTTGTTCATTGAAAATTGTATTGTGTTTCGACATAACTTTTTGAATGTCTGATAGTGTAAAAATGCTGTTCATTGTGCTCAATTCGGGGGATTAAAGGAAGAAGAGCCAAAATGCTCAATATCTTTTTAGATATTGAGAACTGTTTATGCAATTTATGTGTCTACTGTTTCTATTTGCATGGCTTCTTTTCTTAATAATCCTGTTTCATCCTTTACTACCTTTCTTTTTCACAAGATTGCCAGGCAGTTCTGAGATTCAGGCAGATTTGAGAAATAGATGCTCCTGCTGCATGAGCTTAGGCAACACACAAACACATAAAATTTCCCTGTTGCCTCAATTTTCACATTCGTAAATTCAATTTTTTGAGTTCCTGCTATGTTCCAGCAACTAGGCTTGGATATTCACAAATATCATTTGATTTCATCCTCAAAAGAATTATATAGAATAGTCATTCTTATTTTAATTTTATAGAAGAGAAAACTGGGGCTAACAGGGCTGAAGTTACTTCAAGAACACATGACTAGCAAGTGAAGAATCGGGATAAAAAAAATAGAGCTGCAGGATTCCCAAGCACATGCGTTTGCCACTAAACATACTGCTACCTTTCAGGAAAAATGGTAGTGTGAGTGCTGTCCATAAAACTGACGAAAATGGATAAAAATGAGGAAAAATAAGGAAGCTATTGTTAATCCTGAGTCCAAACAGAGATCCCTGCCTCATGCTACAGACTTCGATTGCTATTATTTATATAAAAAACACCAGTCACCCAAGCTAAAAATTTGGGAGTCATCCCGGTATTCTCCACCTCCCCCACCCCCCATATTCAACGTAGGTGTCTGATGATACATCCCATTTTAAGAAAATTTTATGTACAAGATTCAGTCATACAAAAAAGTTACAGATCCAGAACTGTAATGAACCTTTCCTCCAGTTCAACTGCTTCATTTCTCAGATGAGTAAACTGAAATTCAGGAAGTTTAAATGACCTGCCAAGGTCATCTAACAAGGAACTAGAACAGAGCTTTCCTGATGGTCTATTAGCACTCCTTTCTTTATATCATGCTGTCACCTTTGCAAGGGATGGGATAGTGCTATCAAATGATACAGTCATCAAATATTTACTGAGCACCTATTATGTATCAAGTACTATGACATCATGGTAAGTAAAAGGATGTAGTGGTAAGCAAGACAATCATAATCTCTGTCCTCCTGGGTCTTACAGTTTAGTAGGAGTTAGAGTTATTTATCAAATAGTTACACAAATATATAAGTACATATTATGATAAGTGCTATAAGAAAGTACATGGTGCTCCCATGAGGATGTAGTCAATCTGATCTGACAGGTAGATTAGATTTGTGGGAGCTCAGGTTAAACTTCTCCAAGGATGTGATGTTTGAACTAAAATCTGAGTGGTGGGATCACAGAACAAGGAAAAGCAAAATGTCTTCTACCTGCAGCAACCATGGAGACTTGGTTTTCAAAAGTCTAAAGGATTAACAAAACCAAGTTCAAGCATACAAATCAACTGGTTCAGTCCAGAAACATGGTTCTCCAACCTAGTATATGTTCTGAAAAGTAAAGTTAAAACATCCTGGAATCGAATGCTGAGCAGTTACTTTTGGAAGTTTCACTAATGCCAGAAAGGGTGTTCAAAAGCAGACTGAAGTCAAGCGAGAAAGTATTGAAACACCAAGGTTGTTATAGGTGGCAAAGTTTGATAATAGAGATTCATAAATAATTGTAAAATTGACGAGTGTGCTGCATTTGTTGCTGCCAATTTCGTACCATCACCAGCAGTCCCTTTTAAAGCCTGAGAACTACATTACCCAGAATCCCCTTCTCTGTAAATTTCTGTGTTTGGATTTGCCAATGAAGGAATTTACATGAGATTTGGAAAGCCGAAGCGAAGCAGAAGGTATTATATTTGGAGTATTGTGACAGTCATACATGGCAGGCTTCCAAACTTCTTCTGAAGTTCTTACTTTTAAGTTGCAGACTTTTAATGGTTTGCAGACTTCCCGTAAGTAGCAGGGTTTTTGTTTGTTTTCTCTCTGTTCCACAGCTTTCATCGATGTCACAGTGAAAATTTCTCCAATCCTTCAGCCTCAGCCTGCCAGATATCTCACACTCCCCAGATTTTTCCAATTTGTAAGCTCTAATTTCTATATTAATGTACTTATTTTCATAATATTACTTGTTATGATTTTATTTCCTGACCAAACCCAAACTAATGTAACTTTTGGTATTGAAAGTAGCGTCAGGGACACAGAAACTTGTGGATGGGAGTCTTGTATTGGTTCTCTAACCTGATTAGATTTAAAGGTATTCATAACCTTCATTTTCAGTTGTAATGAATCATTGGTATTTTATGTTATTGGTAGTTTATGACAGGCAGTGACAAAACAGTTACTTAAATTATTACTGTAGTCAGCTGGACTCAAGTACCCATAGCAGTCAAGGCTGTAAGCTGCTGCAATAGAACATTACAATGGAAATTACAATTACAATGTGTATAAGAACTGTCAGATGGATTGGTTGCTTCTAAATGTAATAGATAACTTGGAGTGGAAAAATACATTTAGGGCTCTACATTTCCAGCTCAAGGCTAGATAAATCATGAGATAACTTCTATGACTGTCCTTAAAGAAATCCTATTACCTGTAGCCTCTGAGTTGACATTTCTGACAGCAAAATCCAGTCTTACGCGCTCACATTAATTTTAGAGCATTGACTGGGGAAGAGCAGGACCCTAAAATTGAAATGAGGATATCTGGCCAGATTTTAATTAATGTGAGGACCTGGAATCTCCAAATTCCCCTCAGTCTCCCCTACCAGTAGAAGGAGACTTTCCTTGCCTGTTAGATGCCTCTTGTCTGTAGAACCTGTAATTACCACTCGAGAGATAGTTTCCTTGTAGATGGATGTTGAGACCAACCCCTACCATCTCTATTGATTCTAGTCTTCTAATGTGACTTAACATCCAGTATAACCCAGATGGACAGGTACTGAATGTAAATTGTTACTAATTTGTATCAGCTGAAATTTGGGGATTATGAATAAGAAGAGATCTTCAGGGTGATGGATCAGGGTGGGAGGAATATAATTTTGGGTCAGACTGAATTTATTAATATGGATGCATTAACTAATGATTCTGAATTCAATGTTTGAGCAACTGGGGAGCTAGATTGGTTGACTGAAATTGGTGATCAATAGTGATCTATAATTAATGAAGCTAAGATATCAGAATGCTCTTGGTATAGTGTAGAGCAGGGTTTTTAATTTTGGTACTATTAACATTTAGAATCATGTAATTCTTTGTTGGATGTTAGAAGAGACTGGATTGTAGAATGTTTAACAGTATTCCTAGCCACTACTTAATATTCATAGATGTCAGTAGCACCTCCCACAATTTATGACAACCCAAAATGTCTCTAGATATTGTCAAATGTCTCCGGAAGGAGCAAAATTGGCCCCAGTTGAGAACCATTGCTATAGAGGAAATTATCCTAAGGCTTATGGAGATATAATACTGAATGGATTTATTATGAATGACCTGCTTACCCACCTGCTAGTTATGTCACCTGGGAGGGTCTCAAGGCATTGAGAAATAAATTGGGGAAGGCAGAATTAGCATTCTTGAAGGCTCCATAGTGGCAGTTGTCTGCAAAGAAAGCAAGAGATACTGCCGTGGAAATGGGTTCTCTGAATTTAGTGGGTGATGAGACCCCCAAGTGACAGGATCCAAGAAGTAATCAGAATGATTTGGTCTGTAGAAATCTTTCATGGTGAGTTATTTATCATGGGGTCCCTAGGACCATGGTGAACAACCTACTAAAGTCTTACTTTATTTGTATAAGCAAAACCAATAAACAGGAAAAATAAAACTTGACCTCGTAGCAGAAATCTGAAATTAGTCCATGCAATAGACAGTCATGTACTCTCAACAAATTTCCAGACTTGAGCCAATTCAGAGAGCTAGAGCCTTTTTTAAAGGGGGAGGTTAAGTGTGATAGAAAAAATAATGACCCTCTCCAAAGACATCCACATTCTAATCCCCAGAATTTGTAACTATAGCAAAATGTTACATAGCAAAGAGGAAACTAAAATTGCAGATGGAATTAAGGTTTCTAATAAACTGAATTTTAAAAAAGGAGGTTATCCTGGATTATCTGAGTGGGCCCAATGTAATCACAAGGATCTTTAAAAGATGAAAGAAGGAAGATTCAGAACCAAAGACAAGGCATTGTGAGAAAGATTCCAGTAGTCACTGCTAAATGTGAAGAGATTAGGGGATGATGGGCCAATACAAATAGGCACTAGAATCTGGAAAAGGCAAGAAAACAGACTGTCCCCTAGAGCTTCTAGAAAGGGACATAGCCCTACAAACACCTTAATTTTGGTGCAGCAAGACCCATTTTGGACTTCAGACCTCCAAAACTATAAGTTAATAAATTTGTATTTCTATTTTTTAAAGCCACTGCATTTGTGGTAATTTATTACAGCAGCCATGGGAAACTAATACGCTAGGTCATTCTAAGTAAAGGATCTGCTATACTTATAAAAATTGTACTGTAAATCTCCCTCTCCACCTTTCTCAAGGGACTTGTGTTCATTTGCTGGGGTAAGTATGTACTGAGAAAAGAGAACTAGCCAAACTTTACAAGGATTAACAGAAATTGCCTGTAAACTATGCTCATTCTTGAAGACCCAGATGCCACTGTGGTTCAGTAGTCTAATAGGGACTTTTGCAGGTCAGGTGGTTAATACCGTGTTTCCCCAGGTCTTATATTAATTTCCATTAGGGTTTATTTTCAGGAGATATGATGTCTTATTTTTTTCATGTACAGCAATCTACATTTATTCAATTACAGTCATGTCATCTTCTTCTGGAACATCATCATAACGTACTAAATGTGTCCGTCTGGCTGAGATCTTAACTGGGACTTATTTTTGGGGTAGGTTGTGTTTTCAGGGAAACACAGTAGAGTTTTGGTTCATATCTGTTTCACTGTAAGTCCATTCAGTCTCCAAGCCTCTGGTTCTTTTCCTAGTTCTGGCATGCATAGTTCAAATAGGCATATTCAGGCTTCCTATATTAGTTTCTGGTGCCTCATGGTGAGTTTCCTATGACCAGTTCTTTGACAAAAACAAAGTTTGTTTATAGATGATTCTACACTATATTCTAGTAACAACTGAAAATGAGCACACCACTCAGGTGTGAGCCTAAAGAATGGTAGTGAGGGGAAATCCTCCCAGGAAAAACAACTCTGAGCAATGCACCTTGTTATTCATTTTCCTTGGAGGGAAATATGGGCAGAGGTATGGACCTTGACTGTTGTATGGGCAGTGGTTAAATTTAACTAGATGGTCATGGAGTTGGAAGGTACAAAATTGGAAAATTGTTTACAAGGAGGTCTTGAGAAGAGATAAATGAATATAACTTTCCAAATTGGCACAGAATAGAAGCATGTTTCTGTCCCATGTAAATGCTCACCAAAGAGCTGCCACAGCAGGGGAGACGCTCAGTCATCAGAGGGACAAAATGATCCTGGGTGTAGGTGTCAGTCGGTCTCTTTCTCCAGGTACACCTTGACCAATATGCTTATGATAAAAATGGCCACAGCAGCACCGAGAAAACGGTGCACTCATTAAGGCTGCTGGCTATCTAGCCTTTGCAGAGTGACCAACCTGCCCCAAACAAAGATCCGTACTGACTCCCCCAAATGGCACCATTCACTGGGAGGGCCAGTCAGCTGCCTGGTGGCAGTAATTTGTTCTTACTGAAACAAACATTATTCTGGGTATAGATTTGCCTTCCCTGTCTGTAGTGCTTCAGCTAAAACCATGATCTGTGCACTTACAGAATGTCTTACTCACTGTCAGGTTATTCCACACAGACATTGCTTTTAACCAAGGAAATAACTTCATAGCAGATATAATGTGGCAGTCAACTCTTGCACTCAGAATGCACGTCTCTCACCATATCTCCCATCACCCTGAAGCAGCTGGTCTGATATAACAGTGGCATAGCCTTCTTAAGATATAGAGCTTTAGCTGCTTGACAAACTTTACAAGACTGGAGAAGTATCCTCATGATACTGCAGATGCTCTGAATTAGCAACCAGTATATGATGTTATTTCACCCGGAGCCAGGATGCGTGGATTTAGGAACCACAGGGTGGAAATGGAACTGTCTCCAATCGTTATTACCTTTAATATATGGATACGAGCAGTTTTCTATTCCCATCATTACACCTTGGGCTTTCTGCTTTTAAGATCTTAATTCCTAGAATCAGGGGATACACAATAGTTACGAACTAGAAACTGCAATTGCTCTCTGGCTACTAGGGGTAACTCATGCCACTGAATCAAGAGCAAAGTAGGGTGTGGCTAGAATGGTTGGGGTAATTCATTCTAATTATAAAAGGGGGAAATTAGGTTACTGGTACACAATGTAAGTACAAGGGGTATGAGTAAAACCCAGAATATTCTATGGGGGGTTTCTTAGTACTCCAATGTCCTGTGGCAAAAGATAATAGGAAACTAAAAACCCGATACAGACAGGACTGCTAATGACAGAAATCCTCCAGGAGGGTTTGGATAGTTCCAATGAGCAAAGAAACACAACCAACTGAACCACTTTCAGAAGACAAAGAGACTAAGGAAAGTGTAGTGGAATAAAAAAGACATAAATACCAACTGTGGCCAAATCATCACTTATAGAAATAATGACTGTAGTAATTACACTCATTTTCTTTATTGCTTTGATTTGTTTATATTTAAATACATTAGTGAATATCCTTTTTTCTCTCTCTTCATTGTCATATTATCTAACATTAGGTATTTTAATCATGATTACCTGTCTATTTCAGTACTTATATCACAAGATTTCAAAGGGGTAAGTGTAACCCAGCTAAAGACATCACCTAGAGATTCTTAAAATGACATATTGGATTTGAGTCTCTTCTTTGAGGAGATAGTTTGGTTGTTAAGGAGATTAGTTTGGTTGGTCTTTGGTTGTTAAATGGTGGTTGCATAGTGCTGATTAAAAGAATGATGTTGTGATTTCTTTCTTAATTGAGGAATTAAAGTGTGGTTAAAGGGAATGTGATATAGATGTCAAATTTCCAAAGGGGTCAACTCTGCTAGGTTGTTTCTTAATAGCATCTTGACAATCCCCTTTGAGCCTGGAAAATATGTTTCCTAAAATCTTCCCTATGTGGTTCTGGATTAGAGTTTTTCAATGAGAACAAATTTGTTTAGATTTGGAAAGTAGAAGTGAAGCAAGTGTGGTTTTGGAAAGTCGTTGCAATCCCCTGTGGTAGTCCTCCAGACTTCCTCATGAGCTGTCACCTAGCAGTCATAAAGGTTTGAAAACTTCCCCATAAGTTGTACCTTCCCTTCCCTAGTCTTTTGCTTCAGTCTGACATATGTGGCTCTTGCCTGATTCTCTAGCTTCAGCCCTCCAGATTGATACTCCCCCAGCTCTTTCCACATTTGTGTAAGTCCTGTCTTCATTATTAAACATCAATTAGATGCATTAATACTTGCAGTGTCTCAATTTTCTGACAAAGTCAGGCTGATACAGTGAGTGATCTTCTGTTGCTGCTTTATATTCAATACTCGTGGCCTCTTTAGCAGTTATATCCAGTGATAGAAAACTGCAAGTGGAAGATGGACACCAGGGAAATCGTTTGGTGAAACCAGAAAAGGTGTCAGAGTCCCTGGTAAGCATGTCCTGTGAAGAAGCCAGGAGAAAAACTAAGGGAAAAACTATGTGGAGCAGGATAAAATGATGGAGGGCACTCAGGCATCCAGAGTTCTCCCTCAGCACATGGATACCACCCTGGAAACACAAATGATTCTAGGCTTCACCTGCAATTACAAACGTTCCTTCCAACTTTTGTCAGAGAAGGTTCACAGGAAGTGTGGTTGAAGCTACAACTAAAAGGTATCAGTGGTGCTGAGTCAAAGGGACTGAAAGAGACCTGGTTTGAAAATGGGGTTACAAATACATCCAGGGCTATAGATCAGAACTGGAACGAGGGCAAATCTTATCAACTATAATATTAAGTTAACACACTGAATTATAATCAGTTAATGCCATAATGACATTAGCAACAACTACGTTACTTTGGTTCACAAAGCAAATATATTTCTTATCTCAAATCCATTCCTCAGGTCCACCGTGTACATCCAATTTGGAGTGTAGAGTTTTTCACTTGATAGAATTTATATTCCTGTCACTATTTATCAAGCAACCCTGAAATGGAAAATGATTTATTCAGCAAGACCCTTCTGTTATTTCATTTTATGGGTATAATAATTTGGTTTAATTGTCAACTATAAAAGGGATAAGATTTAGAGAACTTAGTAATTTGTCTTTTTTATGGTAGAAACCTTTCACCATAGTCTATTTCTAGGGAAGTAACTAAATAGGGCACAACCATTTTCTTAAAGAGAGAGACAAAAAAAACACACATTGCATTCAGCATCTCTGGTGTGTGTGTGTGTGTGTGTGTGTGTGTGTGTGTGTGTGTGTGTGTGTAAATCCTAAGCCACTCTCAAACTTTAAAGTCTTCAGTGAAAAAGTTGAATAATTAATATTGTAGCTTGGGTACACATTCATACATTTAAATTAGCAGCCCTCAAACGTTTTTGGTCATATTACTTGACTGTATTGGTGGTAGATTTGGCAATAAGTTAATTTGGATACTGTTCTTATTCCAGACAATAATCACAAAACCCACAATAAGCAACTGGAAATCCAACAATTTTTACTGGACTGTGCACTATGTGAAAACACTGCCCAGTTTCACTGATAAACACTTGCATGTATCTCTGCACACATATACACACACATCACAAAACAGAAAATGAGTCAAACAATGTCATTTACTTCCAGCTGAAAAACCTAAGCAATTTTCAATTCACGTGACAGGACTGATTGTAGCAGAAGCTCCCAAGTCTCCTCCCATTTATGTCTGCTCCCAGCCATGCTCCCCTCTAATGGGATCTTTTGATAAGACATCTCCTGGATGCTTGTTGACAGGGACAAGGAGCTTATGTGTTTTGAATGGAAAGGATTTGCTAAATACAGCTTTAGTCTCTCAATCTCACCCCTTTCCCAGAGGTCAGGGTGCTGAAGTCCTTGGTCGCTACGGAAATTACAAGGTGAACCAGTGAATTTTACATTTTACCGCTTGTTGCTTGACATTGATTCCCAGTTAAACCCAGTTAGGAAATTAAGTCCAAGCAATCATATTTTTAAATGAAAATGCAGAGTGATAAAACTTCTTTTTTACAGCCAGATAATTAGTGGTTTGTGTGCCTCTCTGGTCCATTCATGAAGATTGATGCTCACCTAATCTAAAACTCAACACATCATCCTGGTGAAATTAAGTCCACCAAGAGCCAAGGCTCTTTTTCTTCTGGGAGTAAATTTTATGTGATTCTAGCCCTTTGGCTAATATAACATGTTACATATTCAAATGTCTTTGATTTCTTTTTGATGCCTTCCTTGGGTCTAGCATATGATTTATTTAGATTGTAGCCGATACCAGTGAAAAACATGATTTTAAGGAGAGGATGGCTTTATTTGGGCTTGATTCTTTAAAAGACTGATTTTATCTTTTGAAATTCTGGTTATTGCTCTTACTTCATCGATGTCTTTGAGCTAAGACCTACTGACTTATTTTGGCTAGTGACCTTTAAAGAGAGCTCCAGGTCTCATAGAGCTTTTTCAGAGTAAGTGGTCTTAGATGACTTCACTTCCATTGTCTCTCACTCCCTAATCCACTTTGGGTACCATCTGAATTGGAACTTCTTGGCTTTGTCTTCTGGTTCCAACATTTCATTTGCTTCTTGAATATGGTAACAGGTCTTACTGTTACTGTTGTTGTGTTTTTTTTTGTTGTTTTTTTTTTTTCCCACTTTCAGCACTTCATGCAGTGAGCTGAAGCATTTAGGATTCCTTTGCAAGTGACAGACAGCCAACCTGAATTTGCTTGAGCAACATGGGGAAGTTATTGGTTCCTCTAATCATGGGAAAATCAGAAGCAGAAGGGGGGCAAAAAGAGCTCACAAGCCGATAGGACTGGCTCTCTCTCCCTCTCCCTTCCTGTCACTTTCATGGTCTCCCCCACAGAGGCTTTTTCCTGCAGGTGAAGGACGTGGCTGCCACAGCTTCAGGTTTACATGCTTACAGCTTGAGAACCTAGCAGGAAAAGGTTCCTCACTCACGGGTCTAGTGTCTAGACTTTCAGGGAAGAATTCTAATTGGGCCAGCTTGGGTTGTGACCTGGGAAATAAGGTATTTTACTGGCTCAGCTTGGAGCAGATAGCTCTCCCTTGATCAAACATTGTGGGTAAGAAAGTATAATCATGTTGGGAGATGACCGCAAACAGGTCTTGTTGATGATAGAGTATAGTGGGGAAAAGAAGGTAATTTCTCCCCAAAGGAGGGGCGTTGCGTTACCTGAGGAAAGGAGAAATATTAAACCTCCAAATAATGAATACTCACAGGACAAATTTGTAATCTAATTGCAAGGTCAAATCATAGGCTTTAGAGTCAGACAGAGCTGACTTCCAACACCAGCTCTGACATTTGCTGTTTCCTTGGACATGTCATTTACTACTTTTGAGGCTTTATTTCCTCATATGTAAAATGGGAATAGAATACCCAACTCATAGGTTTGGGGGAAGTACATGAAATAATCGTCACAAAGTAACAGATTACCCTTAGAATGTGCAATAAAACACCGAACGTTTCAAAATGCTAAATAAACTCTGGCTATTATGGTGCTCCGTGGTTTTGGTTTCTGGCTGCTCTAATAACAATACCATTCAACCAGGTCTGGCTTCTGGACCCAATCTGATAAGTAATCTGCTGGGATTATATTCCTACTGGGATTTCCTCAGACCTCTCTGGAGAGATCAAACAAGAAACATTTGTTTTGTCCTCAAATTTCTTCACTCCCAAAGAAATTATGAGAATAAGCAAAACACTATTTCTGTTACTGGATTTATATAACAAAATAAAAATTAATGTATTTGTCTATCAAATAATTATTGAGCACCAAATATGCATCTAGCATTGTGTTATTTGTTGTAGAAAATGTCACAAAAAAATAATAAAAGGTATGGTTCCTTCCTTATGGATTTCTGTTAGGGTGGTGACTTAATTAGAAGATGACTTAAGCTATTTAATCAAAAGCTGATTTAGTACATGCAGTAGGAGTTACGAGAACGAAAGATCCATGTGTTTAGTTTCCTGGAGAGGATTTGGGTTTGAACTTGAAGAAAGGATGACATTTATCAAGAGAAAAGTAGGCCTTCTGGGTTACGTTAGTGCCCGGAGAAAATGGCTACAGCGAATGAAGCAAGTATTGTATTGTGAGGGAAGCATTGCTCTCCAGCTTCCTCCCTCCCACCTTACCATACATATACACAGATTTTACTCCCAAGGCTATGACAACTGGATAAGGAAAATTAGCAGCCCCAGGAGTCACAATATGAAGCAAAAGCGGGTTCAGGCGGTGTTAAGGCACATGTATGGTATGTGGAGGGTGGAGACAGATGGATAAATAGCTTAGGCTGTAGGGAAATATACCATATGAAATATTAAAGATAAACAAAGATGAGGTCCAAAATGTAGCTGTACTTTTAGTGACTAAGACACAACAGAAATTAAGGCCCTTGGAATGGAGAGAGTGAAAGAACTGTGAGATCGGTATGTTGGATCATGGAAGGGACGCTGATGTCACAAATAATGAGGACAAGTGGTGAGATAAAGAGGAGGACTATGATACAATTGCTGAAGTCATAGAGGAAAGTTTGACCTGAAGTTGGTCTTGGGGGGACAAGGCAGGATGAACCCTAGAAGGTATTTTTGGCAATAGCCTAAATAAATGACACAGAAGCTGAAATGGGGAAATAAAAAAATGTCAACCCCTTCTGTTCCCCTACTGAGTTGGGGAAGAAGGGTAGGGCATGGGAAAAGAAGATGGCCTCTAGTAGAGTAGATAGAAGAAAGAGAAAATATGTAATTAAAGGAAAACCAGGACTGAGTATACACAGGTTGATGCTAAAGTTTGATGATAGGTGTTTTTGTCCACCATTGAATAGGAGATCCAGACAGAACACTTAAAAGCTGTCAGTGGAGAAATGGAAGGAGGGGAGAGATGAAGGTGGAGGTAGGGCTGGAAAAGGAGGGATCTGTAAGAGTATCTTAGTTGCCCTTGAAAGAGCAGCTCAAGCTGTACCTCTTCTGGGAAGATTACTTTGCTCCCCTTTACTTCAGGTATCCCTCCTTTGTGCCCTCTTAGCTCTGAACATTTATAAATCTCTATTGTAATTCTTGGTTTGCTCATCTGTCTTCTGTGTTGTATAAGAATCTTGAAAGGGTTATGCCTCTGTCATCTTTGTGTCCCAAAACCTGACACAGTGCCTGAATAGACAATTGTTCACGTGTCACTGTTGGATGAAAAAAATAATGAATATGGGTATGGTAGTGATATCCACCATTAGTACATAACCTCTTAAACTTGCCCACAGCGTTTGTTGGGTTGGTTTTCTGTCAGTATCTAGAAGCAGCGCTATCCAACAGAAATGTAATATGAGCCACAAATATGAACCACATGTGCAAGTGAAAAATTTCAAGTACATGCATTAAAAAGAAACGAGTGAAATTAATAATATAATTTATTTAACCAAATATATGAAAATATCATTTCAACATGTGATTGATATAAATATTATGAATGAGATATTTTAGATTCTCTTTGTCTGGTACTCTCTTTGAAACTGGGTATATACATTTTATACTTACAGCACATATCAATTTGGGCTAAGCACATTTCAAGTGCTAAACAGCCATATGTAGACAGTGACTACCATATTGGACAGTGCAGTTTTAGATTCTATAACATGCCTACTTCTTTCCCCTTTGATGGCCTCTATACTTGGAGTTTACTCTGTTTAAATTATTCTTCCTCTATCTCTTTAAAAATACGAATATATTTGATTATATCATCCATTGGAGAGTATACACACATATAATGTACAAACATGTAAATATTTATACACAAAATGTATATAAATAGTATAAAGATTCACACAAGGAAAGTTTATTTCTTACATATTCAAAGTCTAATGAAGATCAAGTAGCTCTCCACCATTTGGAAGGGAAAATGAGGTATGTATAGTGTATTGGATGTTCATAAATGCCAGGCCTGGAAAATTCCATTGTCTAATTAAGTCATATAATTCCATCCAGATGTAAGGAAGGTCAACAATACAGTCTTCCCATGTATCCAGATAAAGAAAATGATATGTGATGACAACATATTTTATATCTGATACAATTTTATTATCTTTTTCTTCCAAATTTTTTGGCTGGTATCTGTAGAACAGTATTGCATATTAAAGCAATGATGACAAAGGACATTTAAATCTTATTCCTGATTTTAATGAAGATTTTTCTCATTGTGTCTCCATTTAATAAGATGGCAGATTTGGGGAAGAAATGTGTATATTTTATCATACTGAGGAAGTTTTTATGTCTTTCTTTGTTAATAAGATTTTTATTTATTTAATGAGTGATATAAGTTAAATTTATCAGATTTTTTTCAGTAACTATAGGGATAATATAATTTTCTTTTCAATAGCTTAATATTGTGAATATATTTATAGATTTCTTAATGCTGAACTAATTTTTCTTCTAAAACAGCCTAATTTATTATGCTATATAATGTTTTTGAAAAGCTGGATTATGTTTACTGTTATTTTATTTAAAATTTTGCATCAATATTCATAAATGAGACTGAGCTATAGTCTCCTTTTTATTTTTATTATTTTTGACACACTTTGTAATTCATAAAGTGAAGTTTAGCTTTTTCTCTTTCTCTAGTTTTGTGAACTAGAGTTAACTGATTCTTCAAAGAGAAAAAGAATTCCACAGTGTTTGGGCCAGTTATTGTCGTTGTGGGTCTATGCTTTAAGCACAGTGCCACTGGGTCGATGAATGTTTCCTCTTGGCAGTATCCATTATATTCTTGATTACAGCTATAACATTTTAAAAATGTTAATAAAAATGTTTTCAATACTTCCATGCACTTTCTGGCTCTCAGTATGCTTTTTTATCATAGCAGTCTGTTTTTATTTATTGCTGCTACATCCCTGAAATTACTGTATTTTGCCATGTATAATGAGCACTTTTCTGCCCACATTTGTGAGGGAAAAATAAGGATGTGCCTTACACCTGGGTAGTACTAATTCCATAACTATATTAATGTTTTTAATTCTTTTATTTATACTTGTGAGTTAAAAGTGTAACTAACTCTAGAAATCAATAATGATATCTGTATGCAAAATAATACCCTAGAATATGATAATTGGTTTTGTTGAACTTACAACGAACTTGCAACAACAAAGAGTTCTTGACCTTCTGTGAGGTGTAAATTTCGTAAATTTGTTACCACTACATAAAATTTCTTGTACCATAATGTGTTAAAAAATGAATGCTAAAATTCCTTCATAATACAAAAAACAAGTACCTAAATGTAAACAAATAAAAATTTGAATTAAAATATTAAAATGAAAGATTTTCTTTCCCCTGAAAGTTTGGGCCAAAAACGTGGGTGCACATTATACACGAGAGCACATTATACACTGCAAAATGTGGTATATCCAAAGTGAAAAAATAGATTTTTTTTTTTAATGCCTCTCCAGTTTTCTGCATTTCCTCTGCTTTTAGTGAGGATGTTTCCTCTACTTCAGTGAGTTGTAATTTTTTACTTTCTCTTTTGAAATTGCTAATTCTTCTCATGTATTCAGTCTTTATTGCTTATCTTTGTCAGAGTAGGTCTTGATTAAGCAGTACTTCCCAGCTGATATACGTTCCTTCTGCACTTGTGTAGTTCTGGATACGTGGCTCTCTGGGCAGGGATGGACCAATGGGTGGCAAGCATACCCAGGGCATGTCTTATCTTTGGTGTAAGTGGGCTAACAAGTAGGGTCTGCTTCCCCCTTTCCTCCTCCCTTCCCACAGTGAGGAGGAGGATCACTACAGGCTCTGCAAATTTCTCTCTAGTTGTAATGAGTGAGAATATCTAAGTAACCTCTCAGATATGCGGAATGGGATTATTGTGGCACTCTGAGTCCCTCTGCAATCATGAATCCTTTTGTAAGTTTTACCTTAGGTGCACTGAGTAATGTCTAAGTGGTGGATGGCTTTTGTTTCATAGTTTCTCTTCCCACATTTATTCTGGCAATAGCTCCTTCTCTTCCTTTGACAATGTCTTTTCTACCCCTCCAGTTATATTAGGGGGTGCATACTATGGAGGGTTGTTTGTCATAGAAACTTACCTAGCTCCCTCTCTATGTTTAGTCACAATAGTGGGCATGTGACTAAGTCCAATGTAAGTTTTAGTTTAAATAAGGCCATCATGAGACCTCATCAACTAGGACCCATTGATTGGTCCAAAGGGGGAGCAGTGATCCAAGCCAGGTCAATTAGAGTTCTTCCTGGGAAGTATTTTTGTAGTAGATCTGGTATAGTCCAGCTGTGGAGATGTAAGCTTAAAGGGTGCAAATGATCAGCTCTTTGATCACATGGAGAAAAACTTGTAAGAGGAAAGAAGCTGACATGCTAGAAGAAGCAGAGTTCTGAGTACTTGGTTCTGGTATCAAAGTTTCCTGGAGCATTCTGGTTCTTGGTTTCCCTCAGCTGTGTTGTTCTTCAAATAATTCTGCAAGCTACCCAAATAAATCCTGTTTTTGCCCATGTCAGTGTCATTTGTTCTTCATTTTAACTAATAGTATTATGAATAAAGGGTTATATGTATATTTCTCTTTTTAACTATTTTATCCCATAGAAATCTAACTTTTCAATTGGATCCTCTGTTAATTTTCAGGGGGATTGGACAATATTTTCCTTTCTATATTCATTTGAATTGCCTCAGTGGGATTAGCAAGAGGGTTATTGGATGCATTATTTAAACTTCCTCTCTGTGTTAATTTTCTTTCCTTTTCCGTTGTGACTCTGTTTTCATTATTTTTCTTCTCTTCCTCAACTATGAACTGATTTCCTCCCCAAAACATTAAAATTGAGGAATAGTGAGAAAATTCAACTATTACAGTTAGAATCTATTTTTTTAAAAAATCATGTGTAATGGCATCACCATTAGAAACTAATTTTAAATGTCTAGTGACTTTAGCAATTACGTTTTTCGTCTTGATAGTTTCAGGCACTATCTGAGCACCTGGTGTGATCTGGGCACACACTTACAATCCTGAACTACACTCCTAGACAGTTTGGAAACTTTGGTACAAGTTAATAATTTACCCAATCTTTTCCACAGATCTTTGACTTCTACTTAAGGCTTGTGAAAAAATATTCCGTTATTTTAGCAACTAGAACTTGTCCTTTGCACTTGTTCATAAGCAAAAACTGTACTGGGTAGCGATGATATTTGAGCCACAATCTAAAGTATTGTCTTTGTTCCTGAGAAAACCATTTTTTTCCCCAAAACCTATGAAAAGACAAAATTAGGATGTTCAATCTTTTCTGATAACATACTGAAAGCATTTTTTTATTTGAAGCTGGACTTTGTTCATCAGATGTTCTTATCATTGGTAATAGCATCTTCTCAATAAAGTTACACAAAGTTTCGCCATTCTTGGGACTGGCCTTGCCACCTTTAACTACACATCCCTTTGTTGGTCCTTCTCTGGCAATTGTATCTAGACACTTGTTTTTCTTACAAACACTCACTGATCAAAAGAATCTTTGAGCTATATTTCTGTCTCTAGCTAGTTGCCTTGCTGCAATTCTAAAACAAAACTGATGTGTGCTGTATTAAATCTATCTGAAAGGTTTGCTCTAACACACTGTAAAACTTCATGAGGGGAGGGAAGGCACGCAGCCAGGGTTTCTCTGGCTTTCTGACAATGCCTCCTATCCCGGCATCTTGGTACTTGCTCTTACCTCCAGATTTT
This sequence comes from Rhinolophus sinicus, assembly GCF_057876585.1. Lineage (NCBI taxonomy): Eukaryota > Metazoa > Chordata > Mammalia > Chiroptera > Rhinolophidae > Rhinolophus > Rhinolophus sinicus. Next base: position 48,697,194 of record NC_142514.1, read on the forward strand.
ATATAAACCATTTTTCTTATTTAGAACTCCCTCTCCAAGCCCATTCCAATTTTCTCTGAACTCTAAAATTCCATCTCTGTAAGAGGACCTTCCCTAACCTCATTTGGTTCTAATCGAAATTATCTAGCAGCATCTCAGAATCTCTCCAACATGTTATATCTCCAGATGCATCACCTAGTCTTCCACTAAGTTATTCTCTGTGCATGTCATGTAACTCTCACTTGGCTGTAAACTTCTTTGATGACTCTCGCAGCCCTTTGGTGGTAATAATACTAATATTCAAAAGCAAACATAGAGGGTTTGTTATGCTCCAGGTATAATACTAATTCACTGGCAAGGTATTAGGACTGCTTAGCACATAGTAAGCCATTAATAAAGGTTTGTTGTTAGTACTAGTTATAGCCCTATGAAGCTGGTATTATCTTCATTTCACATATAGGTAAACTGAGGCACAGAGAAGTACATAACTTGGACTGGGTCACATAGCTCATTAAGTGGCAGAGACAGAACTCGCTTCCAGTGTGTTTGGCACCATTAGCTATCCATGTTCTTAACCATTACAAAAATTTTGGCTAAGTACACACCCACCCACCCACCCACCCACACACACACACACACACACACACAGGCACACGCACATCAATCTTTTTTTTTTTTTTTTAAATAATATCCTTGCTGTTTTCAGAGCAGTGTAAGTTGTACTCAAGACAGGTTTTCCTTTGAAATTCTTTTCTCTTTTAAAATACAACTGCCTCATAGATATGAGGAAAAAGACACAAGTATTTGTATCTCCCTGGAGAATTTCACTTTGAAATTTAGAGGACATTGATACATGTGTCTTTAGGGAGAACAATAATTTTTTTTAAAACTTCTAAGTTGTTAAGGAACTGAGTTTTTGTTTTTTAACTGTTAATATGCTACTCCAGTCAGCTTATTTAGCCATATTTTCTTGAGTAGTTCTGGCCACAAATACCTCATATTTGCTCTGGTGGAAAGAACTAGACTGTATGTAAAGGGTTGAGCAATGTTAAATGTTCATGGGTATATTTATACCATACACGATTAATAGTGGTATTAGAGGCTGAATTCTGACCATGTAATGCATCTTACTTCTTAAAGTTATTTCAGCTGATGCTTTCACAATGGCTCTGTGATGAAATGACTTTTTTCCTAGTTACATTGTTAGATCATAGGAGAAATGTCCCCTTATGTTGTTGTCCCATAGGGCTCTAAAGAAGCCTTTCCCTTCCTTCCCATGTCCCTTCCTTCTCCTTTCCCTCCCACATGCCACCTGCCTTCTTAGCCTCCAGAGCCTGCTTGAAAGGAACGGAGGATCGCAGGACCCAGGGGCCTGGGCCCCTCTGAAAGGCTCCCGGGGTCACTGGGGACAAGTCAGGTGACAGATTCTCAAGCCAAGCAGCCCCAGTGCCATAGCCCTTCCCACTTAGGCAGCAGCACGGCATCCAGATCGCATCCCTGGAAGCTGAGGAACCCTGGGCTCCACCCATCTAGCAAGCACAATTGCCTCTCTCTGGATTTCCACTGGGGTGAACCAAGGGGCTTGAAGGCGCTTACAGACGCCAGTGGCGCGATATGAAAAATGTGTCATTTAGAAGAAAGTTGCTTTCCTACCGGGACTGCACTTGGCAGCATCAGCCACATTCCACCTGGAGCAGCCAGGCCACTTGTGAACACAGAGCGGGTAGCGGGGTGGGACGCGTTGGCTGCTGGACTCGAACTCCGAGCGAAGCCGGGCTCCGCGGGGTCTGGTCCGAGGCCGGCTGGCTGCCCAGGTTGCAGTGGGAGGAAGGGCGTGCACAGCTGTCTTCCGTTGGGCTATGGCCACCCCTGCCTGCCTACTCCCCTCTCTCCCGCCTCCCGCCCCAGAAACTATCTCAAGCGTTTCCAGTTTGATTCCAGAGCCCCACTCGGGTGGGTTCTTTTGTTTCTTTGTTTTAATGACAGTTCCCAGCCGTTGGCATGTCATGCGCGATTAATTCTCTGGCTCTCTTGAAGGCAGCTGGGGTGAAATTTCTTCTGCATCATCCTTTTGGGGATAATTGTTTATGATGTGACGTCAGCCGGATTGATTTTGAGAGAGAGAGAGAGAGAGAGAGAGAGAGAGAGAGAGAGAGAGAGAGAGAGAGAGAGAGAGAGGTGTGCGGGGAACAGGGGGACAGAGACTGACATTTGGAATTCCTTCAGGGCAAAAGGAGATGGGAATGGAGCTTAAATGTGTGCAGCTAAGAATTTAGGCTGCACGGAATTAAGAAGTTTCTTTTTTAAAAAAATCCCCTTTGCAGCCAGCCACTTAGGTGAACCTTTCATGCCAGAGTCCCCTGTTAGGGTGGCAGCGTCTAATAATTAATCTGGGTACCCAGCCGCTGCAATAGGTTTAATAAGACGAAGAGGAGGGGCGGGGGAAGTGCGTCACCAGGTGGGGAAGGGGCTGTGCAGTTGTCGACAGGCGGCAGGGGGTGGGGGTGGAGGGGAATGGGAACGGGAAATAGGTTCTGGGAGCTCTCCGGGGGTATTGTGTCAGGAGATGCGGGCTGGCTACCATGTGACGCGGTCCAGAGCTGAAGGGATTGGCGGAGGCAGCGCAGGCGGTGCAGCTCGCCGGCTTGCTGTTCCTCTCCCTTTCTCTCGCAGCATCTTCCTGGGAGCCTGTAGGTGAAGCAGCACCAGCAGCATCCATGGCCTATCTTTGGGGTTAACACTTGTCTCCTTCCTTTGGCTTCAGCAACAGCGGACAGAGCAGATTTCTCTGCAGCGGCAGCAGTGTTATGAGGGCTTAGCTGGAACCTGGAATCGTATCCTCCTGTATTTTTTTCAGACTCCTTGGAATTGAGGAATGCTATTCTGCCACCATGATGGAAGGTAGGATGCTTTCCGCTGTGGTTGTCTGGCTTCAGGCAACGTTTGGGCAAAACAGCGTTGAAGAATGTCTACAGCCTGTTTGTGGCTGGTCTAGAACCTAGTTGCCAGGATTTGCAAGCAGAAATGCTGCAGTTTCCTTGCAGTGGACCAGGACTCAGACTCATGGAATCAAATCACAGGGCTTCTGTTTAGCTCAGAACCTACACAGCTCCCAGCTCTTTTGAGAGAGAAAAACCTAAAGTGCTTGCAGGGAGCTGAGATAGAGCTACTCAAGAGCTTGCAGAGCAAATAAGTTGGGAGAGAAGATAAGGTTGTCTGCTCTGGGTTCCTGGGACTACACTGATTAAACATTTACAATGGAAACTTGTTTTCTGAAATTGACATTAGACAGAAGAGGTCATTGACAGAGTTATCCATGCTGTCATTTTCAATAAACTGTTTAATGTTTTTTAATTCTTCTAAGATATTTATATCTCTTAATGCAATTTGCGTTATTGTTGGGGTGAGAGGTGCAGCAAATTTGGTCCATAAACTATAGTTTTACGGGAATGTCATTGCAACAGAATGAGCAATATAAGGAAAATATCTAGGCCTCTTGGCTCCCGGTTCAGGGTCTTAGCAGGTTTAAAAAAAAAAAAAAAAAAAAAAAAAAAAAAGAATCTCATGCTTCCTAAATGCATTGCCTGTGCAACGGTTCTTAGCCAAGCATCAAATGATTACTTACTGATTACCTTTTTCATTCAATGTAAGTGTAAGGAGGAACTTTTCATGGGGAGATGTTGTTTAAACTATATTTTATTCTACTAAATTACCTTCTCAATTCTGAGAGAGTGACAGCCAAGATTACTTCAAAAAAAGCAGCAAACTGATTAAAAAAGAAACAGGCAGTCCAAACCTGGCTTTGATTTTCTGTGTTCATACTACAGGATGGTGCTAAACTCCTGGCCTTTCCTAAGATGACAGGCAGAAATTTGTCCCCAGCCTGGATTCACAATGCAGAATCGGGTACATAATGGGTCTTAAATCAGCCATAAAAATGGCAGAGAGGCCACCTCTTAAACCAAGGTCTGTCCTACAGATTTTAAACATTCCTTAGAAATTTTCCAAAATGGAATAAGAAGAGGATGGTTTCCAAAAAAACAGCAGTGTAGCCTGTACTTATTTGTCAGAAATGAATTCTTTTTGCTGTCTCTTCCATCATGTCAAATATTATTAATGTGATTTGGGGGAATGAAGGATTGTATCGTCATGGCTCACATATTTTAGAGACTATCTTTAAAAGAGAAATTGGGTATCATTTTTTATGGAGCCAGGTCTTGTTTGCAAAGGGGTCTTAAGCAGTTCTTTAAATACAGGCCTAAATAAACTGAGATTACGAATGCTCTAAGATTAAATCATTTCCATTAATTAAAGATGGATTTAATCTCTGGATAACAAGGTAAGACAAACAGAAAGAGTATTATTGATGTCCTTTTCAATTAAAAGCTCATGTGGGTTACCCTTTTCAGAAAAAAAAAAGAAATCTTGCCTATAGAGGTACTGTAGTTCTCCTGCTAAATCTTATATAGCAATTCTTAAAAATAAATCTGCACACATTCTGATTAAATTTTAATCTTATACAGGGAAGTGGAACATCTTTCATTTTACTTCTTGCCTTGCAAACAACGGAGTTAAAGTGCCTTCTTTGAAGGAAGTAACATTTACTGATGCTCATTAATGATTCTCCTGCTAATATTGTCTATTGTGCCATGCCAGAATGTCATTTCAAAGCCCTGTGATAAGCTTATTTGAGCTGCCTAAACTGAAATGAGAACTGTAACAAAGACTTATGTTGGAGCTGAATTAGCACTATTACTCTGGGTTTGCCAAATGCATCTAATGAAGGGTGATATTTTAGCACTGTTAAGAATTAGAGGTAACACCATAGATGCAGTTACTGTCTGTCAAATCCTTGCAAAAACAATTGGACGGGTGTTACCATTGGCTTAAAAATTTTAATGAAACTAATAATTTTATCTACCCATAGCTCTTACATACTTTTCAAGACTTGTTATCTTAATAGCTCAGTGACCTTAGAAGGGCAGGAAGGAATCTTAACTAGAAATCAATTGGCTTATCAATGGCCTTGCAACTTAGTTGCCAGTTTTTTGGGAAATATATAAACACATGTTTCTGATATTGCATCCTAGAATTTCACTTCTGAATTTCTCTTACTCTGAAGGTGTGGTATAGCAGTTATTATTTTCACTTACATCATTCCTGGTGGGCTCTGAGAATGTGTCACCAAACATCTAGACAGTTAAAATGATGTCTCTTCTCAGCTAGTACATGTATCGTGCACACCACACACACACAGTTACACACACATGCACACTGTTCTAGAAATGGAGAGAACAGTATATATTCTCTCCCATTCTATATATATTTCTATATTCAGTAAAGCGTTTGCGTCTGCTGCTCAGGAAAAGCATGGCCATGGCAACTTTTCAAAGCTGCTTCTCTAGTTTGTGCAAAACAGGAGTAAACAAATGTTCATCAGGATGGCTCATAGTCTGGTTTTGTGTCCTCATTTTGATGGAGCAGCATATAGGTTCCATTAATTTGATGCCTCCTGGAAATCCTTGTCATAGATAAGAAATATTACTACCTCCCCAGTGATCCTACTATCGCAGAAGGCAGTGAACCAATTCTATAGGGACCTCAAGCAAGTTACCAGTAGTTTGTGGCTCCATGGTTTAATTCAAATATTTTTATTTAAAAATATATTTTTAAAGGACTTGATTTGTTGACTCCTGCTTTGTATATTTTTTGAGCAGTGGTTGGTATTGAGTTGTGTCTTTCCTAAAAGAAGGCCACATGATATGGAATGTTATGTAGTATGAATGTGCAGGGAAAGACGATAAGCAAGGCGAATCATGTGCTAACTGTTGTATGTATTGGCTAAGCTTACAATGCAGTCTATGTGATTAGGGCGACTGTTCAAGGAGTCTATTGTTTTTCACATATTGTCATTAAAATTTGAAAATGGTGTTTTAGGTACCCTTCTATGGATGATAAGTGAAACTGAATCAGAGTTTCTTAGCACATCTGTGTATTTGTAAGACAATCTGAGAAGTTTCCCCTTGTCTCTGCAGAACTGCACTGAAAGCACTTGTGTTTTAGTTCCGTATTCAGGGTCTCAGGTATTACACTGGGAAGATAAGTTTTTGGGTGCCAATGGTTCATCTTATGTAACAATTTTTTTTTTCTAATTAACAAGCATATTTTTAAGGGATTACTGGGTGTAATGAATTTCATTATATTTACTATTCACAATAAATAAGTGTATTCTGTATACAGTGTATTATAAATAAGTATATTCTGTATACAGTAGTTTTGTAATACTTTTTCTAAATGGCAAAAATAAAAGATAATACATTGAGGCAGAAATATGGTGGAATGGAATTTGAACCCAAGGTCATTAAACAACAGCACTCATATTTTTTATCCTCATAACAATTTAAATAGGAACTTTTTTTTTTTTTCACTTTGCATCAAGATGGTCATGTTAACCTAATTGAAAAAAGTAGGACTTAGTCTCTTTGGTGGCATATTCTGTCTCTCTTTTGAATATGAGTACTCACAGAACCATGACTTTTAACTCCTACTAGTTAATGCCTTTTATCTCCAAAATCATGATTTAGAAAATTTTGAACAATTCTAGATTGATTGTTGCAATTGACCTTCTAACAGTAAAGGCTCCCTCTTCCTCCTCCTCTTCTTCTTCTTCTTCTTCTTCTTCTTCTTCTTCTTCTTCTTCTTCTTCTTCTTCTTCTTCTTCTTCTTCTTCTTCTTCTTCTTTTCTATCTAGAAATGGAGTTTTATTTACTTGGAAAATTCTTTGATATGAAATTCTTTGAAGCTGGAACTATTCATTTTCTAGTTAGCTAAGAAGTTTTCAAAGGGATGCTTCTAACTGTCCTACCGATGCCCTTCCCAGAAATGATGAAGTTATTTTGAAAAATCTTTTTTTCTTTTTTTTTTTTAAGAAGGTCACAGCTCACAGTGGCCCATGTGGGCATCGAACCAGCAGCCTTGGTGTTATTAGCACCACGCTCTAACCAACTGAGCTAACCGGCCACCCCTTTATTTTGAAAAATCTTAAGCATGCAAACAAGATTCTAATATATGTTGCATCACATATGTGATTTCTCTCCTTCAAGGCTCTGTCAGAAAGAGCCTCCTTATATGTATGTATAAGTTCCCATCCAACTCCAGGGATCAACTCTAAATCTCCAAGAAGAACAGTTAGTCTTTTAAAAAAATTAACTTAGATAAACCATGTTAGAAGACTATGGATAATTCTTTCTGTTGAATTTGGCACATACAACTATCCATGTTTCAAATAAACAAGTTGCGGGAAGTCACCAACTCACAATTTTTGTGTTCCTGAAAGTTTGTTTGTGAATTGCTCTCTTGATACAAGTTTTCCCATAGGAATAGTGATACAAATGGTGGTTAGATTCTAACACAAGTCCATCAAAGGCTATTAAAACCATTACCTATTTGAAATACTAAATATTTGCTATGAAATGTGTCAAGAACAGGACGGTTACTACAGTAATTAGCCAGAAGGGAACAATGGAATTAAATGTGTTTTCAATTTCTAATGTTGCTATTTGAGAGAAAGAAGGTTTAGTCAGAGGACACTGAGGAGATGGAGAGAAAATTTCAAGGGGATTTTTAGGTATATTTTCAGAAATTTTAGAGACTCATGACACTGGGTTTTTCAATTATGTTCAATTTTACTTCCATACTTGTGGTTTACCTTTTCGTGATTTGATTTTATATCTACTGCTGTTGAATTGTGATTACTTTCATTATGTAAAGTGACAAATGGAATTAAGAAAGGTGGAGAGAATTTACTGAGATGAGTGTAAAGGAGTTGGAAGGTTGAAGAAGCTTAAGTGATTATAATGGATTTGGGTTCACGTATCTGAAAAAGTCTCTGAGGAGAAATTAACTGAAAAAGAAGAGGTCATAAGTAAATAGAAGGGAATTGGGGAGCATGTGAAGGGCAGAATCCCTTTGAGAAGAAAGTGGGGTGTGAGGGAGAGGTATTGGGTCCAACTCATTTATATGCTGACTTCCAAATAATTCTATGAGCACAGGATGGCTTGCTTACCAGTAAGAGACCTAGTGGGGAAGGTTTATCTTAGAGAGGAGTGAGTTTTTGGAACAGGTATCAGTTAAGGGCATCTGCAGAATATTATAAACATATTTAGTATTTTATTTGAGTACCTATTTCATGTCACTTCCTTGTTTAACTAAACTTCTGTACCTTCTCATTTCTCTTAAAACCCACAGCATAAAAGAGCCTGCACACTCCAGCCTGCTGTGCCTCTTCAAGCTCATCTAATGCCTCACTTAGACTGACAGCTTTGCTGCCTGTCTCAGAGTGTTTAGGACAAATACTTTCCTGCCTCAGGTCTCTTGCTCTGTCTAGAATGGTCTTTTGGCAACTCACAGAGTAACTGATTTCTCTTGTGGTACTAGCAACACTGCCACCTCTTCAGGAGGCCTTTCCTGTCATCTTTGTCATCCCAAACTCCCAAGCACACACCCTGGGTCACTGAGTCCATCTCAGCCCCCTCTCTCGCCTCAGAGCTGTATTTACCATTCATGGTTATTTAGTGGTATATGGGTTGACTCTTTCATTCAGCGGTAGCTCCTTGAGGGCAGGAATCTGGTCTATCATTGTCACCTCTGTATCCTTAGCTCTCGACACACAGTGAACGCTTAGCATGTTTATTTATTGAATAAATGAGTGAAACCAGTTGCAAATGACTCTGATGACTTTTAAGCTATTGTGGGGTATTATTTTGGGCGTTATGGTGAATATAAAAAAATACATGCTCAGATATATTCTGACTGAAGAAACAAAAGCTATAAACATGAAATAATTAGGGACAAGATAATGTATTATGGAGTGCTAAATTGTGAGATACAGATAATACATTTTGAGAAGCAAAAGAAAAGAAAGTCCATTTCAAAATGTGTACTTGAACTTCAATGATTTTGATGATTAACTCCAAGGAAATGATTTCATAATGGAAAGAGACACGTTATAGCACAGCTAGTCAAAGAAATTTCCAGAAATATCAAAGGCAGTGTTGTCAATATTCTGTACATTTTTTTTTCTTTTGCCTTTCTGCTTGCCTTGTATTTCTGCCTTCACTTTCTCTACTTTTATCATTCTTTCTTCCCACCTTTCCCTTCCTAGTCTCTCTTTCCTTTTGTCTGGTTTATGACCAAATCTGAAAATGGTGGCTTAGAGAACTAGAAAGTTGGACTTGGAATTTGGGAAAGTATTTTTAAATAAATAAATGAATTTAAATGAGTGTAATGTTGTATGCTGTATTTGTGCATACAGTGGCAATGTGATAGTATATGAGATTTTTAAGACACCAAATTATTCCTAATTGGAGAATTTCTTAATCTTAGAAATCCAATACATTTGCTGAATTTATGCAGTTTGGATTTTTTTGATCGAAAGCATGGACCCAGAAGTCAAAGTTAGGTTTGAGTCTAAGTGTTGTGACTGCTTGGCCATATGCCTTGAGAAGGTTACTTTACCTTCCCGGGGTTCTGTTTCCTTGCAAACAAAATGAGAGAATTGATCCTCCATACCTTTGGAACTTCCAGCTCTAAGCGTCTCTAGTACTTGCTGAATAATTTGCATTCCTCATATCTACTCCCTCCAAAGTTTGAATCCAAACGATTGACTCCTCTCCCTCCTACCTCAAAATATATTTGTCTTTGACCTCAAAATAATTCAAATGTATTACCAGCTGCCTAATATTGGTTTAATTTTCCTCTACTGGTCTTTCGCATGTATGCCACAAGTTAGGTTTGCATCTTTGTTGTACTGGAAGACAAAAGTGCATTTATGCAACCTTCCTTTACAGCTTCTAGCATAGAACTGTTTATGTAGTCATCAAAAAACGTATACCGAATGCTTATTAGGTGTTAGGCATGATTCCAGGTGTTAGCAGTTCAATAGTGAACGAAACAGATAAAAATTATTGCCTATATGGCACTTCCTGTTTGGTGCAGGAGAGAGATGATAAAATAAAATAAGATAAAATGCTGAGTACATTAGATGCAGATAAGGACTTTGAATAAGAATCCAGTGGAGGAAGTAGTGGAAGGAGCAGAGTAGATAGGAATGCAGTTGTAAAGAGGGTGGTGATAGAAGGCCTCACTGAGAAAACATTGGAGCACACTTGAGGGACGGGAGGGCGTGAACAGCCATGTGATAATTTGGAGCAAGAGTCTAAAGAGGCAGGGGAAAGAGCAAGTACAAAGGCTCAGAATGTGGGCAGAAAGCATGGAGGCCAGTGCATCTGGTGCAAAAGACAGGAGTGTTCGAGAGAGGGACTCAAAGCTGATATTCAGACAGGCACCTATGAGTCCCTTTCAGTGGTAGGAAAGCCAGTTTCCTTTTGCTGAAGTCAGTCACCATGAGCCTGCGCTATCCATTGTCAAGCAACAAGTGGGCATTCAGCAGCCTGACATTCTGATACTGGTTCTGTCAGGCGACGGTGCTTCTTGGACTCATTCTTCCCGCATATTTAAGTAAATGGATGAATAGCATGCTCTTGCCTTAGCATCTGGTCCCAAGCACAAAGTTGGAGTGGAGAGTTTAGCTACAACTCCAGGCTCGAGCATTTCCATGCAAGAGATATGGCCCCATGATAAGGGTGATTTCAGGATCAGAGTTATACATCAACTCACAAATGTTTTGACTATATACTAAAGACCTTTATTTTTGGTTTTGGTTCATATCAACTTCTGTTATGCCTCAGGACTAGTATTTTTGGATTTTTTTTAAAGGCCACACAGAGAGACTCATGTTACAGATCTTTAACACACAGTATGATAAGGAAACTATTGTGTGACATTTGCACACACTTCAAAGTTTCCAAAATGTTTCATTCATTCAACAGCTACATCTGGAGCTTTTTCCTTTGTCTCAAGTGCTGTTCTCTGCACTGTGAATATGACAGCAAGGAAACGGCAGCTGTGTTCTGTGTCCTCAGAAACTTTGAGTCCAGCATATGTTCTCACACACTCGTGCACATATTTTATTCTCACATCGTTTCTGTGTGATGGAAAGCATAGGTATTACTAACCTACTTTCAAATAGGAGGCAACTAGGGCCCAGTGATGTCAAGTGACTTGTTCAAGTTGACCCCCTTACCACATGGCAGAAACAGCATTTATTATACAAACTTGACTCCTGATCAAGTGCTCTTTATTGGCCTATTAGTATAACTGGGAAGTCCTGCTCATATCTGAAATTGTTTGGCCTGAGTTTCTGGCTGACAAGCAAACAACAGATCATCTAAATTTAACATGGTATTTCAAAAGCCGTCTTCAGAACTAAGCAGGTTAATTTTATTATCAGGTCCTGATTCTTCAGACCAGCCATGAGCCTGAAGAAGGCTATCTAATACAGAAGTGTTTTTATCCCAGTGGGCTCCTTCCAGGGGCATCCACTAGTTTCCTAGAATTTTATGATGAAAAGGGACATGTGATACCACCAGGCCAGTGGACGCTAAACTTTCACAGCTTACATTCTACAAAGCATTTTATCAGCAATCCTGGCTCCCACTATGAACAAAAGCCCTTTCTCCCTGAGAAGGACAGCTAGGTGTTCACTGACATTTGTGAAAGCCTTGGCTATTATCACGAAAACATGATGGTGTGGGCTACCAATCTAGTCCAACCTCATTTTGCAGTTGTGGAAACCAAAGCCAAATGAAATAACTTATCCAAGGATTTTTGTTCTCTCTATAAGAGGACAAGTCAAAGTTTATTTTAGTAATGACTCCAAAAATGTGAATAGACAAAGACTTGGAACTCATGGTGTCTCTAACGTTCAAAGGTGCTGAGGCTGGTTGGGTGACTGCCCAAAGAGGCACAAATGAATGTGTCCCCAGGGTCATCCCTCTACTGCGTACACATACAATGTGGCCATTTATAGCTCTCTCCTGTGTTCCATGGCTTATGCATCTGCTGTCAGTGAGTCAGTACTGTTTGGAGGGAAGGACCTGGACTTGAAGGGTCTGTACCTCCTGAGTAGCTCTGTGACCTTGGGTGAGTTCTGGAACGACTTTGGCTTCAGCTTCCCCATTTGCAAGGTAATAATGCTGGCTCCCTTCCTCATAGAGTTATTGTGAAGATCAGATAAGGTAATAAATACAAAAGCATCTGCAAATGTGGCACAAATGCTACTTATTTTCTCAGATGACTCTCAGTTTGATTGTGGCATGTGGGTTTCTTAGCATCCAGTGGCTAAGCATTATGACTTGCTGTTTTGGTTTTCAAGTACATTATAGCTGCATCTCTTCTGCAGATAGGCCTTACAGATGTCCTACTTCTCTTCATCATACTGTTAATTGCTGGCATATTCTGTCATCCTTATTCCCAATGTCCAGGTGCTACACTGCCCCTTTTTAACCATGGAAGGCATCGCTAATCAATCATAGTTGTCTTTCTCTCTAGCCTTGGCCTCTATCTCAACATTGCATACCAGGCCACCTCTGCCAGTTGATTTAGAGTTAGCACATGAGATAATATCAGTTTGCCTTCCTACCGTGAGCAGTTTCCCAAAGTTGAAATGCAATGAATATAACTAAATCGTAGGTGGTCTAGCTGTGCATCCAGTCTGTACAAATGTCCTTAATGAATCACTGAAAAATAACATTGTGAAAAATTGCTCCCAGTACCAGTTACGGGAGCAATGGTAGTAAACGGTCTGTAAGCCCTGTAGCAGGTAGGACCTTACTCCTGTGCTATTGACTTTAACCATCAAGTTTCTCTCAACCACCTTATGCCTCCAATTCAAAGAATTGTGTCTACCAGCAAAGCCAGACTCAGTGTTTAGTGTTTAGATTCATTCCTGATCCCTCATTCCTTCCTGCTTCACATCAGTAGGTCCTCAGGAGCTATAGATTATCCTTATTAAATAGCTCTTGACTCTGTTCTCTCCATGATATCCCCCCACACCTGGTCAGACCTTGTGGCTTCCACCTTCCAGTCCATTCTCCTCACCGCCATCAAAGAGATCACTTTCCTCTTCTGCCTTTGATTATTCCTCATCCTTTTAAGATAAAGTCCGAATGCTTCAATGTGCTAGGAAACACTTGCACACATGGGCTGCCTTCTACCCTCACAGCCGACCGCCCCAGCCAGACAGGAGCTCCTTGCTTTTCTCCTCCCCTTGCATATGATACTCCTTCCCTTTTCTGTATAGTAACAGTCTGTTTGATGATTCAAAGCCAAACAAAGGTGTGTTTTTTTTTAAAAAGTCTTCCCATATTCCCCCATGTTGAATGAGGTGCTCCTTTTCCTGTGCTTATTTAGCTCTCAATTCTCACCACCCCCCCTTACCCCCAAGGGTGCAAAAGCAGAAGGTTTTAGAGCACTGGCTTTGCAGTCAGATTGACCTGGGTTAAACCCCATCTGTGTGACCTTGGGAAGCTAGTGAACCTTTCCTCCTCTGGAAAGTGAGAGTGATAATCACAGTCTCTTCTTCATGGATAATTTAATAGTGTGAGGTTGTAAGGATTAATCCGAAACTGTACTTGTAGCACTCAGAGATCTCCAGAGATACAGAACCAATAGGGAAGAGGGTCTGAGAGAGAGAGAGAGAGAGAGAGAGAGAGAGAGAGAGAGAGAGAGAGATTTTTAAGAAATTGGTTTACTTGATTGTGGGAACCCACATGGAAAGTCTATAATCTGTAGGGCAGGCAGGCAGGCCGGACACGGAAGTAGGGCTGGATGCTGCCATCTCGAGGCAAAGTGTTAAGCTTTCCATAGATCTTGGCTGCTAGTTCCTGTTCTTCTACCTACTTTGTTCCTCCCTCAAGGACCGAGGACTCTGCCAGAGTAGGGGCCATGTCTTACTCATTTTTGTATTCCTAATGTGTGGCATGTGTGAGTGCTCAATAAATATCCAGTGAATGAATACAATCCTGTTGAGGCATCACATACTTCGGGGGGAATATTCAAGCTGCCCAGTATACGGTTATCATGAGAATTAAATGAATTAATAACATTTAAACAGTATTTGGTCCACAGTAAAGCTTATTAAATGGTACTCTGCTGAGCACATCAAAGGCTCCAGCATAATCCTGGGATGTCAGGCAGGACCCAGGACTGTGCTCTCCCGACTGTCCCCAAAGCACCCTTCTGCTGTGTAGGAACACTCTGGCTGAGAGCCCTCTGCTTCCAGGAGCATGCAGTTAATCTAGCATCTCACACATTCTGCCTGACTCCTTTAATTGTTTTCCTCTCATTTTAAGAGAGACCAGATGTCATCACAGAAAACTTGGAAAATAGGGAACTACAGAGAAGAAATTGAAATCACATTATTATGAAATAACCAACCACTGCTGCGATTTGTTGAGGTAGAACATGGGCTTTGGCGATAGACAATCTGAAGCCCTTTAAGCTTCAGCAATATCATGAGTAAAGTGGGTGAAATAATACCCACCACATCAGATTGTAGGGAAATGAAATAAGACAGTGTATGGACTGCACTTAGCACTTACCTGGCATATTAAGTAAGCACTCGATGAATGCTAGCTCTTAATGCTTTATAGTCAAAATATATATCTGTGTCAAAGAACCCAATTTTATTATAACATAACATGCACATATGTTCATATATGTATAATATATATACATACACACATAACTTTATCACTTTACATTAGATTGTAACCATTATCCTAGGCAAAATGCATATTTATTAAAAGCATGGGATCAGGAGATAAACTTCCTAGATTTAAATCCTGATCTCTCTACCCTGGCCAAACGTGTGAGATTAGACAAGTTATTTAACCCCTTTGTGCCTCAGTTTCTTCTTCTGTATGAGATAATCTCTATCTGAAATTATTATAAGGATTAAAGGAGGTGTTTTTTTTTTCAGTTTTTTATAAACTTTTATTTATTTGAAGTGTGTTTTTCTAGGACCCATCAGCTCCAATCAAGTAGTTGTTTCAATCTAGTTGTGGAGGGCGTAGCTCACAGTGGCTCATGTGGGGATTGAACCTGCAACCTTGTTAAGAGCACCACACTATAACCAACTGAGCTAACCGGCTGCCCCTAAATGAGTTTTAATATGTTATACACATAGTTATTATTTTATTATTATATATTATATATATAATATATAAAATAAAGAAAGAACAGTTCTTGGTACAGAGTAAATAATCAAGAAATGTTAGCTGTCATCATCGTCATGAAACAGTCTCCAAAGCATTATTTTTACTGATTGTATAATATTCCATTACATCTTAATTTGTTTTACTATTCTCCTTTTCAACATTTAGACTGTTGGCTGGAGCTTGATTTATGTGCTGAACTAGAATGGCTCATAATGAGTCACATGGTAGGGTAGGAATTCTCGATTCACATGTAATAAGACAGCTGGGTGAGGTGGTAAGAGTTCCAGGTTTTGGGTTCTAGTCCTGGCACTGCCCCAGCCAACTGAATGACCTTGAACAAGCCATTTTAACATTGGGAAGGGAAAGCAAGATAGTAGATAAAGAAATTGATTTTAATTCAAAAAATCCTAACATCTCTTGGCACTATTCTTTATTAGCTCTTAAGAGAATGAGGCCAAGAGTTTGCCAGGTGGGTAGTAATTGATTTTTATGTCCTCTTTGAAGGCCCGGCTGTGTATCTTGGGCAAGTTACCATCTCTTTATTTTCCCATGTGTAGCATTGTAAATGATGTGAGCTTTCTTGCCTTCTCACTTGGTTGTAAATATCAAAGCACAAAATGTATATGAAAGTATTTTTAAAGCTATAAATATTTCTATAAATGTAATGTAGTATTAGGGCTATTATTATATTTAGCATCTTGGAAACTCTGTTTTCAAGTGAAGGATTAGGTTAGATAATTTTGTAGGTGCTAACTAGTTTTACGATTCTGTAATCTAATCCTAGACTTTTAGGATGCGTCCACAGTACAGTTAACCCCTCTCCCCATACCTTCCACCTTTCATGTCTACAAATGATTTTCCTTGTTTCTGGATACCAGGAGAGAAACACCTTTCCTAATTTGATGAATTATTTATTTGAATGGGGAATGCTATATACATCATTTTGTTCAACTGGAATAAATATTGTTTCAATAATGAACATGTAGTAAGACAATTTTAAAATACACTTTAAAGTGTGTTCAACTGAAACCTATTTTGGCCTAGATTTACAAATCCAAATATAGTTCTTTATACAACTGCAGCAGTACCTAGTCCACTCAATCTAATTGCCGGCTCAAATGATTTAATCTCAATTTCTTCTCTTGAGTTTTCTGCTATCTTCTATCTTCGTAGCAACCCACCTCAAGGTGGCATATTGAAGAATCGAGTTTGTTGTTCTCTTGAGAAAGTTTGACTAAGATACAGAGGAAGATTTTTGTGTGTGTGACAGTAGAATGCAATGAACTAGCTACGGTTCTAGTTATGGGATACAAGTGAGCAGAACACATAGAGTTCTTGCTTTCAGGGAGCTTACATTCTATTATGAGATGACAAAACTAACAAACCAAATAAATAAAAAAGAGTTTCAGATGGTGGTAAAATCAATGAAAAAAATAAATAAAAATCACATGGGAGACAATGAGGAGTGGTGGTGAAAGCTACTTTTGGTGGTCAGGAAAGGCATTTAAGCTGAGACGGCAACACATTGTGACATGGAAAGATCTGGAAACAGTATTTCGGGAGTGAGAATTGCAGAGGTGAGGATTTGGAACTTGGTAAGGTCAAAAAACAAAAGGAAAGCCTGTGTGGCTACAGACCAGTGAAGGAGGAGGAAAGAGACAGGAGAGAAGGAAGGCAGGATTCAAGTTAGGTAGGGTTTTCTGAGCAAAGGAAATGAATCTGGAATTTTTTCAGAGGGAATGGAAAGCCACTGGAAGGGTTTAAGGAGAAGTCATGCTTCCATTTGCATCTTCAAACAATTACTTTAGATGTTGGATGGACTTGAGTAGCTACAGATGGCATTGCTTTATTTTTTCTCCTTTTGTGAGGAGGTTGTCTTGAATCTGTGTTTGAGTAATAAATGCTCTGCTTTTATTTATTTATGTTTATTTTCGGGAAAGCTAAGAAAGATTGGAAAGGATTGTGGTGCCCTTCCCAAAGCCCTTTGGCATTGTCACTACTGAGGTCTGAGGGCTCGAAGTGAAGGTTTAATTCAGCTGTTGAATAAACTCTTTTTCTAACCCAAAGGTACCGATATTATACTTCTTCCAATGCATGTGGACAGGTGAAAAAAAGAGAAGATATTAGAGATCTCAGGATATGTTTTTTTTCCTCATGTATTTGTTTTGAAATGGCTTTGAAGCACTTCAATTCTTTGACAATCATTTTGATACTGAATCAGTTAGTTTATTAGGCTGGCTTTCATCACTAGAGCTCTTTCTCTCTAGTCCAGATCAGAAAGATAGAAGTATGTAGGAGGTCTTGCTGTTGACAGAGGTTGATCTCTCTGTGTTCCATTTTTCTCCCCAAATGTTTCCATTAAACCCTCTTGTGTCCTCTCTGAATTTCATTGACAGAGATCTCTACTGTCTCCTTTCACTAGATGTACCTGTAGCTCCTCTCTTCCCACCTGCAGATGCTGTAACCTGCTCTAAAATGTATTTGTAATCTAGAAGAAAATATATGAGGCTTCTCATAGGTGAGATTTGTTCCTTTTCCAGTCTTCTCTATATCAGGGACTCTGGTTTTCTTTTTTAATTACTCGTGTGAAATAGCAGGTAAGTGCACAGGCTTGAAAGTCAACACAGACCTGGTTTCAAATCCTGCCTCTGCCACTTACTGCTGTATGTATGCCTTTAGGCAGGCCTGAGCTTCTGGGGTTTGTTGTTTGTTTATATGTTTATTTCTTTCTTTGCTTTTTAATCTATTAGAAATTCACAAAATTGTCAGCTAGTATTTATTGAGGCTGCAAACATTGTGCTGGGTACTAGGTGTATATGGTGAGCAAACATCATGAACAACCCCCCTTGTGGAACTAACAGTATGGTGACAAATACAATAAATTAATACAGATAACGAAATGACTATAAGTGAGAAAAGTGCTGTGAAGGAAGCACTGAATGTGATTCTCAAAGAGCTTTTTAAATATGAGACCAAACCTGGTAAGGTGGGGATGTGTCAAAGTGGTGGTGATCATTACATGACACTGTGTTTTGAACATATTTCTTGAGATCTTTGCATTCAATTGATCATCACTGTTCTTATTGTTAGTATTCCCATTGCCATTGTCACTGTTAGAATTCCACACACTTCATGCCCGTGTATACCCTTGCTTCAGGGAGCTTTCCAGAACTTGATACATGGTGCTCCAAAAACGTCTATTGACTATGTTCTTGATTACTTGCCGAGAACTGCCCCCCATCTGTGCTTCCTGACTCCTGGCAGCTTACCTACTTTCTGACCTGGTATCTGAGCAGTTTCTGGGGCTAGCCACTCACATTTTGGGTTCCATCCATATTCTGACTCTCCCAGGTTCCTTAGAAGGCTTCCGATCTTATTGCTCTATTTTCTAGATGAATGTTAACCAAATCCCAACATGACAACTGCCTTGTTGCTACACAGTTCCAGAAGGAAGAAGGAACACTTGAGGAAATTTTCTGAAAGAAAAAGAGAGCGCCTCTCTCTCTGTTTATGCCCTTTTGAAGAACCCATTCCTATACCCACTCTGCACAATAAGCATCTGTTGTGGCTCAATGATGAGCTTGAGGGATATTTCTTCCCACTGTTTTCCAGAGTCTTTCTTATTCACCATTTACCTAGCACCTGGACCATAAATCTAATGCTCAGATTTTTCCATTTCTCTATACCACAGTCTGTAAAAATGTGATTTTAAAATTTTGATATCATCAGTGCATATGTGAAGCATACATCTATGCACAGTGAACTCTTGATTTTCCCAGCTGATTGATGGGAGGAGTAACTCCTTATGGCCAGTCTCTCTGAGTCACCTCTTCTTCTGAGGTTGTTCATAACTGATTTTAATTCTTCCTTCCTTTTCTTCCTCTTCTCTAATTAGACCTTACTAGAAGATAGCTGCCCCAGAACAACCCTAGATCTTTGGATATTGCATACTAAGAAACACTAAGAGTAACATCCCTGAAATGCTCCATCAGTTCTCTTAACAAATTGGTCCGCTATAACCAACCCTGCCCCTCTCCAAGAGGAGGAAATGTTCAAGCAGAGTTCAGATTTATTAACATAAAAGTAGCTACCATTTCCTGAGTTCCTGCTTTGTGCCAGAAACTATTCTTAAATTTTCTATACACATTTATCTCATTTAATCTTCACGACAATTTTATGAGGTTGGTACTATGATAATCATCCCCATTACACAGATGAGAAAACTGAGAATCAGAGAGTTTATGACTTGCCCAAATATGTAGGACTTGAACCTGATCTACCTGACACTCAAACTTACATGTGAACCATTAAGTAATATAGTCTCTCAGTTTTCACCTTTAAGAAATTATATATTTAATATATTCCCACATAGGGGCAACACAGTGACATCATTCACACCACAACATTTATAATATTACAGCATACCTACCTATTTCTTCTCACCAGATAAAAATTAAATTTGGGGAGATTCCAGTCCACTTCCTATAATTCTATGAAACATCCATAATACCTCACATAAAAGTTTCTGGTTAACAAACAAATGAGCAGATGCTTATAGAAGTAGCACAAGTATTCTCCAGAATGTCTTTGTTCTGATTGTTTTTAATCAAATTGATCTGTAGTTTCTCACATTTTACTTTAGAGGTTTCTATGGGCACTGTATTTTAAAACAAACTTTAATAAACTATGTTGGATGTTTCAGAAAAATTTGCAATGTCTTCTAAGCTAGAATGAGAAATCTATTACCCCTTTTTGCTTAACAATCTATTGGACACATCCAGTTTCAGTTATAATAAAAGCTTTATTTTATAGCATTTCAGAGGCAATTCAATCATCAGTTCACTTTTGTTTAACATGAGAAATAAAGTTATTCCGACTGTTTGTTTTGGAAAGTGTTATAGCTTCCAATTGTATATTAATACCTTCATCATAGTTAAGGCTTAACACTGTTTTTGATTTTAATATTCCTACTAGATGCTCAGTCCTCAATAACTGTAATAAAATGTGTATTTTAGAAATGCATCAAAATATGTAGATCC
Source organism: Rhinolophus sinicus (assembly GCF_057876585.1). Lineage (NCBI taxonomy): Eukaryota > Metazoa > Chordata > Mammalia > Chiroptera > Rhinolophidae > Rhinolophus > Rhinolophus sinicus. The sequence goes on from NC_142514.1 coordinate 48,717,331, forward strand.
TCTCCAAGCTTATTTATAAACCCAAAATACAGCATTTAGACTATTTACTCTGCAGTAAATAGAAATACAGCCAGCCCTTAGGTTTTGCCTTTTTACCTGCATGCTGCATTTCTCATTCTCATCACAAGTTCTATAGTCAGAGCAGGAAAAAAGCAATATAGATGAACTCTGTATATAAGGCACATGCCCCCAAAGGGTGTAAAAGTACTTTGTAGGTTCTCTGAGGGTGTAATTGATTCATAGAAAGGTGGGCTGCGTTCACTCAGGGTTGGTAGTAATCATTGCCTTTATTATTACTATTTATAATGTGTCAGTGTTCGAGGCTCTGAGTGAGCCACTATATAAATGACATATACCTGTCTCTCGCCATAACCCTATGAGTATTTTTCTGAATCCCATCTGATAAATGAGGGAAAAGGCCCAAGGTCACATGCATAACTAGGAAGTGGCAGAGCAGGAGGGAACCACTTCGTCCCTGATGCTGTGATCTCTGAACCACTGTGTTTTATGACTGCCAACTGTACTCACAGGCTGGTCTGAGGAAGCTGGGATGCTGAGGCTCTTGTCCATTGTCAAGGGCAGTCTAAGACTTCACATGGGACCTCCTTATTCCCACACATCTCCCCAACGGAGCTCTGGAGTGTGCTCGTTTTTTCAGGCCGTGCATTTTAAAGAGCCTGTACTGATTTCGGCAAATTCATTTAGCAACACCATTTGCAGGCTGTGCTAGGCTTGGTTCCTCCACCGAGTCCTGCTTTTCTGCACTGTGTGCTGTTTGCCGCTGTTACACTACTCCCTCTTCTCTCTTCCCTTCTCGTGTTCTCTTACCTGGTTTGCACTGTGCTGCTGCTTCCTGTGTTCCTGTCCCGCGGTCTCTGCCCTTCCTGCCCCCCTCATTCTGTCGGGTTTCGATAACAATAGAGCAGCAGCGTGGATAAGGGAAGCAAGCAGCCTTTTGAGCGAGGCTGCTTGGGTCCAATCCCGACCCCTTCACTTATTAGCTGTGCAATCTCAGCTAATTTACTTCTCTGTGCCTCTGTTTTTTCAGCTTTAAAATCAATATTACTATACCAATCTCCTACAATTATGATGACGAATGAATGAGCTGACACATATAAAGCGCTTAGCTTAATGTCTGGCACAGAGCAATCGCTCACCTAATCAGTTTCTTTTCTAACATTTGCATGATGGCAGGTTATTTATATCAGGAAATCTCATCATTTGGTTCAACCACTACAAGGAAAACCCTTCCCCCAGGAAGAAAACAAAACAAGTTCTCCCTTTAAAGTGCTTCCCATTCCTTCGTTTTCAAGTTCCCCTTGGCCACAAGAAAGCATGTTGGCTGACTGCCACGGGGACCTCAGAGACCAATACATCAGCCAAGTTTTGTTTTTCTCTTAACTCTTGCGTTTCTTGTCTCACCAAAACCCTACCACTCATATTTATAATGCAGGGGGGTGTGGGCAATAGCTCCATTCTTGGCTCATGGTTGACCTGGGTCTTGTGGTCTTAGGAGGCTGGGCAGAAAGCTGAGGGAACAATGGCTTCTGTTCACTTGTCCCACAACAGTCATGCATCAGAGCACATCTGATAGCTTTGTGTGCAGGTGAGGAGGGGTTAGTCTAAAGAAGAATTCAGAATGACCCTTAGAGCCAGCTGTGCCCAGTACTTTTCATAAAGCATTTTGTTTGATGCTTACAGCCTCCTCTTACAGATGGTACTATATTTTCTGTTGTAAAAATGAGATCGTCGACTTGTATGACCAAGAGAGTTAAGTAATTTGACTAAGCTCTACCTGGTTCTAACATCTGTGCTACCAAATCACAGTCCCGTTCCCTTCACTTTGCCATACACCCTCCTTCCTATACTAACCCTCTTCGGTTTACTTGTCTGTAAAAGGATAGGGTTTGGCCCGCCACCTTGGAGTTCCCTTCCTGCTCTGACATTCTGGTTCCCTGGGTCGGCATCTGAGTTTAGAAGCACTATTGTGCTTCTATTTCATGCTCTCTGAGTGTCTATATGAATGTGCACGGACGGACTTCATTTGCTCACTGCTGTGTGGTTTATGCTGCAACTGTCTGTGACTGTCTCTGAATCACATTATAGCTCCCATCATCGTGTGTCCTGTATCCACCACACACACTTTGTTCCACTACTGCTGAGCAAATCCTCTTAGAAACCCAACAGAGCTTCAAGAATTCTCTTCCGGTAGTTGCTGAATATGTTACCTTGATCCATAATTTTACACAATTTCAGGGGGACAAAAAGTGCTCCTAAGAGTTTAAATAAGGTTGTAGTCGAGTGTAGAAGAGAAGGAAGCCAACCACCATGGAACTCTGCTGAGTTAAGTGTCTTTTGCTTTGTTTCCTTAGTTTTGTAAGATTAGGCACTTCCTTCAAAGGCTCAGACAGAATAAGGCTCCATAGCTTGTGCAGAGAATTCAAATCTGAGTCTGTATATATATATATATATATATATATATATATATATATATATATATATTTATTTATTTATTTATTTATTTTTATTTTTTTTTTATTTTTTTTTTACTACTCCACCAAGGGAAAGGTCACAGTATCATTTGATACTATAGGCATCTTCATGGACTATGTAGGTGCCTATATTTTTAAATGACACTGTTACCTTTCCCTTGGTGGAGTGGTCAAAATAGACACAAATAGACACCAGATCAGAAATTTTATTCCAGTTTTGTTGCTAGTTTTCCATGTGCTGTTTTGAGACACTCTTTATTGATAAAATCAATCTATAAAATTGATTTTCTTTAAACTGAGTAATCTTAGGGATTCTATACTTTAAGCCATGTTAATGCTTTAATCTTCTCAACTGGTTAGGAGAACATGGAATCACCTTTTCTTCTTCTTTCTCTTTTATCTCATAGGTTCAATCACCAAGTGCTATCAGCTATTCTTCTCTGTATTCTTCTTTCCTATTTCTGTTCCCCACAGACTGTAAATCTGGACCTTATTTCACTCCTGGAACCCTGAAATAGATTGCAAGCTGTCCATACTCCTAGGCTCTACCCAATTTTATTTTCCCTCCCAGTCTTTCATGAGTGTCATACATACATATATATATATATATATATATATATATATATATATATATATATATATATACATATATATATTTGCTCACCTCTTGCTCTTGTTCAAAACCTCAATTATACCTTGTTTAATGTCTGTGATATCTAGTATTCTAGGCTCCCATAAACAGGCTCCAAAATAAACATTCTGTTCTCTCATGTCCCCATATTTATCTTATCTCTGAAACTTTGTCAAGGCTATTTTTACAACTCTCTTCATAGAACTCTTCAGTCCTTCAAGTTCTAGCCCAAGTACAAAAAAAAAGAACCCTGTGCCTCCTGTTCATCAAGAAGCAAATATCCTGAGCAAAGCACAATGCCAGGCACATAATGAGCACTTAGTAACTATTTTTTGAATTAATGTATGACTGCCACAAAGGTATCCTTGACTACGTCCCACATGCATATCAAGATTCTTTAAATTCCAGGGGCACCAATTTAGCAACTCTATGGTCTTACAGTGTCAGAGAGTTGCTTTGTGTTCATACACTTAAAGAAGAATAAGATCAATGAAATCAAAGAAGGATTTTGAATTGGCCAAAGCCTAGCCCTCTCTCTTATAAACTGGAAGAAGAGGAGATTCTTCCTATGTGTCAGGCCCTGTTCTGAGTGCTCTGTCAATATTTTACTCACTGTACTATTACAATATTGTGAGGTAGATGCTATATTATCCCCATTACATTCATTTGAAAACCCAGGTCCAGAGAGGTTAAGTAAGTTAAGAAAGTTAGAGCATGGTTAAACCAGGATTCAAACCCAGAGACTCTGGCTACAAAGTGTGCAGTCACCAGCTTTATACTATGCTATGTCTCACACCACTGCAAAATATAGGAGAATATTGAATAAATCACCAGACTAAACCTAAAAATAAAAAAAACAACCAAACTCCGAGTCAGACTCTACAGCCAATGCAACACAATATAATCTTATTAGGAATGGATAGCCCTTTAGATTCAGCTCTTGTTGATTCATAATCCCCAGTAAGATGTTCTCCTAGTTGTTTATAAATAACTGTACTCTTGTATTTTGGCATTAAATCATAACAACCTTGCCCTAGCTGGAGCTCTTTTTTTTTCCTCTGAAAGATCTTCTGTGGCCCTCTGAAATGCCACATGGCTAAGGGCAAAATGTGCCTTCTTTAAGGAAGCCACTTCCTGGAGCTGCTCTGGCATGCTGTCCTAGGAAGCTCTGCACTGCAAGCCTCCGATCAGCTGAATAAAAATGAAGTGGGCATTTGTATTTCCCCACTGATTGAGTTGGCTCAACCTGATGTAGGTTCAGATTCACAAAAGCATAGACAGGCTTGCTTCCAGGCTTGCAATGGAGATGGAGGAAGGCAGGCTGTGTGCCCGACTTCTTTGCAAAGCATGGCATTGGATATGTGTCACTGGTACCCTTTAAACCAAGGCTCCAGCGCTCCCCCTCCCCCATCAGTCACAGGATGATTTGTGCAAGATGCCCTACTTCTGATGCCAACTGGACCCAGTTCAAATGAGCTTTGCAGATCAGAAAGCGTTTTTTAAAGGGTGAGTGCATTTATCATGGATAAAATGCTCTCTAACGCAAGATGTCTTAAACTGTCCCCCTCTTGGTTTTTCAAGCTTAATATTTACTCTGCTTGAAAAGATTTCCTCAGAAAAGCTGAGATCTTTATCATGTATGTTCCAGTTGTTTGAGAGAATGTCAACCTTATTAAATTATGTTTTCTGAATCCATGCTTGACCAACAACAATTATAGTAGTACCTTGAAATTTACAAGTTTAACATTCAGGCTTCCGGTATTTATAAAATGCATTTCAGGTTCACAACAAGGCACAATTTGTAGGTTTCCTGACGGGATGAATATGAATTGCTCACTTAGGGATTCAGGGTTTTAGATGGGAGTCAATTAGAAAATATACCTAGCTGAGTGTCCAGCAACTGCGTGACAACATGCACTGTTATTCTCTGGAGTAGTAATTATAATTTAAGAATTCTCGTCCAAAGCTCAAGGGTCAATTCTACACATGAATCAGTGAAATAGCATTAGATTTTTCTACAATTGGTTGTAACATAAGGCTGTTGAATTTCCCATTCCATACTCATGGCCAGTGTTGCTAATCAATCAAGTGTCCTGGCCAAATGCAGCCTGCATCAAATTCCTCTACAAAAGGTTAATTGGATTGGGTGTTTGAAACTGTGGACATTGCTCACTATTTCTGGGCTTTGGAAGGTCTAAAATAAGCTGTCTCTTTTTTTTGTTCTTTCTAATTTGGGCCTGACATTAAATACAGATTTCTCCATTCTCTGCTGCACATGTTTGGGTCTCTTAGTCCTTGCCAAGCCCTCTCCAAGCACATCAGTAAAATGGGTCACTTCATGTGGTCTGCCCATCTCTGCCAATGAGATGGGGGTAGATGTTTTGGGAAGACATGGAAAAGGAAAGGAGGAGTAGGGGCCAGATTTCATGCAGGAGAAAAATAGGTGGGAACACACTAGATAACATTTCTATGTAGGCAAAATGTGCCTCATCTCAACCAGAAACTCACGTATGGTACCCTAGAACAGCCTACTTCTTGGCTTATATGTTTGCCACTCACACAAATAGCTTTTATTAGGAAGGGAACTTTACCAATCTATAGAAACACAGATTTTGTACCTTTGTGATTCAATTTCAAATTCTTAATACTTTTGGATTTTTCCATTATAACTACCTGTGATCTCAGACTATAGGCCTATTTTTTATTATTATTAATTTCAAGTGTCCAAAACAGCATAATGATAACCCCAATAAAGTGATAACCCCAACAAGTCTACTACCCGTCTCACACCATATGTTATAGCTATTACAACACCTGTCAGAATGGCCATCATCAATAAATCAATGAACAGTAAAAGTTGGTAAAGATGTAAAAAAAAGGGAACACTTGTGCACTGTTAGTGAGATTGCAAATTGGTGCAGCCACTATGGAAAACAGTATGGAGATTCTTCAAAAAGTAAAAATATAACCCAACAATTTCACTCCTGGGTATTTATCCAAAGAAATCCAAAACACTAATTTGAAAAAATATATGCACCCCTATGTTTACTACCACACTATTCAGAATAGCCAAAATATGAAAACAACCAAAATGCCCATCAGTAGACAATTGGGTAAAGCAGAAGTGGTGCATTTATATAATGGAGTATTACTCTGCCATAAAAAAGAATGAAATCTTACCATTTGCAACAACATGGATGGACCTAGAGGATATTATGCTAAGTGAAATAAGTCAGACTGAGAAAGACAAATACCTGCAATGCAGGACAGGAACAATTGTGTGACTACAAAATAAGTACCAGATTGATTTTGTTGTTGACTTTACTTGATTGCATGAGCTCCATTAGTAATGTCATCTCACATATATGGAATCTAAAGAGCAGAATAAATGAACAAACAAAACATAAATAGACACATAAACACAGAGAACAAACTGATGGTTGCCAGAAGGAAGGGAAGGGGCTTGGGGAGCTGGGTGAAAAAGGTGAAGGGATTAAGAAATACAAATTGGTAGTTACAAAATAGTCACAGGGATATAAAGTACATAATAGAGAATATAGTCAATAATGTTATAAAAACTATGTGTGGTGCCAGGTGGGTACTAGATTAATCAGGGGGATCACTGCATAAATTATATAAACGTCTAACATATGTTGTGCACCTGAAACTAATACGAAATAATATTGAATGTCAACTGCAACTGAAAAATAATTTAAAAAACAAATCTATATGCAATCTAAAAACAAACAAATAAATAAGTAAAAGCAGTCTGGTTTACCCTATCTTCCTAATACACATACTGACAGAGCCTGGACAAAGTGCCAGCATGCATGCTATGGCTTAGAATGCTTCAAATAAGAGAAGAATCTGATTCAAACTGCCTTAAACAATGAAGAGATTGATTATCTTACACAATTGAAAAAGCAGTGTGTCAAAAACAGACTCCAGGAGCAGTAATGTACATGACTTCATAGTTTCATCCAAGATCCACGCTTTCTTTACTTTCTTCTGCCATCCCGAGTGTGGCAAAATGGCTATGAGGGTTACAGGCATTACTTTCAAATAAAACAAAGTCCAGAGGCAAAAAGAAGCTGTCTCCGGTGTGTCTCTATGTAGAACCCAGATACATTTCCCAGAAGCCCCAAGCAAAAGCCTCACATTTAAGTTCAGGAGTCTATTCCTAACCCAGTGATTTAGCCAGGGAAATGAAATGACTGTGATTGGCTGAGCTTAATCAGGATAATCAGAGTCCACTTGCTGGAGCCAGGGAGGAGGGGTTAGCATTCCTTGAAACACATGGATGCGTGGAGTAGTGGCTATCTGATAAAATCCAGGTTATGTTGGAAAGAGGAAATGTGTTATGACTGGGGAAGGAGGGAATGGGTACTAGGCTGGCAATGAACCAAATGTATACTCACACGCACACTCCCCAACAAAAGGTCCATTCCAAGAAGGGCAATAGGCCATCTCATTGCAGATCTGCAGCAGGGAGCCTGGAGGTCCAAATCATCTTTTTTCCTTCACTGAATTAGCCACCCCTGAAGCTGACCTCTAAATGTTTGGTTTGATTTTAGAAAAATGATTTTAACTGCAGGGTTTTACTGGGCAGCCAATTATTGATGCTTAATTACAATGCAGGACAGGAACAATTGTGTGACTACAAAATAAGTACCAGATTGATTTTGTTGTTGACTTTACTTGATTGCATGAGCTCCATTAGTAATGTCATCCTTGTAGCTTATACACCTAAACAAATAGAAGGGGAACTCTGAAATCCAACACTTTCTTGATCCAGTTGTTGAAGTCTCACGATTTTTGCTAGCATTGTGTAGCATGGTTCTGTTTAGACACTAGATGGATTTTACAGTAAACATTTTCTTTTTAAAAAAGGAAGCAAGAATATACATTGGGATAAAGATAGTTATTCAATAAATGCTGCTGGGAAAACTGAACAGATACTTGAAAAAAATGAAACTGGACCACCTTCTCACTCCCCATACAAGAAAAAACTCAAAATGGATTAAAAAAACAGATTTCTTGATAACATCCCTAGAAGACCTAGTAAACTGCCAAAAAGTACTTCTAAAAGTATGTTAAGAGAATTTGTCCTTGATATAAATTCCTGTAGTTAGAATATGCATTGAATGAAACTTCTGTCCTCATGTATTTATGAATGCTACTAAAAAAAATTAAAAGGCAGAACAACATGTGGATGAAAACATAGACCGGAAGTCCAAATGCCTGAGTTTAATCTTAGTTATGCCACTAACTAGCTGTGTAACCTTAGGCAAGTTATTTAACGCACCTCTTTTTGCTTCGGTTTCCTCATCCATAAAATGAGGATAAGAATAGCACCTACCTCTCTTGGCTGTTGTGAATATTAAATGTGCATAAATAGAAGAGTGCTTGGTATAGAGTAAACCCTCTGTAAATATTAACATATTTACATGTTTTTATACGCCTTCCGTGAGGCCAGCCCTGTATTATACACTTTGTCTCTAATCCTTAAAGAAAAAATTCTAAAAGATTATCTAGTATTGCAAAATAGCTAATAATAGCTAACATTAAACCGAACACCTACTGTGACTATGTATCAGGCACTGTCTGGGGTACCAAACAGGCATTATCTCATTGAAGCGTCACGTGGGCAGCCAATTATAACCCACAGGAATATGATTTTTCCCATTTTACAGGAAATGAAAGCACAGAGAGATCAAGTAGAAAAAATACTTTGGCCTTTCCTAGCTGTGGAAAAGTAGCCTCAGGGCACGGCCAAGGAGAATCTTTAGGAAAAAAAGAGAGAGCTGAATTCCTTTCTAAAATGAAGTTTGAAACACTGTAAATATCTTGGAATTGCCCAGAAGGGGACTTAGAAAGAATGGGAGTGAGCAAGGCTCTCTAAGAGAGTAAAGGGCGTGGGGCAATGAAGAAATTTGGCAGGTGAGAAGTTCTCTGTGATAATACGGACCTGCAATTTTTAAGAATAGAAATATTTACGATTCAGTTTCAAGTCACCCGTTTTGCTGTAATGTAACCCTTCCTTTGTTATTCCCTATGTGTTGTTATTGTTTAAGATTTTTTACTCACTAGTCTTTAATATATGATATTTAGGGGAAATTGGGGGTTGGGGGCAAGGAAGGAAGAAGTCCTGAAATATTGGCATGAAGTACAGAGAAAAATGAAAAATCAGAAAAATAAAAATGTTGGCAATGAAAGGAAAAACACCAGGAATTCAGTGTACATAGATCATCTGAACAAGATATGCCTAAGAGGAATCTAACTCACCTGGTAAACCTTAGACGTACTGAGAGAACGGTTGGTGGGTGTATCATGGTCTACAGGATTGGAGCTTGAGGCCTTTCTACTTCAATACTGCGAAGTATAACACAGGCCAGAGGACTTGCGGCTATCCACTTAGCTGACCACTGGGTTATTTGGAGGAACACACTACCTTGTAGCAAGAAGGGACTTTAGTAACACATACCTAGTCCAGAATCATCCTTTAACAGATTTGGATACCAAGACCAGAGAAGAAAGTGACTTGCTCGATTCCAAATAAGGAGAGGCAGAAGGAAGATCACAATCAGATCCCCTGACTGTGAGTCCGGCGGGCCGTCCATCTGCCGCTGCCTCTTTCACAAGAGATGCTTCTGTGACTTGAGGATGCTTTGGGAGAGTCCTCATGATTTAGAGCTCTCCAGTGGGCTGACTGGCTTAGCATCTGGGAAATTCTGAATCACCTCGGATGGAATGTTTTGTTTACTTCCTCCCCACAGTGCTAAAGGGGAGAAAGGGTTCTTTTTTCCCCTCCAGCTAATTTGCTGGAAGCAGTAAATAAGTTCCCAGTTCATCTGGTCTCGCTTGCAACCAATGTCTTCCTTTAGCCATCTATTTGCTCCTTTTAGAGAAGGAATATTGTTTGAAATATTTTATTTCTTTTCAGAAGTTAGCAAAGAGTTAAAGAAGAGACTTACTTCCTTAATTCCTCTCTTAGTAAATACGCTACACCTACTACCAGTGGCAAACTATACACAGCGGTCCCACGGAAGGCGGTCAGTACAGCCAGGAATGGATGTGCATTCAGAGATTGTTAAACTAGCGATCACCTAGATTGAACTAGCAATCACCTAGTTCAATGGGTCAGAAGCCCCTTTTTAAACCAAATTTAAGTCAACACCCAGTAATAAAACCCAATAAAACTAGAGCTGCCCAAGTCTAAGTTAGGGGTCGAAAACATCTTAATCTCCTCCTTACCCAGGGGTAGCAGTCCCAGAGACCAGTCCCTAAAGAAGTAATCAGATAATTACTAAGCTTGTCCAGTTTATTCACTCTATCAAGTGACTCTCATTTCAGAATGACCTTCACAAGGTCCAGTGGCTAAAGAGTGACATGTGTGGACTTGAACTCATGTCTCTTCAATCTCTGCCCATAGACTCTCCTGTAACTCACTAAGGTGGTAAATGCTCCTTTGACTTCTGCCTCACCTGCAACTAAGATCTCCTTGGAGGCAGCAAGTGTGGGATGAAGCTGGAGGCAATGTGTTACTGTGTCCAGTTAACCAGGGAAAATTCAGTGAGACTGAGTCAGAGGCAGCTATGGTTTGACCCGACTGATCTAATGCATACAAACATCAAAGAAGGCACACAGAAAATTATTTAGTGTAATTCTGAAGAGTCTTGAGACTTTGGTGTCACCTCCCATTTCCTCTTTACATTGGTCCAAATATGGTCCAAGAATGTTTAAAACAACAACAAAAATTCCCCAAAGTCCCGAGGAAAAGATACATGTAGGAAATCAAGCTGTATCGGTCATTTTTGTTGTAAAAATGTGGTGGTGGGAGACACTCTCCAGGCCACACAAGGAAAAGTGCCTTGACTTTGATCCAGTGCCCTCTGACAGTCACACAGTAGGCTAGCTATGGAACCTCACAGCAGTTACTTCATCTCACTACTTCAGTCACCTCCCTCACAAGGAAGGAAGAAGAGGCTAAATGAGCTATTACACATACAGCCCTCAGCACAGTGCTTGGTGTAGTGAGAATGTAATAGTATTGGCAAAGATGATGGTGAGGGGGAGGATATAATTAGCTTAATATTAACACTTCTTGCCATAACCCTGTGGTATTTAGGTATCAAACTCCTCATTTTTCAAATGAAGACACTGAGATCTGGAGAGTTTTAATGCCCTGCCCAAAGTCACACATTAAAAAAGGACAGAAAACGTGACATAAAACCAGGACCACCTGATTCCAATGCCCATTTGCTTTCTATTACAGTGACCCCTGGTAAACTTCTACTTGGGTTTAATTTCTGGCAGGAGGTGGAATGTTTCTGCCAACGCATAGTCATATGACTTGTAATTTAGGGATCTTCCTTTTTGTTTTTATGCTAAAAAAAAAAAAATGGAACCAATTTACTGCCCAAGTATAATTATCTAATTAAATCTGAAATAATCAGTCCCTTCCTTCTGTTTTCATGGACTCTTATTTTCCGTGGACTGGTTTTTATCTATTTTTTTGATTTGAACATCATACTGTATTTCTCTTGGGTGTGTCTTTTAAAAAAATATCCAGGTTATCAGAAACTAATGGAAATTCAGACTTAAGTGTTTGAGGGCTATGTTAGGTTGTAGGGGGTGTGAAAAGGATAAACCTAGGTTTCTGACATCAAGAAACTTACAGTAAAATTGAAGATAATAAGATATGTACATGAAAATGAGGAGGCAGTAAATAAATTCTAAGTGAGCGGGATATGGGCAGACAATATACGATGACTCAGAAGAAGGAGAGAGATTTCTACAATTGAAGGTTACAGTGGGAAGAGCTTTCTGAAATTTGGGCTTAAGGTTCTAGAAAACAAAATCACAGTGGAATTCAAAAGCTGGAAGTTAAATAAATCATTTACTTGCTCATTCATTCAACACAGTTTATTTACTTCCCCTATGCTAGTCTGTGTAGATGCCAGGCAGTGAGTACAATAGGAATGGTCTTTGCTCTTGTAGACTCTAAACTTTAGCTTGTCAAGAAAAACGAATTAGTCCTACCCTGGTGTACTTCTAAGAAAAAACAAAGAGTGGGAGGTACTGAAATGGAATAGTATATTCTGAATTTTAACTATTCATCTAATTTCCATTAGCCAGTGCTTTTTTTATTTAAAAGCAAATTTTATTTCAGGTAAATTATTCTAGGTTGTATGGCTTCAGTTAGGTTCAACCCAGACCAGTCATTACACTGAGGGAAAGTTGTATTCATTTTAACATCTCCCTTTTATTGGGGGGAATTAATTATTCAGCTAGAATATGTTGGAACTTAAAACAGAAACTAAGTAAATATTATTAAAAGGGCACTAGGATGATTTATCTAATGGTAAGCAACCCACCTCAACATACTCTGCCAGCTACTTTTCTGTATGAATCATGAAATCTTTTTAAGATCAATGTGAATAATGAGCAATTGTTGTCCCTTGGGGCCATCAACTTTCTTAGGAGCTGGTTCGTATTCCATTCATCACTTTGATTTCAGAGACATTTGGAATAACAACTGATAATTTGAAAAAAATGAACTTTTATATTTGCCTTCAAAGCTTTTATTTTATCCAGCAAGAAAAAAGTAAACCTTTTTTCTGGGGGGAGAGTTTTTTTATTCATTTTCTGAATAACAAATCCTTTTCCTAGAATGTAGCACAATTTAGTGCAATGGAATAACATCAAGCTAAGAGAGAGAGATCTGAGTTTTATTTTGGTCCTAACCACAGCACTCTGTGGGTTTCAGTTTTTCATCTGTGAGATGGGGATGATAGTGACAACAGGATAACTATGATTGCATACTACGAAGTAGAGAATGTTTTATTGTTTTAGTCATCCTAGAATGCATTTACTCTTTTTCTAGTAAGAGTATGCTGAATGTCCTTTAGGAACTAGTCATTGCTGTTCATGGCACAGAGCATGTGGCACAGACCTGGCCTATCAGAACACTAAATGATGATGCTTATAATAATAAAATTACCACAGTGATTGAATCAAATTTGAATGAAATATCCAAATTGGTTGAATCAGAATGAATTCTGGGAATTATGTGGGAGCTAGTGGGATGTGGTACTTTTCTCTGTTCTTTTGAACTTAAACCTGGGAATATATGAGCCTGAGGCTATAGTCTCTAAATAGTGGAGCTCAAAAGGGAAGTCTCTACAGAGAAAGAAGAATTGGTTGCTAAACATTATGGTGCCCTGATTGTGTGGTTTGAATCCCTGAAACAGACTGTCTGAAGTCAGTGCCGTTCCTGAATTTTCACTTATGTGAACTGATGTATTTTCACTGAAGCATTTTGAATCAGATTTTCTAATTAGGAAAAAAAAAAGGGGGGGATGGGATATTTTTAAAATAAGCATTGGTAAAACATATATGAACCTTTCACTTTTTAAGCCATTGAAAGGTAGCTATTAATGGCAATAAATACTGTCAATTTTGAATATTGTAAGGAACGAGTATGATAATACAAACATTCTTATCTTACTAACAAGAATACCACAAGATGTTTGTAAACATTTAGACAGAAGAGATAGTCATTTGTGGGATAGAAAAATATGTTATTTGAAGAAAGTAAAGGGGAAAATACCACCATCATGTCTGTGAACAAAGACAGTTTTATTTCTTCCTTCACAATCTATATACCTTTTATTTCCTTTTCTTGTCTTACTGCATTAGCTAAGGTTTCCAGTACAATACTGAAAAGCCGTGGTGACAGAGGACATCCTTATCTTGTTCCTAACCTTAGTGGGAAAGTTTCGTGTTTCTCATCAGTAACTTTAATATTAGCTGTAGGTTTTTTGTAGACGTTCTTTATCAAGTACAGAAATTACCCCTCTATTTTTAGTTTCCTGAGAGTTTTGTCATGAATGGGGTGTTGGCTTTTGTCAAGTACTGTTTTCTGCATCTAGTGATATGATTATGTGATTGTTCTTCTTTAGCCTATTGATGTGATTGCATTAATTGATTTTTGAATGTTGAACCAGACTTGCATACCTGGGACAAATCCCACTTGGTCATAGTGTATAATTCTTTACATACATTATTGGATTCAGTTTGCTAATATTTTGTTAAGAATGTTTGCATATATGTTCATGAGACATTGGTCTGTAGTTTTCTTTTTATATAATGTCTTTGTCTGGTTTTGGTATTAGGGTAAATGCTGCCCTCATAGAATGAGTTAAAAAGTATTCCCTCTACTTCTTTCTTCTGGAAAAAAATTATAGAGAATTGGTATAATTTCTTCCTTAAATGTTTGGCAAAATTCACCATTAAACCATCTGAGCCTAATGCTGTTTTGGAAGGTTATTAATTATTGGTTCAAGTTCTTTAACAGATATAGGCCTGTTCGGATTCTCTATTTGTTCTTGTGAGTTTTGGTAGATTGTGCCTTGCAAGAAATTGGTACATTTCATATAGGTTATCAAATTTGTAGGTATAATATTTCTTTATTATTCTTTTAATGTCCAAGAGATCTGTAGTAATGTCCCCTCTTCATTTTTGATATTAGTAATTTGTCTTCTCTCTTTTTTATTAGCTAGCTTAGCTGCAGGTTTATTGATTTTATTGATCTCTTCAAATAATCAGATTTTGGGTTTTTTTCAACATATTATTATTTTTAATGGTCTTGACTTTACCATGTGAAATGCCATCAGTTGGGAATGCATAAATTCTCACATTATCATCATCCTAGGAACTTTCTTAAACTTCTGTATGATTCGAAGCCAAAAAAATCACAATGTTTTTTCTTACTTTCCCATAATCCAGATATGCATTCTAAGGAATAAATTTAGATTCATTTGAGTCTTTCTTTATATCCCTGGGCGTTGCAATTTGAATAAACTTCATAATGTTAAGCCTTTTGGGGGAGGTACTAATAATCCATACACAAATATCCTGAATGCAAGTCAAATTTGAAAGATGTTTCATGTTCTCTCCCCAGCTATTAGTAATAGTGTGAACATCCAACTAGTTTTCTATTTTAGAGGTTTCAGCACCATCTGTGCATCTATCTAACCATCCAACCATACATTCATATATTCATTTAACAAATATTTATTGAACACCTACTGCATGCCAACCACCGTGCTAAGCATTAATGTTTAGTATTGAGCAACATACACGTAGTTCTTCACTGTCATGGGACTTAAATGCTTTTGTCTCACTACTTGCTTACCTGCCCCAATTCTCATCTCCCATTCAAACCTGTAGTAAGTTTCCAATCTTTTAACAATTTTACTTCAGAATTATTTCTTGAATATGGCATTCTCTCTGTTTATCTACTATTTCTCCCTTAGGTCACATCTACTTCATTTCTTCTGTAATATACAATACCTGATCTCCCTGCTACCAAAGTGGTTTCACCATAGTCGATCTTTCCCACAGTACTAGTAAAGTCATCTTCTTGAAAGCAATCTGATCGTGAATCTTAGCATCACAGTGAGTGGAGCACCAGATATTAAGTACCTCTCAATTGGGTACAATATAAAGTATGCAATACCACCTATTATGTACTGTTGCCTTATAAAAGAAAAAAATTGAAGCTGAATATAATTAAGCTTTTCAGAGTAAACTTCCAGTTAAAGGAAACAGGAAAAATACAAGATAAAGGTAAATTATACCAATAAGGAAGCAAACAGATAAATGATATATGTGGGACAGACTGCAGGACATTATATTAGGTTTCTTTGGTAAGTCAATGGCATAGAGATAAATAAGGGTGGGACAAAGAGGAAGTGATCTAAATTAAGATATGTAAGAATCATCACAGTTTATTGCAGCATGGGAAATTAATTGGTGTCCTCATTTGAGCAAACCCACTATAAAAAATATAATTATGAGACAATTAAGGACATTTCAGTTTATAAATGGTTAAATGATGCCAATACAATATTATTAATTCGGTTAGGTGTGAAAATGCATTGTGATTAAGTAAGAACATATCCATACGTAGAGAAGTAGGGGTGAAATGAAATCAGGTGGGGAGCTTGTTTTAAAATCCTTCATTTAAATAAGATAAAGCAAAAGTAGAAAAATCTTGACAATTGTTAAGTACTGATGTGTTTATGGTAATTTTTATATTCTTTGTGTGTGTTTGTGTTGTCATAGAAAAATTCTAAAAATAGTCCAACCATGTAACTGTTTCTTTTTTTTTAAATACGCTAATGCTCTGGTGGCTGAAGGATAAAATCTGAATTCATAAGCTTGCAGTACAGGCTCCTTTATCGATTGAACCCAAACTAATTTTCAACCTACTTCTGCATTCCCTATAAATCTGCCTTGCATAACAACCTTTTTCCTAAACCTTCCGTGCCCTTTCATGACTCCAAATCTTTGTGCTTCCCATTCTCACTACCCAGAATTCCCTTGCTCTCCTTCTCACATAGCAAATGTACTTATCCTTAAAGATCCAAAACAAAGTATTTACCATTGAGTCAGGGAGCTCAGTTAGAATTAGTTATTCTTTCCAAGTTTCCCCTTAATCCATGACTCTTACAGGTCTTACTATATTCTGTGTCTGTATCTCTGTATTCTTAGCACCACCACAGTGCCTGGGAAACAAGGGGTGCTTGATAAGGGTCTATCAAATGAATGCAATGCATGCAGAGTCAATCCTTTCTTTGTGAATGTCCTCCTCATGACCTAAAGAGAGCAAATACAGAAGCAGCATTTTTCTGTCTTCCAGCATTTTTCTCCTGTCTTGTAAATCTTCTTAGAAATTTGACTTCTCTAACATGGACAGGCCATCACAATTCTAAACTTACAGGCTACAGATATATGTTAATATTTCATTTATAAACAGCACCAATAAACTGACTCTGTCATTAAGATTTAATGATTTTTAGACTAGCTGGGATTTATTGTTAGAAAAACATGGAGACTTGATTCCTTTAATGAATTTTTTTTCCTGACCCAGCAATCCTAATTTCTACTTAATTGCTTTGTGTTGATATTAGGTTTAGTTCCTTGGGTTCCTCCCCAAAGTACATCCTCATGGAAGCTGCTGCCAGACAGTGTGGCTGCAATGCATTGTTTTTCCTTTATATTTCTTGAATTAAAAGGTATGAAACCATGTGCTTTCTTCGTATTTATTTCTCTCTTGGGGACTTGGTATGTTATCACTCTAACAGGAGTTTTGAGTCTTGTCAGTGAGTTTAAGTCCAATAAACCATTTTCTGGTAAAAATCTTGATAGTTTTAAACCACAGGACTTAGAATGTGTGTGTGCATCCTCTAGGTAAATGAATCTTTCCTCCAGTATGTTGATAGGATATTTTAAAGGACCTACGGTAAAGTTAAGAAAAGCTTGGTCATGAGGCCTCAACTAATGAATGCACAAGTACAATACGGTCTATCTATACAATGGAATGTTATTCAGCAATAAAAAGAAATGAAATAATGATACATGCTACATGGATGAACCTTGAAAGCACTGTGCTAAGTAAAATGAGCTAGTCACAAAAGGCCATGTATTGTATTATTCCATTTATAGGAAATGTGCAGAACAGGCAAATCTATAGAGACAGAAAGAAATTAGTGGTTGTTTAGGGCTGGAAGGGTTGGAGAGAAATGGGGAGAGACTGCTAAGGGGTATAGGGAATGATTAAAATGTTCTGGAATTTGATAGCAGTAATGGCTGTACAACTCTGTGAACATACTAAAAACCATTGAATTTTAAAGTTATTGTACATAAATTACATCTCAATAAAAACCTTACTTTTCTTGAAAACTTAGGCATGGGAATTTGATGCATTATCTTTAGGGTAATGCTGGCTGGTGTAACAAACAAACACTAGAGTAACTTCACACTAGCAAATTTGTTTTCTCATTCACGTAATAGGTATCCCTGCTAGGTGAGTAGCCTTCCATGCATTCAGAGACTCAGGTACTTTCCATCTTACGTGTCTACCCATCTCTAGGGCCTCAGCGTCCTCTGCATTCAACTGGCAGATGAGGAAAAATCATAATAGAAAGAGGTACATCCATTCCCCTGCTCTCTCAGCTACAAGTATCCACTATTGCGTCTACTCAAGTTCCATTGTGCCACATAGCACAACTAATTGCGAGGGACTCTTGGAAATGTAGTTTAGTTGTTTGTCCAGGAAGAAGAGAAAACTCTTCTTCCTAAACTCTGGTTTAGCAAATGGCTACCCACTCACTGCTTCGGTGTTCCCACTCTTCCCACTCTTCTCTTCCCTTCTCCCATCTCCCCAACTTATTTGTGTTTATCTTTAGTTGTTTGTCATGTTTTATTCATCACCTAATATAATTCTGTATTATATGCATTCTCAAGCTTTAATTAGTCACATGTAATATACATCTATTAGAAAAACTGGATTGTTTTTAATTCTTTGATGGGGAAGGAAAGTATGGTTTGCTTTAAATGCAGCACATGGAAAATTATCAACCTGTCCCTTCACTCCTTAATCCATTATCTTTGTCATCAGACATGTCTTTCTTTAAGAAATCTATTTCTATACTCCTCTTCTGAGAATAGTCAGTGGCTTCCATTGCTTACAGATATGTTTCTCAAATGTCAGTCTATAGATTGCTACTAGGCCATAGTGAAGTGATCAAAATTAAGAATGTAGTGTGTGTGTGTGTGTGTGTGTGTGTGTGTGTGTGTGTGTGTGTGATTTGAGCTTTCCAACTGTCCTTGCTCAACAAATTTATTTGAAGATTATATCCTTTTGATCTTTTTGGATATTAAAATATTTTCTGACATGAAGCCACGGTCCTAGTTGGCTTCTTTTTTAAATGTCCTTTCATGTTAAAATAGATTGAACCTTATAGTATTATACTTTGTCAAAATGCGGGTTTTGAGAGCCACAGAGCTTTTAAAGAAGATGTCTTTTGAGGGAAAAGTTTATAAGAGTTGCCATTCACAGAACATTTGGAAGATATGTCATCATCCTAGTCCTGATGACATGCTTGCTATATGAGTATAATTTTGACCTACCGCTTAGAAGGCTTGTGTCTATACGTGGTTCATGGGGATAAGAGCGAAGGATCTTCCAGGACTTTAGGGAGTGTTGTGAAGAGGGTAGGAGGTCTTATACTACGTCATATATGAATTTCCTGTAAGCCTGATAATGATGGAAGAACAGCGTATGGCCCTAACTGCAGTCTGTAGAGGAGGAAATACTTCCCTCTACCCTCTTAGGCCCTGCAGGTGGCCTAAGAATTAAACTGACACAACACAGATTAATAGGAGAAAAGCATGCGTATTTATTTAATATCTTTATGTGTACACAGTAGTCTTCAAAAGAATAATGAAGACCCTAAGAAGACATTACGCCTAAAGGCTTATGTGCCTTTTTCATAAAGAATAATAAATTATGGGGATGTAACAAGACAAAGCAGCTTGGGATAGTAAACTGTGGGGCAGTGACTGGGAAATATATGGGGGAACCCAATGGAAGATCAGGGTTGTTTTAGTAGGTTTGTTAGTACAGGCTCATTTTGGTGCTGACTCCCAGTCTCTGACAAAAGTGTTCTTCTCTTCCTGGAATAGAGATGGTACCTTTTTCATGGGAAATATTATGACGTGCTTTTAGGTGGAAAAGGAGTGGGAAGAGACCTCTTCCTGCATCTGCTGTTTCTCAAGTGCCCATAGCTCAAAATAATCAATATGCCAAAGTGGCATATTTTGGGGCAGCATGTCGCGAACCCTTTCAAGCCCATAATATGCACTTGAAACACCCATTTCATTTGGCCAACTGTCTCATTCTTAGATTCAAGTTGGCCTTCTATTACTCGTAGACACTGCCCCCCCCCCAATTTTCTGTACTTGCTGTTGTTTTAGAAATGAGCCACTTAAAAATAACAGTCAAAACCCTAAAAATTGGACCCAAGTATCCATAGCAGAAATGTAGTAAATGTCTATTCTATGAAACCCATGTGTGTTGACCTCCTGTACGTGGCTCAGTGTGGGTCCTCATGCAAAGCATGCCAGCCCTTTGGGCCTCAGTTTTCATCAATAGAAAATGAAAGAGTGGGCCAATCTCATTTCTAATTTCTAACACTGTATAAACTGAATTACTCATGCCTGATGCATATGTACTTTGTGGTAAAATCCTATCAAGGGCTTTGCTTTCTGTCCATGGTTAGATTCTGATAAACTTCAAATAAATAAAATACATGTTGTGCGTTTAAAGTTTAAATAGAAACCACCTGTCATTTGGGTGTCTTGGAAAGACAACTAGAGACAGAGTTAGCCTTTGTTATCAGTTACTCATACTCCAAGCAGACCCAGGCTTCTCCTGATGGTGGCAGTTTTATTATTACACCAAGAGCAATGTGCAACTTATTTAGTTTCTAGGACTTTTCTTCCAGGACCATGTGGGCCCTGGAGCTGGGAGTGAAGGTGCAGAGATACAAAGTGGGCCAATATTTAATCATACATTGTAGCAAGAAGTCAAAAAATGACAATTGACAGTAATATGGGGATGAGACTTGGGATTGGGTTCTTCTGGAGCCATAAAGATAAATATTGTGTTAAAGTTGTTGTTAACAAGGAAGGAGGTGCTATGTTAGCATTAGCATGTCTTCTTGAAAAGGAAGTGCTAATGTGTATGTATCAGTTCAGATCACTAAAGATGAGGAGGAATGAGAAAGCCTGTCTTTGTTAGGAGAACTCAAATAATTGTAACCAAGTAGCAGCCCATTGCTGAATGTAAGTGGTTTATCTCATTATAATGTGGGGTGAGGGACATGGGTTTCTGTAGTCAGTAACCTGGGTCCTGTCTGTCTCAGCCACTTAAAATCTGTGCCAGTTATTTACCCTCAAAAACCTCAGTGTCCTCATCTGTAAAATGGACACAAGAGTATAGGGTCGTGGTAAGGATTTAAAGAGATCTGAGCCCAATGTCCATGGTAAGCATTCAAGGGATTGACAACTATTTTTATTATAACACCAACCTTTAATATGTATCCCGAGGTCTCCTTTCTGCTTTCTACCATTTTTGCTCCCCAAATCCATCTGTTTAAATTTTCTGAAACTATTTGTGGTTTTGGATTTTTACTTCTCCCCTCCCCTTCCTCTTTTCTCCTCCTCTTTTGTTGTCCCTCTTCTCTAAGTAGGTAGGAATGGGTAGTGGCCATATGCCAAACTCTTCTTGAAAGAGGACACCTTCACATTAGCCATGTGTCATCTGAAGTTTGGGGTCTGGAAATTATCCTTCAGTGATTACAAACTAGACAAGGAGTGTGTTGTCTTATTTCCCCTCCCACCGCCTCCCCAGGCAGAGCTGCTGCCAGCTCAAGGCTGCAGCCTCAGCTGGGTCGTGCCTGGTGCTTGGCGTGCAGCTGAGCAGTCAGAATGGGGAAAGCCCCATTTTATTTTTTGAGAAGGGCAACTGCCAGTGGGTCAGGACACCCTCGAATGTCCTGGATAACTACTGAGCTGCTATACGCTAGCAGGGTCGGTTTTCTCCCAGATAAAGCTCAAGCTGCCACTGGGACTGCCCTCCTCCCATCTCTGCTTATTAAATGTTTTTCTCATTCTGCAAAGTCCATTGCAAATATGAATTCCTCCATAAAGGCCTTTCTTGGTCTCCCTTCTGGACTTACCCTTTCAGCTCATAACATATGCTTATAGCAGAGACTTGCGTCTTTTAGTCTCCTTGATTGATTTTGTGAAGGATTCCAGGGCCTCCTCACGTCAAGAAACCCTTTAAATAATGCTTGTCATTCCTAAGCAGACCCTAGGATCATGGAAGAAGGCAGACTTCAAATGAGAAGAACTTTAAAGTTATGTATCCAGACCATGGTTCTCAAATTCTTTGCATCTGTCAAGGTACCTATAGAATAAAGTACACACACGAAAGGCTCTTCGTGTTGGGTCGTGCTAACCTCCCAGTCTTACACCTTCTGTTCCAGTCCTAACACACTACTTGTTCTCACAACAGTCTTACTTTCTTATCTGCCTTTCCCTTGGCTCATGGTACCCATTCTGATGGAAATAAGAATCATCGTGTTCATGCTCCCTGAACAACCGTCCCTGACTTTATAATACCTATTCAAGTGTTACTTCTTCCTGCAAAGCCTTTTTTTTTGGCATCACCTCTACTCAGATACAAGTGGCCATTCTCCACTCTTCCCCATCTTAGTAAATGCCGACCTTGTTCTTGTAGTGGGTTTGACCAAAAATTTTGAGTCATCCTGGCTCCTCTCTGTTTTTCACACACCATCTCCAATAAACCAACTATACCATTATCTCTATGGTCAGAATATCTCCCAAATACAATCACTCTTCACCATCTCCAAAGCTTTCACCCTGGTGGAAGCCACAATCTGCTCTCAAATGGTTTACTGTAATAGTCTCCTAATTATCGTCTCTGTTTTAATCTTAGCTTCACTTTTATCTGTCTTCTACATGACAGGGTGATCCCTTTAAAATGGAAGGCAGATCATGTCACCACTCTTTAATATTCCTGAATGGCTTTCCCTCGGACTCAGAAAAGAGCCAAATTCCTAACAGTTGCTTACAAGGCCCTGTGTAATCTAGAGCCCCACTGTATTCCTGACTGCCTTTTCTACCTTTCTTTCTCTGCCACGTTAGGGTCCTTGCTGTTTCCTGTACCTTCAAGCCTGTTCCTGACTCGGAATCTTTGCATTTGTTCTTCCTCCTGCTTAGAACCCACTTCCCCTAATCACTACATGGTACGTTCCTTGACTTCCTTTAGGACTCTGCTTAGTTATTTATTACCTAACCCAAGAGGCCGTTCTTAAGCATACCACATAAAATAGCACTACCATCTCAAAAATCCCTATCACCTGAATCCGCTTTTTCCTATCCATAGTGATTCTCTTCACCCAACACAAGATATATTCTTTTTTTGTTCATTGTCTACCTTTCATTATACAGTGAGATTTTGTTTGTTATTATGTCTTCCATACTTACTATAGTGCTCGGTGCATTTCTTGTGCTCTGCCAGCTCTGACCTGCAGAAAAGCCATCATAGATACCAAAAGCTTAAAAAAAAAAAAAAGTATGGAAAAAAGTGGAGAAACTTTATTCTGTAACTTTTTACTTGTTTTAGTAGCAGGCAAAAACTCAAGACCTTCTCACTATACTAAAACACTCTGCAACATAAGAATAAATGATGAAGCCTCACTACTATAGAAGAATAAAAGTCCAATCTGTTGAAGTTGCCAATTAGTTCATTTAAGGCAGTATAAAATAGTGACTTCAGAGTCAAGGCTCTGGAGTTAGGCTATGTATTTTTAAATTCTAGCTTAGTTACTAGTTGTGTGACCTTGAAAAGATTCTTAACATCTCTGCTTCTGTACATGAATGGGGATAATAATTTATTACCTCATCATGTTACTGAGCAAATTTAATGACATATATCCATAAAACAATAAAAATTGTGCCTTGCAAATAGTAAAAGTTTGATCTTTCCTATTATTATTATAGAACATAGTTTTAATTACTTTTAATTGCATATAATAACTGTCAACATGGTATTTCCTAGTAGATCCTACTGGTCTTAATTCAAAGAATAAATTAAAACTATTTATGATTAACATCCATTCTATAAAAATAATTAAAAAATTATTCTAAAAATAAAAATATGTTAAAATCCATACATTCTCTTAAGTTTAAAATGCTTTGCCTGACACATCCTCAGCTCAACCCAAGCCAAGTTATTATACATTCTTCAGTAAAAAACTCTAAACTAGTGGGGTTTTATTTTGTGTTCTCTGCTGAAGACTAAAGAATGATTGTCTTAGCCATTCATAGCATCAAACGTAAGTTTGGTCCT
This sequence comes from Rhinolophus sinicus, assembly GCF_057876585.1. Lineage (NCBI taxonomy): Eukaryota > Metazoa > Chordata > Mammalia > Chiroptera > Rhinolophidae > Rhinolophus > Rhinolophus sinicus. Next base: position 48,741,245 of record NC_142514.1, read on the forward strand.
GATGTAGTTAACACTTTACCATTATAAAAAGAAGATTGGAGACTTTTTACCAAATCTTACTTCAGCAAATGAAGAAAAACACAGGGGATTAATTAGACACAAGAAAGTAGATTATAATTCTGCTAATCCTTTTGTATTGTGATCTTATTTACCTCACAAAGTATCAGTTGCCCACCTATCACGGAGGATCCACATGAGCTCACAAGAGATAACCTCTCATTCAGTGTGTGAGGTGCTGGTAAAGAGATGGGGAACCTGGTGGCCTTGAAGAGCTGCTGCCTTCCCACTATGTCTTAGTAGAAAACAAGGCTAAGTCACCAACTACCTTGACATCAGGAGAATCGCACAAAAAGAAAATAAGAAACATTGAACCATAGCTCAGAGAGGAAGCTGATGAATTCGGAATCTCTCACCTCACAGAAAGGAGAGGGGACTGCCCAGTTAGTGGTGATAACAGGACTGGATTCCATGTCTCCCCAAGTCCATTCAATGCTCCTTCCACTCTGCCATGCTCATAGGCTGTGAGCTATCTAGACATCTGGGAAAAGGTCATCTTTCCTAAAAGGGCTTATACATTCTGAATGAGAATAAGTGGACTAGACTAATAACGTAGCAGTACATGAAACATTACTTATTGTGTAATGTTGCCTTTGAAAGTGAATGGCTTTGCTTTGAGATATTTTTTCTCAGGGGAAGTGGCCATATGAACTGGCAAATGAAGATAGAAGGACTTTACTGTTCATCATCCCTTCCAGGAATACTTTGTATGAAAACGGGTCAGGTCCCAGGCCTACAAATATGAATGGAGAGTCATTGTTCTCTGAGATCCGGGGAAAGGCATCTACCTCTAAGTTTTTTATTAAATGAGGGAAAAACACATTTCACAAGCTGAACATGATTTTTTGTTGTTGCTGTTAAGGGTTTTGCCAATTTATGTCAGTGGAAAAGCAGTTAACTCTTTCCAGTCAAAGACATAGGCAGCGATTAGAGTTATCAGTGCATAAAATAAGCTAAAATGATGATCTACCTTGAATAATATAAGATTATGTTAAAATAAGTTAGCCTCCAGATTCATTCTTAAATCCTCAGCTTTTTGGCTAACAGAGTGGCAATTAGTTGTACTATGCTGGAAAAAAGATTATTAACCTATATGTACATGTTACTTTAAAACAAATCCAACTTAAATTCAGATTTGTGAAAAAATATTATTAGGAATTGATTTTATTGTACATGTATTTTAAAAATTCTTTGCTACATCAAGTCTGTAATGTGTTTGACATTAATTGATTTATAAATATTTGAATTACACATGGCTTTTTACACACTGACTTAAAGTTATTTATCAAGAAGATGAGACAGATTTGCCTATTAAGTACCTCAAATTATATAGGGTTTCTCAAATAAAATACCCAGTTATAATGGTATGCCAGAGAAGTCTAAGTGGTTTTGATGAGATCTGAAGATGGATTTGTGTAAGAGATGACCTATCATCTCTAGAAAGTAGTAGGAAGGTGGGAGTATTCTCAAAGTATAGTCCATGAACTACTTGCACTAGAATTCCCTAACATGCTTATAATAAATTCAAATTGACTCCATTCAACTAAATCTCAGAGAATGGGCCACAGTAACTGCATTCAATGAATCCCTTAGTTTGTTCTAATGTACCCTAAAATATGGCGACCATTGGGACTGACCATTCGCTTAGAGGCTGCGTTTCACCTTTGCAGAAATCGATGCTCCTAATTTGTATTTTAATAAACAAAAATCCAACTTCCTCAGTTTGTGATTAAATGCACATAAGCATAATTCTCTGAGCCCCAGTACCCTTTCACTAGGCAAACTAAAGAGGAAACTCTGTATATCTCAGCTGCATTTTGTTTTACATCCTTGGTTAAAGCACCCCCTCCATTTCCCATCAAATAGAGACTAAAGGTGTCTTTCTTCTGTGTATTCCTTGGTCACATGGTATTACTTTTGTTTACATAGGTAGCTCCTGTCTGCCCCACTATGATCCCCATGAAGGAATAAAATTTTTGCTAAGGGATCAACTTTTATTATCACTAACTAAAGAAAAATGGAATCCTAAATATATATTTGTTCCCTTGAAGCATTAGTTTGAAATAATAAAATAATGTGCAAATTCTATCACTTGCAAGTTGTCCCTGACGCACTATAGTCTCTTAGAAGGTACTTGCCCTCTCTCTCCTTCAGTGTCTTCATGTGTAAAATGTGACAATGTTAGAACATCTCCTACTTCATTTAATTGTTAGAGAGATGTGGAACAATAGTGTTTCAATGTTCTATGAAGGACAGATTTATTAATATGTAGAATTGGTCAATATTTGAGGCCAAGTGATCCAAGGCAGAGAGATATTCAGTCTAATAATATATGGTAATTTGATTTTTACAGTAAAAGAAAAGAAATAAGAATTAATTGAAGAGAGTTCATTTTTCACTGTTTCTAGCTGTTCTTCCTTCCTGTATTTTCCATTTCACTCTAGGCCGTGATTTAGAAAGCTCTCATTTCAGTTAATGGTGCAGTTAACCTACACAGTGTTCCATTCCCATTCTTATTCTTATCTCTCTTTTGATGTCACATTTAATTTGTGTTTTATTCTTTGCAGACCATTAGCAATAGATGCTCAGTTGAACATTTTCTTAGAAGTAACCAAAACACTGTTATTAAATGTCCTTTAAGTTTTTGAAATAAGGGGACTATACTAACTACCTCCTTGGTTCTGGCACTTAAATGAGCAAAATTTGCCAGGAATGTGATAAGAAAAAAGAAATTCTTCTATCTAACACAAGAAACAGAAGCAGAACCCGTGCCTTCTTAATCTTTTTTTCCCAGCAGTAAAACACAGGCCTGCTTTAATCAATTTGAAATCATGTCTTATGTTGTTTAGCATCTAAACGTGCCATCGTTAATCCTCTTCACTAAAATTCCTAAGACCTACTTGGTATTTATTTATTTATTTATTTATTTATTTATTTATTTATTGGATGGGGATGAGGGTAAAGAAAAGGAAACGGTTCAGGGATTTCTCATGACTGGAAGGAAACAGAATGAATTAATTTCATGTTTGCTGAAGAGGCTAAGATCTGCCTATTTTAGACTTTGTTTTCTTAAATCATTTGGATACAAAACTTTCCTCTGTCATTAACCCCAATTTTTCTTCTTTTCTTAAAACAAAACAAAACAAATTTCCTAAACACTGGACTAGAGGGTCAAGCATCCTTAAAGCAAATTTAAACTGTAGGTCATTTTAGGCCATGAATTCCCTGAAGATGAGTTTTCCCAGGAGCTCTTGAGCTTGGGATGGGAGCTGATGCCTTCCCACCATCTAGCTTCCAAAGGATACCTGTGGTGAAAACTCAAATGCCCATGAAAACACTCTCCTGATGCTACGTCCCCTTACGTCTAATGACCCTGCATCCAGAAGACTCAGCAGGTGAGGGTGTTGGACAACAAATTTCTAAAACATGAGCTATAAGTAAAGACTCCTTAAAGAAATGGAAATGGCTGGCTATTTAAACTCTACCTGGCTGTATAAAAATTCTACATCTCCTTCTGAACATCAAGGTCCTACCCAGTCCATATGGCCTTGCTTAAGTCTTATCTTTTCTTTAAAATTATTTCCCAGTGTCTCATAAAATTTCTACTGTGTATATAGACAGAGACACACAATTTGCCCCGTGATGATAGAACACTGTGTACTCTTCTTTGTTTCCTGTGTGTTTTTACCTCCCCATCCTCCCCATCGAGTTTTTAAATTCCTTGGAGACAGAAATTAGATTAATAACTCGAGAGAACCTAGGTACTGAAAAGATCTTGGCATCCCTCTACCACCACATCTAATTTAAAATAAAAATGATGTTATTCAGTCAAATAACGATAAGAAAATTTGACAAATTTCAAAAATTTCTAAACTTATGTGGGGAAATGTCATTAATTAATTTTTTTTTCCATTTTTGGTACCCTAAGCAAATGCATACATGGCCTTTTGAGTAATCCTAATCTGTTTGAAGATAAAAACAAACATTAACCTCCTTGTGTGTTCCTAGGAATATTTCGATTCTGTCAACATCTGTTAGTTTGATTAACAGAATCCTGTAGAAAATCTCTTTAAAATTAGAAAATAATTTTCGTTGGAATTATTGGCTTTAAGTGTGTTCTGTATACCTGATTTTTTTTTAAATAAGAAAGACATTGATTTCTGAAGCCCAGATGTCAACGGCCCACTTGTCTTTCTTTTCAAATTGCCCCATCCAAAAATTCCATTCTCACTAATGCTTCTGTAGTAGCAAGCAGTGTAAAATTTGCTAAATATTTTTATGGCAATGGAGACATTTTAATGACCAGATAAACTTGAACTCTTCTGTGTTCATTGATATTTCTCTAAAATGGAGCATCAACCATACATACTACTTCAGGGAGGGGAAAAGGTCTCTGATACTTTTCTCTGTCCTGCAGCCTCTCTCCACATTCTGAATTTGGTATTCAAGTCCTGAAGCATCTTCTCCAACCATTTTCCAAACAATATTATATTCCTCTTTACAAGTAGTTTTGGCCCAAATTGTTAAGCAATAAAAATTCTTAGATAACTATACCCTGTTAAGGCTAAGAGTGTGATTTTCAGGCCAACATAAACCTGTGAGAATGATAACGTCCAGGTGATAGGCACAGATTCTCCTGCACCCCCATTTTGAAAAAGTCCCTTTCATTGCCAGTTCTACTCATTTTTTTTTTCTGTTTAATAGATCTTATTTTTTAGAGAAGTTTTAGGTTCACAGCAAAATTGAGTGCACAGCACAATTTCCATATCCTACCATCCTGCACACAATTACAGCCTCCCCCATCATCCACATCTCCCAACAGTCTGGTACATTTGTTATCATTGTTGAACCTACACTTGACCCTTCGTTATCACCCAAAGTTCACAGTTTACATTAGGGTTCACGCTCAGTGTTGTACATTCTATGGATCTGGACAAATGCACAATGATATGTATCTATCATTATACTATCTTACGGAGTAGTTTCACTGCCCTAAAAATCCACTGTGTTCCACCTATTCATCCCCCCGAAACCCTGGCAACCACTAATCTTTTTGCTGTCTCCATAGTTTTGCCTTTATCTAGAATGTTATATAGTTGGAATCCTATAGTATGTAGCTTTTCATATTGGTTTCTTTCCCTTAGTAATATGCATTTAAGTTTCCTCCACGTCGTCTTCATACTGTTTCTCCGAAAATAAGACCTAATCGGAAAATAAGCCCTAGCATGGTTTTTCAGAATGACATCCCCTGAACGTAAGCCCTAATGTGTCTTTTGAAGCAAAAATTAATAAAAGACCCAGTCTTATTTTCGGGGAAACACAGTAGCTTGATATGTTATTTCTTTTTAGTACTAAATAGTATTTCATTATCCGGCAATTCCACAGTTTATCCATTTACCTACATCTCGGTTGTTTCCAAGTTTTGGCGATTATGAATAAAGCTGCTCTAAACATCTGTGTACATTTTGTGTGGACATAAGTTTTCAACTCCTTTGTGTAAATACTCAGGAGCTCAGTTGCTAGATCATATGGTAAAAGTATGTTTCATCTTGGAAGAAACTGCCAAACTGGCTGTACCATTGTGCGTTCCCTCCGGCAATGAGTGAGAGTTTCTCTTTCTCCACAGTTGTGTTCACTTTTCACATGCATTGATAGAGTCATTTGGCTCATGACATTTACTACTATATGTGACTGATTAGGCACATGGTTCCTTTATAAGAATGGCTTCTAGTTGAAGAGTATTTGTGGGATGATCTAATGGAAATCAAAACATGTAAAAGAAAAACGTAGAAACATTTTTTTTTTTTTTGCTTAGATGTAAAGGTTTGTACCCAATAAATTCTTAACACTTATTTAGTCCTCAAAATTATTTATTTATCCTCTCTTGTAGGTCTCATTGAGAAATTTGTCCCAATCTTTTAGAACAGTTATTACCATAATTTCTTACTTTGTAGGTGGTAAGAAAATAATGACAGCATTATTTCTCCCCAAATTCTATCATTTATAATGAGATCTGTGTTGTGGTTTGTTAGTGTGATAAGGAAGGGTGTGGCTTGGGAAGGCTGGCACCGGGCTAAACGAAGTGGCTTCAGAAAACTCCCTTGAGTCTCCATTTCCAGGTCCTGTACTTAACCTCGAGGATCCAGGGTTTTGATTTTGCCAGTGCCCAGAAGTGAGCAAGCTTCAGTAATGTGGGAACAATCATGCAGCCCAGACTCACCAGACAATCGTATAATAAGCATAACTCCACTTTATTAATTTATAATAGAAAGAAAAGGTCCAGGGGAAAGAAAGGCAGTGGAGACAGACACCAAATGCCCCCTTTTCCTTGTGTGGATGGGTTATTAAACTTCTCTAAGCCTCAGTCCTCATCTGTAAATGGGAATAATAATAGGACCCAAATTCCCAGGATTGTGTGAGAATGGGAGTAGGTATATAAAATGCATCAGCACCCTGCTTGTCACTTACTAAACACTAAAATATTAAGGAAAGGGAACAGTTTTAGCTCCTTTGGTCAGTGCTTTCTCTCTCAAAACGAGCTATTTCATTGATGTGTATAGAGTTGAAATAAAAAGAAATCAGGCCATTTTAATGAAGGTGTTCCTGGCTTGAACTATCCTTTTCTACTACAGGGATAAATTTGCCAATGAAACCCTGCTTGCTGAGAGCTGCTTGCCTGAACGATGCTAGAGACAAACTGCCTAGATGCGTTTTTCTGACCATTGTTTTTGTATACTTCATGTTGGTCCTTGACCTTTCAGATAATGTGGGCTTTCTTCAGCTGATGACAAACAACTGGCACAGATTTGACAGGATTTTGATCTTCACCCACTAGATTCTGCTCCTGCTGAGCTTGAACTCATCCTCTGAATTCTTCTCCCTTCCCTCCAGACAGCCACTATCAATAGCTCATAGTTTTTACTGGAAGTGAAACCTATCTGCAGTCCTGGAAACAGGCCACAGTGAAGCCACTAGTCCCTGTTTTTAGCTGGAAACACATTATTTCTCATCACTGAGTGCTGTTTTCATTAATTAGATTTTCGTTATGCTAAGGGATACCCCTTCCCAAATGCCTTCTACAACCTCACAAGATATGAGAAGATAAAGATACAATTTATATTGGTGATCTCCTGAGTTCCACCATCAGGTTTTGTGCATGTAAAAGAGTTGGCAGTTTTCACATTTCCATTTGCTGGCTTTCCTAACCTCTTCATAAAATTTATGATGAGGGTAAATGGTGAAACCATTTTATGGAATCCGCATTATAGAATACTACTCAGTGACAAAAGGAATGAACTACTGAGACACACACAAACTGGATGGGTCTCAGGGGAATTACGCTGTGTATTTACGCTGTGTGAAAAGCCAGTCTTGAAAGGTTTTATAATGTATGATCCCATTTGTATGATATTCCTGAAATGACAAAATTATAGAGGTGGAAAAGAGATCAGTGGTTACCAGAGGTCAGGAAGAAGGGAGGGAGGTTGGTGGCTGTGGCTATTAAAGGGTTTAGTGCAAGGGATCCTTGTAATAGAACTGTACTGTACCTTGACAGTGGTGGCAGTTGCAAGAATCTACGTGTTATAAAAGTGCATTAAGAAAACACAAATACACACACACACCCACACACACACGAGTGAATGTAAAACTGGGGAAATCTGAGTTGTTGGGTGGACTGTAGCAATGTCAATTTCTTGGTTTTGATATTGTATAATAGTCATACAAGATTTACCGTCAGAATAGGAAGCTGGGTGAAGAGTACACAGGGTCTCTCTTTATTATTTCTTACAAATGTTTGTGAATCTACAATTATCTCAAAAGACATTTGAAAAACATCTGTGATGGGTATTTTGGGATTGCAACTGTATCTTATAGCAATTAAGTATCAAATAAAGGGAGTTATTCCTTCAGGATACTAGGAGAGAATGATGTTCAGGTGTTCTCTTGACTGCGTCCGTAATATTTCCTAATATTTCTACTTTGGGGACTGTTTCCAAAGATGTATATGCTCCCTCATCTGACCTGAGGCATCTGTATTATAGCAGAAAGCTGTTGATTCTATCAAATGGAGAACTTTATTTAAAACTTGAGAGAGAGTTGCTTTAGAGTTATTTCTTTTCGTTTCTTTTTTTTTTTTAATTTTTTACTTTAAACACTCCCCTCTTGTTTTGGTTATAATTTCTAGATTCTGAAATGACTTCCAAAAGTAAAACAATATGGGTTTTTAATATAAAACAGTAAAACAAGTAAGCATAATGAGATCTGGCCTTTTTCCCCCCTAAAAAGTGGGAGAAAGAACATGTTCTGGAGTTCTACATATTCAGTCATAAATGGCAAACATGTGGCACATATGCAGCCTGTCTCTGCTCCGGAGTGTCTGATAAATATCCCATTTAATTTTTTAAAGAGTCTAAATTTTCCTCAGAATCCTTCTTAACATAATACCTCAGGCAGCCATTAACAGTAAATTGCCACCGACACAAGGTGCAGCCTCGGAGTCAACACTGATGTGCTAATTATCCTTCCCGGAGGATGAATTTTCCAGCTGCTTCTATGCTCTATCCATGCCAAATAAAAAGGATTTTATACATTAACATTTTGCTTCCTCCCCCACCGTGACCTCATCCAAGTGTGACTCACTTTGACGTTTCATAAATAAAAATTCCCCAAATTGAGTATTTTTGCATTTAAATACAACATTCCTTACAAAGTAGTGCCATGTGTATCTGGTAAATTCTCAGCAGAGTTTACTTCCTTTATGGCTCAAGCAGAGAAAGATCACAACTGGCCAGTGTAGGGGAAAGTTAAGTTCTCTTGGGCATGTGTGTATTTTAAAAAAAATATTTGCCCCTTTTTGCAATAATCAATACATACTTGCAACCTTCAGAGTCAAACATTATTGGTATATGGATGCTGACACAAGTAACTTGTTTTGATGCTAAAGGTAACTTTTAATCCAGAAAAAAAGAGGGAAGTGGGAGATTTACATTCATTTTCTTTACATAAACTATCCAGACTAGTACGAGTAAAGTAATAAAAACTAACAAATCATAGAATTATTTACTTGAAGGAGATCATTCAAATGGTTCAGATGTCTCCTTAATACCTACTAGGTGCTAGGGCTGTAGTTCCCAAACTGTGTGCCAAGGCACCCCAGGGTACCATGGGCACCATGGAATACTTTAAATTTTCAAGGGAAACAGTAATATCTGTCAGACACAGAACGAGCTTCAGGTACTTCACACTTTCAACCTTGGACCATGCTATGTTCCTTCAGATGATTTCATATCTTCACAAAGCTGGATTTTAGACAGTTACTGTGATAATAAAGCAAGTGTAGCATTAAAATCATTGTGGAACAGGAAATGAAGGAGGCAGTGTCCTGTGCAGGGCTCAACAAGCACACATATCCCCTTAGTAAGTAATTGTGGTTATTTACAAATACAATAAAATTATTAATTTTTTGTGTGTCAATTTATGTGTATTTTTTTCATACTATTACTAAATTGTTAAGGACAAAACATACGTATCAAGTTATTCGTACCGAACTACTTAATGAGTGAAACTGTTAGGTATTTCTATCTTGTGAAAATATTACTTAGACATCAAATGAGTTTGGGAACCTCTGCCCTAGGGCATTGGGGAACATACTTCATCCATGTTACCTCATTTATTCCTCATGAATTCCCTAAGGTAGGTGTGACCAGCCCAATTTTATACCCAAGTCACAAGTTTTAGTGACTTGTCAAAATCTAAGTCACTGGTAAGTGACTGAGGCTGCAAGGGCGAAGGGACTTGCCTAAAAATTTATAGCAAATAAGAGGCAGAACTGAAACAAAATCCTGGCATCCTGATTCCCTTCCCAGGATGCCTTTTACAAAGCCATGCTTTCTCTCCAAATCCTCGTTTGTCTTCTTTCCCAGTTTGAATTTACAGTAGAAAGAGATGGACTTCCATTCTGTGTATCTTTAACTGCAAGAATATTTGTGCTGACTTAAAATTGTTGACCCTCTTGATTTTGAGTCTGTGAGGAAAATGTACAAGATATAATAGCATGAGGATTTGTGTTCTGTCTGAATAAACACTAAAGCAATATGAAAACAACTTTTGGCTCCTGTAACCGATGAGACCCTGAGGTCTTTCAGAGGACATTGTTCTCTCCTCGGGTTTCCTGTAGTTAAATGGCTGATCCTGTCTTTCAGGGAATTAGACACTTGGGATCTGTTTTCAACTTGCTGAGCTCCAATTTAACACTGAAGAGAGTCTGGATTTCCCATCAGCCTTCACAGAAACAATCCCAGATACCATCTTTTTAGTCCAGAGGGGCAGGTGATATTAAAACCCAAAGTCCAATGAATGCTGATAGAACCTTTATAAGATTTGACACATTGGCCTCTATTGTAACGGGTATTTTACAGCTTTCCGAGCTTCAGTGAGCTCTGGCTTTCCCTTTGTTCAGTGGCATTTAATGTGCAGCCTTAAGAACAGCGCATTAAACAGCCAGTCTTTGTGCCTTTGAGTTCATTTAAATACACAGAAATTTAATTTTTTAAAAAAGATTCATTACAAAGCTGTGTGATTATGACTCACATCTAGACAAAAACTTGTTGGGGAACGTTAATCATTCTTGGATTTAATAGCTTCCATTCAGATACGTATCAAATAGATATTATTTGCCAATCATTCTGCTAGAAACTGGAGATGCAAATGGGGTAGCAAGCAGAGAGGCCCCCTCCTATAAATGTAAGTCATGAAAATGAAAAGTCATACTCATGAGGCAATAAGGAGGTACTAATAATAAGGCCATCCTAAGGCGTTCGGGTCCCGATGGGAGCAGCAAGGAAAGAGGAAGAGCTTTCATCTCGATGGTGCTGCCAAAGCAACCTTGACGGAGGAGGTGATGATTAAGTTTTACCCTGAAGCTGAAGTAGGAGCTGGGTGAACATGTTGAGAAAGGAAATTCAAGGCAGAACAAAAGAGTGTGCTCAGAAACCAGGGGCTGAAATGATGGGTTGTTAGGGAGGATGCACGTAGTTGAGTATTTCTGAGCAGAAGATAAAGCCAGTGAGTAGATGAGATTGTTGTGTCAAATGGTCTTGTATATCATGCAAGGGTATAGATTTATGAGGAAACGAACCTAACGAATTTTAGGCAGGAACATGACATGATCAGATGTGAGGATTTGAAGAGCCACTGTGCCAATAATATAGAGAATAGCTTGGAACAGGTAAGATGCCAAAACCAGGAAGGCCTACTCCAGGATCTTGTTGTCCCTCGTGGGGATAACTGTGAACACCACTTGTCACTGAATAAAACATGAATAACTAGGCTGAATTTATAGGATGGCCTTACTGGAAATTGCATTTTAGAGCAAATCTGTGAATTTAAATGTTATGAAGAATAATTTGTTTCACTGATATGTGGTATACAAAACGGAAAACAGCAAAAGAACAAAACAAACAAATGAAGAAACAAAAACTCATAGACACAGACAATAGTTTAGTGGTTACCAGGAGGTAAAAGGGATCAAATATATGGTGATGGAAAGAAAACTGACTCTGGGTGGTGAACATACAATGTGATATATAGATGATGTATTACAGAATTTTACACCTGAAACCTGCGTAACTTTACTAACAATTGTCACCCCAATAAACTCTAATTTATATAAAAAACACACACACAGTAATTTGTTTTAAGGCATTATGGACTAACTTCACCAGCTTCAACTTGCTCAAGGCTTTATCTTGTTTAGACTTAGTGACCACTTTCTGCATGCCTGGTTCTAATGCCTTCACTATGCTTCACCTGGAAGGCCATAGGTATGGTGCAAAGTGGAAAGGCCGTGGAATTAGAGTCTAGCACTCATTAGCTAGAATACCTTCTATCTGTGTCTTTTTTTTTTTTTTTTCAGTGAGCTTTTTAACTCCCCCAAGCTTTGGTGTCCTCTTCTGCAAAAGGCCAATAATAATTAACCATATTTCATAGAGTGGTGGGAATTATCTGAGATTGTTCGATCTTGTATAGAGTACAATTCCTTAGGTTGAGTCATTGCTCAGCAAGAGTTAGTTCCCTTCTCACATTTTACTGCAAAAGATGTTTCAGATATTATATTAAGAAATCCCGGTGGCCATTGCCATATTTGCAACATTTTCCTTGCAGCGTTCTCCTTTATAGGGCTCCAGAAACATGATCAGTCTTTCAAGGTGGCAGCGCAAATACCATAGCTCTTCCTCCTATGTCCACCTTTCAAGTATCAAGACCCCCCCCCCGCCCAGGGTATAGCTCTTTCCCTGACTGTCTTCTCAAGAGTTACCACAGCATAGTGGGAAGACTTTAGGATGGGAAGTCAGACTTGGAGTAGAGTTCTACTCTGCTACTTACTGTGGGACCTTGGGCAAGTTATTTAACCTCTTTGGGCCTCAGATTTTCTATTTCTTAAATAAAGGTTAGATGGCCTATTTCATGTAGTTGTTGTAAAGACTAACAGGTACTCATTTCGGGATAGGCTCTCATCTACCATGATGGTCCAAGCACAACTAATATTCTGACATTCTTATCCCTGAGCTTCAGAGTGGTATGCCCAAATGCCAACTGGATATTTCCATTTGCATAGCACTCTAGCATTGTGAAAGTTAACCGGTTAACAGTGCAACTCTCTGTTAAACTTAGTCTCCTGTTTTCCTTACTTATTCCACAGCACAATACATGACACCATTATTTTTTTTCTTCTTTCCATTCTTCTTTATTCTGTAAACACCTAGCTACAAGTTGCACAAATCAAAAAATAAAGGCAGAGGACATAGGGAAGATTTTTGTGATGTAGGTAGGGGTGGGAAGGGAGAAAGGCTTGGGAACCAGTCCTCTCCCTCCACACACAGCCCTGGATAAGGGCTATGGCCCCTGCAAGCGGGGGCAAAGATTCAGGGTAGCTGAGGGATGGAGGAGGCCCCTAAACCCAGAGCTTCTCCCCAGAGCCTTCAGTGCATGGCAGGGGTAGAATGCAGAACATAAGGAGGTTGAAAGATGGAGCGACAACATGAAAAATCAAGTTAGCAGATGCAGGAGAAGTGGAGTCATCATGGTAAGGGGATTAGAGAAGGAAAAAGTACGTAAAGGGGCAGTGAAAGGTTCTCCCTGTAACCCCCAAGGAGAGGTGGGGGCCAGCTTGCCTGCTAATTTAATATTAAAGTGGGAGTGGGAGTAGGAGAGGAAAAAAATATTTCAGGGGATGATTTCTCAGCCTCTCAGCCTGTACAAGAGACTTGCACCAGGCACTCTCGGGAGGGGAACGCCTTAGGTCCCTGTATGGCCTGTCCGGGCTGTCCCTCAGACCTTCATCCCCCACCCCCTGAAACCTCATGCACTCCAAATTCCAGAGGACTCTGCTGCTGGACTCGGGGAGTCCCCCTCCGCCACTCATTATCCATTGCTGCAGCCTCACTCTCATCCAGGCTAATACAGTCCTGCTGCTCCTCCTGCTGCATGTGTGGTGGTTTTGGAAGCTCTGGAGCATGTCAGCTGGGTCTCAGATGTGATGCCCAATGGACATCTGCTCTAGTCCACTGTCTGAGTCCTGTAAGGTTCTCTGAGTCTCCCAGATTCTGCCTGGGGCCGAGCATGTCTCTGACGCCTCCTAGTAGACCTTGGAGGCACCTGTGTTGAGTAGGAGATGACAGCGGAGGATCAAAAGGTATGGCAGTTGCCTCCAGTGGTCATAGGTTCCATGTTCCCCATCATGTCATTCATCATCGCAAACATGTCCATGAAGCCACTTGATATTCTCAGCATCCTGTAGGAGGAGACCGCCCCAGGCTGCATCCTGCCGCCGGTGGGCCTGGTCCCTGGCATGTTGCCATCTGTGATACTGAGGAAGGACCCACCCGACAACGTTTGGTTCATATGCTGACACTATAGCAAAGGGATCCATCAGGAATGTGGGATCCTGAGGCTTCACGTCCCTCATGAAGCAGAACATCCCGATTTTAATTCCAGGGGGCCTCAACACAGTGCCCAACTCACGCTCGGGGGCCCATCCGGTCTCACCTTTTGGTGAACTGCAAGATCAGAGCTTGTAGCCCAGGATGTGGGATTGGTCCGAGCTCTTCGAACTTCCGCACCACCTCCTTCCACGACTGCCACCTCTGCAAACCCCTCGGCCCACGGAGCCCGCACCTGTGGCTAGTCCCAGACCCGTGGTGCCATTCTTTATTCTAGTTCCTTAAAATGGAAATCTATAAGTCCATCCTCTGCCTCCATTCAATGAGATCCTGTGAACTTGAGTTGTAATTTTCCTTTTTTATATAATCACTTCATCTCCATTCCAACGATCTTTGTCATCCACTCTCATTCGGATCATTGTAAAGTCCCATCCATTTGGTCTTCAGACCTCTAGTCTTTCCCTCAGTTCCTTCCTCCACAGGGTCACCAGAGCTGCCTATCAAATAACACAGCTGATGATAATCAGTCCCTGCTTCAAACCCTTCAGTGGCTTCCCACTGATTCCAGGATAATATCCAAATTATTTAACAGGTGACATAAAAATGGCTATGACATTAGCCATTTCTTTCAGTCTTATTTCCTGGTTTTCTTTACATGCCAGATGCTTCGACTTGCTTTTAGGCTCCTATACACACCATGCCATTTCTCACCTTCACGTCTGTGTTTATGCTGCCCCCTCTGCCTGGTATGCCCTCTCACCAGTTCTTCATCCCCTCACTAACGTCTATTGATGTACACTACCACCACCACCATCACCCTGGCACACCTGGATGCGGGGGAGATCCTGGACGGATACCTCTAAACATAATACAATGTGACAAGTGTCCTTGTAACTCTCTGTTTGCCTTCTCAAGCCCAGGCAGCAGGGACTCGTCCTCACTAAATGCTTCCTGAACTTTTATACGTCTTTAACAAAACTCATACAGATTTCTCTTTTTTTTACTATTTTTGTCAGTTTTTCTTTTCTTGGGCAGGGAGGGGTGGTTGCTTTTTAATCCTGTGTGTGTGTATGTGTGTGTGTGTGTGTGAGAGAGACAGAGAGAGAGAGAGAGAGAGAGAGAGAGAGAGAGAGAGAGAGAGAGAGAGAATAGAATACTAAAATCTACAAATGGAAGGAAGTCAAATGATCTAGTCCAGTGTTTTTAAAATATTTTTTTTACCCTACCCTGACCCCCACAGTAATATTGGACTCAGACATACACATGTATGTATACATATAGATTAAAAGTAACAGATTTCACAAAAAACAAAAACCAATTCTTCTCTATGAGAGGCACTCTATTTTTTACTCTATTTCATTTTTAAAACGATTGTCAAAACCCAGTAAACTGATTTCCTGACCTACTAATAAGTGATTGCCTATAGTTTGAAAAGTACTGATCTAGTTCAACTTCCATCCTGGTGTAGAAAAGCTTTACTTATAATAGATTGATAATGCAATATTTCTAATTAGTGCACGGATCCCTTTCTCTGTAAAGGGATCCTTCCTGATGCAATGTCCCAAGCATATCTGTGTAATTCCTTTACGTACAGACAGGATTTCCTCATGTCAGGTGAACATACAGGAGATTTGATTGAGCCAATAATCAGAGGTCTGGAGAAACCAGAATCTCAGCATTTCAGATCACAGAGATTCCTACTAGAGGGACTTGACGGTCCAAATAACTCTGAAGGGCTCAAAGCAGGGGTAATGGAAAGAAACTTGCAGTAGGGTTTGAGGGCTCGTAGATTCTGTTCATGTGACCTGAGCTTCCCAGATACTGAGCCATGGACTAGTACATCAGAATCACGTGGGAAACATTTTAATGCATAAATTCCTAAGCCTCAAACCTAGAGTTCTGAGTACTGGAGTGAGGACTCGGAATGTGAACATGTTAAAAGCTCCCTGTGTGACCAAGACTGGAAATCTCTGATTTGGGCTCTATGAACCCTGGTTCTTTTTCCAGAGAATAGCCATGAGGTCTTCCTCCCTGTCATGGTTGTTATGGGGGAACAAATGAAATAGTGTGTAAAAGCCCCCAAAACAGCCAAAAGCCCTCCATGTACCAGGCAATATGAAGGTCTTCCAGTCTTTCCTGCCAATCTGGGCAAATTAGCAATTTGTTTCTGAATTTTGAAATTCCAGAATCAACTGCAATGTTTAAACTGAGCATAATTAATAAACCCAAATAGCCAAAGTGTAGAACAGAAAGTATCATCAATGTGCAAAAAGAGATTCTTTTCATATAATACATTTGAATATTTTGCTTGTGGTAACACCAGAAATTTCCTAGAACTTAAAAAAATTTCACATACATTTTTAGAAGTGTTACATAATTAAACCCTCAATTAAAACTGGCCTCTCTGAAATAAAGTAACATAATGAGCTATAGTTATTTCCTGTGGGGGGGGGAATGATTTGTTTGTGTGTGTACTTGTTTTCTCCCCTTTTACAAATGTATATTTGAAGAAAGAGATGAGAAAATTCACCTATTTTAATTGCAGGTGAAGCCTAAATGAATCGTTCCTAAAATACATAATAAATGTTAAGCTAATGCTATTTGACAATGGCTTGTCTTGGAAAATGAGGTGGGAATAGAGTGTTCAGTCTTTGAGGAGAAGGTATTAAAGATTTTTCAGGCTATTTATGAAAAAACCTTCAGTTATTTTACGGTGCTTCTCAAGTAAAGATTTTTTACTCACTAATATTGGACGTATAATAGGATTTATATATAAAATCATATCCTTTGTGGGATTTATATATTAACTCTGGGTGGGTGAATTCAGAGACTATACTTAGTGGCCCACAAGAGTTAAATTTCCATTTTAAAAAGAAGCAACTCACGCTTTTGCAATGGTTTAAGACATAATAAGGAGATTTTTAAAACTGAAGCTAAAGGAGTGGAATTGGAATGTTTACTTGTATGGCTTCTGATAGAGCATCTGAAGGATAAATCTATGCATGAAAAAAAATAAGAAGAACCAATCACAGACCACACTGTACTGGGGCTATGAAACACATTGAGAGACCTTTTATTAAAAACTCAATATAAATTTTCAGGGTAGAAAAACCTAATCTTTTTAGGCAAAATATTATGGTAGGGTCTAGAAAGGAATGAAAAATGAAATAGAAAAAGAGAACACTATTCAGGTTGGTTAAGAGTATCTCTGGTGGACCTCTACCTAGGTAATTGCTTTCAACTCTCCCCCAATATCTTAATAAGTGGCTATGGAGTTTTGTTTTGTTTTTTCCTATGGCTAGATATAATCAAGACCCAGCTGCCTGAACCTCAGATTAATGTTGGAATGTGCTGATGTGGAGAATATACTCAGAATCAGAAAGGAGTCTGAAGGACATTGACTATAAAGTATTATCCTCCCTTTTATTCCATTTCTAACAAGAGAATAACAACACAGTACTATGTGTTGGGCAATACTTTATTAATCCCCTTTACATGTACTATCTTATTTGACCTTCATGCAAACCTGGTGAGATAGCTAGAACATGGCCCTGGAAACCTATCTCGAAGGTGAGTTAAATATGATGAGATGCATAAGCAAGGCAAGTGCTAGGGAAAGAAGCCACTTTTCTACAAATCAAAGAAATTACTAGGACTATAAAGCTTACTCTTTGGATGTATTCCCAGGGTTCTGAATTTCATCTCACATGTCACAGAATAGTCTGTGAAGATTCTGACATGATGGATGAAGGAAAAACCTGCATTTCTGTCATGGAGATCTTAGAAAATGAAAGTCACCCATTGAAGAACATAGCGTAGTGTTAGGTCTAACCCTATGACGTTGCCAGAATAGTCCAAATGGTCCAATATGGATACTTTGATATGGTATCACTTAAAAAGAAAGATTATTTTCTAGATTTCTAGTGTAAACCTGAGTCTGAGACCTCACTCTACTACTGCCTTTTTATGTGACCTTTACCAAGTCCGTTTAACTTTCCCTGAACCTATTTCCTCATCTGTGACAAAATAATGTGTTTGGTTTTTTTTTTGTTTTTTCCATAGGACAGTTGGGAGGATCAAAATATGTGATGTGATGAATATCCAATTCATAAATGATCACTACTGTGCAATTAAGTGTGAATGATTGCATTCAGTCAGCCATGGGTTAGGTGGTTGTATAGTCTAAGACATTTGAGTTTTCCCTGGTCAACTTTTAGTCCCTTACTTCTAACTATGAGTTATCTTGGGTTCTTCCTACCTCTCAATCCAACATCTAGTCAGTCACTAAATTTTTCCTTCCTTATTTCCTAAATAAATTCTTTAATCCAGTCTTTTTGTCTTCATTCCTATAATCCTGCCCAATTTCAGGCCCCCATCATATCTCTTGACAAGCTTGTTGCAGTGGTTTCTAAAATGGTTTCCTGCTTCTAATCTTTACTTCTCAATCCATCTTCCTCACTGTATACAAATCTAAACAGGCATGTAATGCTTTGCTAAAAGCTTACATTTGCTTCTTAATAATCCAAGAAATGAAATTCTAGTCACTTGGTTTAGGAGAAAGGGCCCCCATGACCTGATCCTTGCCAACCTTTTCAGCCCCATCTCCTGTCACTGTCTCCTTCTTACTTAGTTTTAGTAACAAATAGAAAATTGATTTTAGTTGTCCACAAATGACGTCCATTTCCTCCTTCTGTGTCTATGTTTGTGTGGTTTTCTCAGTCTAGAATGCTCATCCCACATTTCTGTTCCCAACAAAGTAAACTTTACTCATCATTTGAGACTCATATTATACATGTCAGATGGGACTCTTCCCTGAGTCCCTAGGTTGGAATGGATGTCCTTTCCTCTCTGCAGTCATAGACTCTAACTACTGCACATAAGTATAAGCTAATATCATGCTATATTGAAAATTTATATTTATAAATTTCTCTTCCCAACTCAGTAGTGCTCCCCAAAGGCAAAAGCTCTACTTTATCTGTCTCAGTAGTCTAATATCTAGAGTAATGTCCAGCCTATAGTAGGTGCTCAATAAGCATTTGCCAAAAGTTTTCAGGTGGGTTACAGGAGGCAGTCACCAAGGGAGAAACCAGAGTTAGTTCTGAGCATGACTTTGGAAGACATCATCTGGACAGACATTAAAGCCTTTCTTATCTGACTGCAATTGCTTTATGGCAGTAGTTCCCTAGGTGGAACCCCATGAACAGGGTTTTCTGGACCCACAGGCCCCCAGACTGGCTGATAAACTCATCTCAGTGACCTTGTCTAAGAGGTAGAGTATCAAAAGGAGTTATAGAAATGAGAAGCTGTCAAAGAAGGGTGACAAGATGTGACACCTCTAAGACAGCTCCCTAAAGAATTGTAATGTGGCTTCATTTTCAACCAGGATATTTGAATTTAAGGAGACTGGTGCGACGGTCATTATGCCAGACTATGTCATAATAGATGGGGAGGAAGGCGATCAGTCTAGATTGTTACAAAACGACTGTTACCTGGTAATCCCAGAGCTCTTAACAAATGTAGCAAACCAATGACTCATGACTGTTTTACAGCCCCAAACAAGCTGATATGTCTGCCATGACCGTTCATAAAGGCTTTTACTTTTGATCTAGAATGAAATACAGCTGAAGGCTAATTTGGTGTCTGAGGATGAATGGAAAGAAGAGGATATGAAGCGTCACCATTACTGCCTAATACCACTGATTGTCTCTGTGGTTCAATTAGCCACGTGTTGAGAGAAAAGACAGTACAGTAGTTCCCCCTTATCTGCAGTTTCACTTTCCATGGTTTTAAGTTACCCCCAGTCAACCATAGTCTGAAAATACGAAATGAAAAATTCCAGAAATAAACAATTCATAAGTTTTAAATTCCACACCCTTCTGAGTAGCGTGATGAGATCTTGCAGCATCCCGCTCCCTCTCTCCCGTTGTCCAGCATACCCATGATGTATATGCCACCTCTACCTGCCCGCTAGTCACTTAATAGTCATCTGAGTTATCAGAGAGAGAGAGAGATCACAGTCGAGTAACTTTTAGTACAGCATATTGTTATGATCATTTCATTTTATTATTAAGTATTGTTGTTAATCTCTTACTGTGCCTAACTTATCAATTAAGCTTTATGAGGTATGTATGTAAGGAAAAATAATGGTATATATAGTGTTGGGTGCTATCTGTGGGTTCAGGCAGCCAGTAGCGGTCTTGTACCCTATTTCCTGTGGATAAGGGGGACTATCTGAGAAAATTTTGAGGTCTCTCAGACCTACATAATTGCAAGATACTAGGAGCATGGAGTTAGATCTCAAACTTTTTAGTAAGTATTTTTAAAAGCATTATATAGTAGGAAAAGATACTAGACTTGGAGTCAGACACACATATATTTAAATATTAGTGCAATTTATTAACCATGGGGTTTTACAGGAGTCACATAATCTCTTAGAGCCTCTGGCTACCCAAATGTAGAAAGTATATGGATGATAGCTACCCAGCAGAACTGATTTATGGATTAAATGAGATAAAATATGTGACAGGGCCTCACATTGTAATTAACACACAGTAGGAATTATGTTTATTTT
This sequence comes from Rhinolophus sinicus, assembly GCF_057876585.1. Classification (NCBI taxonomy): domain Eukaryota; kingdom Metazoa; phylum Chordata; class Mammalia; order Chiroptera; family Rhinolophidae; genus Rhinolophus; species Rhinolophus sinicus. The sequence continues at coordinate 48,761,813 of NC_142514.1, forward strand.
TTCTGCCGTTCTTGTTGCTAGTTACCAAGCTTTTTAGTTTCCATTTCTGCTTCTGAAGTAACTCCCCCACCGCCCACCCCCGCTACTCAGTTTTGAAAGCTGCAGGTCCAGCAAAAAGCTGTGGCTGTTTGTAATAGAAACAGATGATGACTAGACTCGCTGGAAGAAAAATAGGGAGGCTCCATGAGCAAGCCGTGACAGAGGACTCGGCTGGTGGACTACAAATTAGAACATCCATCATCAAGGGTCCAGGCACAGATACTATGAATTCTAAGCCTGACTCCGGCTCTGATTCCTTGTGAAGTGTTAAGAAACTCATTTAACTTCCGATGAAGATTCACCATAACACTCAGCAGAGCTGTGTTGTCTCTGCCCAGATCATTTATGACACACTATTTTTACACATTAATGCCAACAAATAATTGAGTTCCTACAGAGGAAGGAACTTAACTAGGGATCTGAGATACATCTAGGTCGTCTATAAACTCCCAAGAATAGTGCACACAGGTTGCTAGATACATCTGAGTGTGAATATTTCATGGGAAAAGGATCCATAGCTTTGATTAGATTCTCAATGGAATCTGTGACCAAAAAGAAGAGCCAGTGCCATATAGTAAAAGACCTAATTTGTTATAGCTGTAGAGACCATTTTCCTGAGTGTGTTTTTCCTGGAATTCTAAAACATATGCCCTGACGAAAACAGGATTGGAGCCATGTATTGTGTTTGTGAAGTGCACTACCTTGTAATGGGGTTTTTACTACATTTGTTTCTCTACAGAATTCAAACAGACATTCCAAGTTTCATTTTGTTTATGAAACATGCTTGAGTTTACAGTCTTCCTCTAACCATGAACTTTCTCTATCACTCTCTCGTATTTCAAAACAAAATACTGTTTGGTTATCTTACATGATAAGTTCTTTTAGGATGAGGGTCTAAGTCTTGGAGATTTATCACACACAGTGGCCGGGTAGCCTAACATCCCTGAATATGCATTACTTATAAATAAAACCTGCTCAATACTGGAGAGCACCCTTAAGTAGATGAGAAACAGCACGCTAATTGTTTCCAGCAGGGCCATACCGTTGGTTATAGCTGAGTGGCCCAGCGTGTACCATAGCAGTGGGGTGGGTTTTGCTGGCAATTGATGGCTGAGAGTATTTGAAATGAAGAAGCTGAAATTACTGTCTCTATCACTAAAATTAAAACTGGTGATTCAGAGCTAGAAATGGTACATTCTTTCCCCCTTGCCTTCTGATTGTGTGGCTGAATTGCTTCTATCATAGGAAAGTCCTGAAAAGCCTAGAGTGATGCCCCCCTTTCCCCAACTAGGGGACACCCTGTCACAAAGATGCCTGTTCAACCTCTTCAATTTCTTCAGAGGTGAGGCCTATTCAAAAGGTTAGGACTTTGTGGCAAAGAAAATATTTCACTCCTACCTGCCAACCACTTATGTAGTTCTTGCTATTGCCTTTGATTTTCCGGAATTTAAACTTTTCTTTTTTTTCCTGTAATAATGCTAGCAAGAGAATGGAGCAGACCACAGAGAGTAGATATTGTCCAGGGTGCTGGGAGAAGAGACTAGGGAAGCATGTGGAGAATCAACTGGAGATCTCATGAGCGAGAGCCGGTACCTGGTCAGGGCACAGTTTGCATGGCCCACTTTCCCCAGCCACTCAGCAGACATGGGCACATGGGCCAAGAACACGTGCCCTGGGTTCCAACAAGCTCTAATGCGACAACTGGCCCACAACTTACTATCCATGCTGTGTTGACAAATTGTGGAGCTTCGTATGTAAAGTGGAGATGATTATACCCATAGCACAGTGTGATGCTATGAATTCTAATGAGATAATGCGTGAAAAGTCCATGGGGGGCATTTAACAAATTCTAGCTTAAGGTCGCCTCGTCTCAGTCCACAGAATTTAATTTTATAAAAAAAAAAAAATATTGTTTTACCTATAATACATGTAAAATGTAATGTGCCTTACATTTTAAAAATATAAAAAGTGAGGTTTTAATATATATTATGCTTATATATTACAGGTATGTATTACTATATATTTAATACATATATATTTACATATATAATATATATTTTGATGTCTCAATATTTTATATTTCTTAAGCAAAGTTCAGCGAACATAATTTAGCCCATTTTTTGATGGTGGAAAATAACATTTTTGTAACTACTTAAAACAAATTAAAAAGTGCTTTTTGTATTTATTATTGTTTAGAACACCAATTAAATGCCAGATGCTGTAATTCAGTTAAGCTATCAGGCACTGTTATCACGCATTGGGCTGGTAGTTGGAAGATAAAAGCCCTCTTTTTCTGAAGAGTGTCATTTTCTCTCCAGCAGCCATCATTACTACTTATGTTTAACTTTGCCTCTGACCTACTCTAATTAGCTCCCGCCCTTCTGGTCTGGAAAAAGAGATGAATAATGTTGTTATCTCTGTCCTTAAAACAAGAGGGAACAGGCAGTGAGAGAGTCTGAGATCCCTTCTGTGTTGTACACACACGTGTTAGTATGCCTTATTTGTGTATACACACTTCTCTAGACAAGTGTGACATCTTTCACCTTTCCTTCTACTTCTTCATTTGCTTTGCTGTCTTTTTAGGATGTTGGCTGTATTTATGATACACGCTCTTGTGTAAGTGAAGATTACAAGTATTTAGTGGGGGTTCTTTTCTCAGTGACAGAAGTCTTAACTTGAAAGCTCTCCGTTTGGTCCTCCCTGCCCCGCCCCGAGCAGGGATGGGGAATCCGGTCAGTTTTGTCTCTTGAGACTTTGCCTGACTTGGAACTTTTTTCTCAGTTCAGTGAATGTTAACTATCTGCTGCATGCAGGGCACTGAATTAGGTTCACTGATGGGGCACAAGATGAATGAGAAGTGAGTCCTCTCCTCAAGCACCTAAATTCTAAAAGAAAAAGACAATGTAAGTTGTAATATGAGGCAAAATTTGATAAGTTCTATCATGAAGTCTTAAGTAAAGTTTGGAAGAAACGAAGAGGGAAAAATTGTGAAGGAAAACCTCCTCCAGGAATGGTGGGTCATTTCTGAGTCAGCTTGAGGATGGGCGGGTTTCCATGGTTCTCAGTTGAAGAGAAGGTCGTGCAAAGACAGTCCTCCAAACAGAAGCTAATACATCAGTCACAAATATGCACGGCTTTTTAGGGAACGAGGAGAATTTTCGTTTGGTTGCAAAGCGAAGTGTTTAAAGAGTAATAGTGACAGATAAAACCAAAGAAATATGATAGATCAGGTCCTAAACGCCACATTAAGTTGGGAGTTTTGTCTTCTGGTAACTTCAGAGCAAATTGAATTTTGTTGAAATCACTGAGAGGGACTCTACAGAAACCAAGTGGCAGACGTGAAGAAGGTGTGTGTATGTGTTTAGGTGACTATAACAGAGAAGGAACTAGAATTAGCTTCAGTTTTCAAAGAAGTTTCAGGGGAGAAATATCTGGGGCAGCTCAACTAGGATGCTAACAAACATTTGAAGTAAGCGTACAACTTCTCTTGTAACTGCGACTGTTCCAGGAAGAACAAAATAGATTTGTGGAAAGTACCACATAATTAGCGTAGTTCAGACTCAGCTATCAGACTCAGGATCTTGATGTTTCTGCTGACCCCATTTCTAATGATTTTTTTTCTGTTTTGTTTTGCTTTTTATCATTATTAAAGTCACCTTTCATTTTCCTTCTGATTTTGAGGTTACAGATTCATAAATTAAAAAGTATTTTTAGAGTACTTAACAGCAAATTTGACCAAAATAGGAAGCCTAACCTCCGCTTAAAAAGATATTTATTAGTGTCACTGGAAATATGATTCAGATTGTTGAAGTGATGCTATTCAGCCAAATAGGGGTTCATGACACATTGTAGACATTTAGAAAGTAGTAAGATATATTCAGCATAGAAGTGGAAACAGAAACCAAACTCAAACCTAAAACTACTTGGTATTCTAGAGCACTACAGGAGATACACAGTTTGTGTTCGCTCTCTCTCTTTCTCATTATATATAGATATTATATATATATTACATATATACACATATATGTGTATATATGTAATATATACACACGCATGTACATATGTGTATATATAATATAGTATATATATTTTTATATTTATCACACACACACGTATATATATGCCCACTCATATTTAATGAAGCAATGTGGTAAACTATATTGGGTTGAAGTAACAGGATCATTTGAGTCCAACTTTCTCTATGATGTTCTGTGTGGCTATGGGCCTATTGCTTTAATCTCCCTGTACTTCTGTTTTGCTCATCTGTTGCCAAACCAGATGTTGATCTCTACCCTGATATTCTGTGATGTAGCTACCTATTAGTTGTGCCTTGTTATTTCCCCTTTTGAGTTCTTATAATGGAGGCTGATTTAAAACCCTTTCCAAAGACAAGAATTTTTTACTTAAGCTGTGATTTTACGGCGGGGGGAGGAACCAAAAATCTCCTAAGTCTTCTTCAACCACTACCTTTAGGAGAAAAAGGTAATTCAGTAAACCAGTAATTCAGACTTTTTAAATTCAACAATTTTAAGAATTTATCCTGGGGTTTTTATATTCAGATTCAATTTCTAGAGAATATTGATTATGATAAGCCATTGATTTTGCTAAGCACATTACATGCATGATCTATTTAGTTTTCGTAGCAATCCTATACGATCCATTTGATGGATGAGAATACTGAGGCTGAGGTATAAATTTATTCACAGTGACACAAGTAGCAGCAAGTGGCAGAACAGTTAATTATGTAGGAGTAGAGCTCAGGGCTGCAGAGACATGATAATGGAAGGTATGCTCATCCACGCAGGGATTAGAAGAGACAGCTAGTTGATTTCCAAAGAGCCAAGCTCCCTTTCCATAGCACTGAGCTGTTGCTAGGAGTGCCTCCACAACTAGGGACTTCATTTTCCAGCATATCTTACATCCAGGTGAGGCCATGTAGTATATAAACCAAATTCCTTCTGGTCTGTTGTATATAAGCAGAACTTTGTTTCTTCCTGGCCGAGGTGGTAAAATATGTGAGGCTCCTTCCATGCCAATTTTAGAGGCCATGTTTTTTTTGTTGTTTGTTTGTTTTCTCTTTTTAAATTGATTGAATTTTTAAAAAATTTATTGGGGTGACATTGGTTAGTAAAATTATATAGGTTTCAAGTGCACTATGTTTTGAAGTTGACAGCTTCATGAAAGAGAAGGAGCCTAAATGAATAGATTGGATGTATATAAGAAAGAGTGCTAACAATACTTCCTGATAGATTGTCTGTGGAGAGGGAGGGAAAGGAGGAGTCAAAGTTGCTCCTTAGGTTCCTGGATGGAGCATCTTCAGGGATGATGGTACCATTTTACCTAGAGATGGAACCTTGGCAAAGGAACTGGCTTGGAAGGGAGTTCAACTTTAGATTATTCATGTCTCATATGAACACTTGTCATTAGCTTTGCAGATTATTAAAAATTAAGCAAGATTTCATAGAATCTTAAAGTTAATATTATTCCACAGAAAAAAATTGGAAAATATACTCTTAGATGGTTTGTGAGAGAAAATATGTTTTCCTCCCCTTTTCATATTAATGAGGAAAGAGAGAAACCTTACTATCTGCACTGGATTGGATACTTTACTTTCATATGATATATACTATTCCAGTTTACTGTTTTTCAACCCTCAATTAAAATGGCAATAATAATAGTACAAATAAATAATGATAATACTTTTTGCTTGGAAAACATTTTATTTTCATATCCAAATCCATTTTCTCATTTAAAACTTGGAATCAGCATGTGAAGCAGGTATTTTACAGTTCAGGAAGATGAATTCTTGAGAGATTAACTGATGTTTTCAACATCACACAGCTGGTTAGTGGTAAAGCTAGAGTCTGATTTTGGGAACTGACTGCAAAGGTAATAGAACTCTATGAAGAGTTTGAGTTCAGGAGTTATGGGTGTTTAAACAGAAAGCTCTTAATTAGTTTGAGTCTCAATTAGGATTGTCCAAATTGACATATTTATATACTATTATAAATGGTAAACTCTTAAGCGGTGAGAAAGGCTTGGGTGTTCAGCTGTTCTAGTAAATTAAATATTTTAGTTAGAGAGCCTTTCTATATGAAACCTAACTCAAGTGTTAGTTTTCAAATATTAGTACAGCATAATACTTTCAACACTAAAACAATATTCAATATAATTTTACCATTTAACGATATAAAAAGAGACAATTTATTTATGTATTTAGCACTTCATAGTGACCATTATAGAAATTAATTACTATTGGCTCTTTCTGGTACTAGTTAATAAATATTGCTGGTGGCAAAAAAAGGTATTCAGATGATGTTACTTTCCTGCTCTGCTGCTTTCAATGACCGCCTATTACATTTAAAATCTAAAGTCCTTAACTTGACCTTCAAGAACTTGCATGATCTGGCCCCTGACATCCTCATATCATGTCACGCTTCACCTCAACACCACACAATGATGTATATATGCCCCATTAATGAGTAAGAAAGGAGAAGCTGAAGTGGGTGACAGCTACTTAATTAAGGGTGGGTGTTTTAGGGTTTTAGTAACTGATCTCTGATCTCACATAATTCAAGGGTAATATTAGATATTGTATCTCTCGCCCAGAAGATGTTCCACTGTTTCCTATTCCATCACCCACTGAATGAGAAGATAAGAAGATCTTCTGATCGTGATCCCAAATACTCAGGAGTTTGCATGACTCTAGACATTGAATAAAAGGCTGGAATTATCTCTCTGCCCAGTATTGAGAGACTGGTGAAAAGAATACTGACCAGTGATGGGAAAAGTTGCCATCTCAGCTTTCTAGGAAAATATGAGGACCTAGAATCAGAGAATCATTAGCGGAGTAACAAACGTGAATTTGAATGTTTCAATTAATTTAAGATCTGTATTAAAGAAAAGGAAAAATAATATGACCATTTAGCCTAAGTAAGTGCTTGAGGAGATGGCTTAATAAATGTGCAAGCCTACTAAGGGGTAGCTTTCCAAGACAGTTGACTTGATATTTTCTACCTCCAATGAGAATAGACTAAAGAAAAGCAGGTTTGTACTGTAACTTGATAGAGTTATATTGTCCAATGGAATAATTTTATGACCATGAACTTTGTGACCTATTGGAATTCATAGCCAAAGGATAGATGGGTGGGTGGGTAGTGAGTGGGTGGGAGGATGGATGGCTGGAGGACAGGTAAACAGACAATCAGCATTATTATTATAAATCTTGCTAACAGGATCAATACACATGCATCCCAGAGGCTTCTAAGGCCTCTCAAAAAAACTTAGAGCAAAAGTCTGTACTTAGCTCCTTTTAAACCTTTATTTTGTGTGTGTTTATCTGATAATTGATCTTCTTTATATATAAAAAAAAAACCCTCCATGTTCATATACTTTTAACTTTTAAGTCATTTCTATTTCATTTTGGAAGTAGACTTCATGGATTCTTACTAAATAAAGTTGGCTAATAGCCCGTTTTGTGTTGGGTCAGGAGTGCCCTGAAAAATCTCCTTTTCCCTTGTTCACTTCTTCACATCCATGTAGTAAGTTAGAATTAAACCAAAAGAATTCTATGTAGGACATGTTCCAGCTTTCTTGTTTAACTCAACACTGAAGAATTTAACTGCCAGCACTAAAAGGTACATGTAATGACAATTTAGAGATTTTTACCACAGGACTTGCTCCTTTCTCTCTGGATGTTATATAAAAAGGCAAGGGCATATGAAATGCATTTCTGCTACCCAGTTTTCTTTCTTTTAGATTTATTTTCTCGTTGAAAATGGGATGTTTTGAAAATGAGATTTGGTGAATTATGATTCAATTGAATTTTACTATTTATGCCTGAAAACCAGAGTCCATCAGAGCAGGATCATTAACTTCAATTCTATCTACACGTCACTGTCAGGCCGAGGAGGGTCTGGAGACGGAGGGGCGAGAAGAGAATCCATGAATGTGGGGAGGGAGAATGACAGAGAGAAATCATTTTATGGAATAATGTTCTCATGGGGCAGGTCTAATTAATGTCACTAGTGTTTAAAGTGTTCTCCAAGCAAGACGATATGTCTCCGCACTAGGATGGGAGCTGGAAACTCCAAATTCTATATACCACCAATTTGAGTAGAAGTATTATAAACTGGCTTCCTTTCCAATCACTCTGTGAAGACCAGCTGATAAAAATTTGTAATAGACTTGCATATAGTAAAGGCTTCATCAGTGCTATGTTTTCCTGCTATAGGAGATTGTTGTGTATCTTACTGAGTCGTAATCCCTGCTTATCTTTTACGGTAGATGTTAGTAAATTGTGCTTCTTGAGACTAAGTCTTGTTTTGGGATTATCACTGTAACCAAGAGAAGCTTGAGATTTTGAAAATGTGATTATATTCAAATTTTGATGTCGTATTTTTATTTCCAAAGGAATAGTACTATGGAGTACTATATGGAGATGCTCTAAGTGCTGAAATCAGGCATTTAGTTGCTCTTAAATAATCAGTTAAAATAGTTGACTTCTAGTTGTTTTATAACCATCAAAACTACAAGAAAGGCAAGAGAAATCTGCATAAAGTGACGCACAATATATTTTAGGTGTTATACAAGGCTTTTATGCCCCTTTAAACTCTACAAAACTTTTTATGATACATAGCTCAGAAAACTGAGATTCGGAGAGGTTATAGGTAACTTGCAGGAGTAACGAATTTGAGATTAGGACCCGTCCTTCAGAGCTCAAAGCTCCTTCTTTCTTTACAGCTAGCGTATTCTTCCCATGGATCTTGCTATGTACTTAAAGCATAACAGAAGTTGTTCATCTGCTTAAAATTCTTCCTAATTCCACTCAGCTGCTTCATTACATTAACATTGGCTTAGCAAACACTAAGAAGAAAACCTGTTCCACAACCATCTTCTCTGACATTTTCTTCCATGTCACCAAAAGGTTAAATATTTCTTTAAAAAAAAAAAAATTACTATTTTTAGCTCTTGACTTTCTTAATTGGCTTCTAGCAATCTCCATTTTATTTAGTGCACTGTCATGCGGAGTGGCCTGCGGGGTCTCTAGTCCCGCTCCCCACATAAGAACGCAGGATATGGTGAGGCCAAAAAGGAACACCCACGGAGCCATAGGTAGGGGAGTCACACCACTATAGTCTTGCTGGTGGCTGGGTTGGAGACACAGGAAGCAGGAGCCCCACATCTGCAACCCGCCATCCACTTCTCTGCCAACCAACCTCACTTGCTAACTGCAATCTGCCTCTCTGCAATCTGCAATCCTCACTCTGCCCCCTGCTAGTTTAGCCACGGCAGTTATATCAGTGGCTAATGGCTAATGGGTAACAGCCAATGGCCAACTAGTCACAGCCGATGACCACCTACTACCTGAGCCAGCACCTTTTCACGTGAGGCTGAGAGCCTGGAAACTGTTCTCTGGGACTCTGTCCCCACATGCACTAACATGAACTCCCGTACATCAAATCTGATCTTCCAGGTGCTGTCTGTATTAGACCCTTTTGCAATTTAGTGCTAATGGAGTGTATCATTATGATGCACATTTCCCTCAATAAGCTTATCTCCTCAGAATGATGGGGTACCAACGTGTAAAAAGGCTTTTTGCTTACTAGATCATCTGGATTTCCTTTGAGTCACATAAATAGGAAGGAATAGCATTCAGACCAAAGAGGACATACCCACCAATTCAGAACAATTTTGGTTAAAATTGCAAATATGGAGAGCAACCAACAAACATTTGTTGCATGACTACCATGTGCCAGGTACTGCTAGACACTGGACTTAACGTTTTGGATTTCCTGTTACTCACCTTTATTAAGCACTTCCCTTATCTTAGCCACTGGAAATCATAAACACCATTTAAAAAAATTAAGGGAGGAACAGGCTTCCATCTTACTTAACTGGTCTTACATCTTTCTGTAAAACCATCTTATGACAATGAATCTGAATTGGATTAGAGTCTCTATATTTAAAACTTAGAGGAAGAGCTGATATGCAAAGCATCTGAATCTTTCCTGCAGAAATACAGTGGACATCATAATGAATAGATATTGTCAGTCTAGAGTTGCTGTCAATATGCAGCATTACGCCCAGGACAATTAAATTTGCCTGGTTTTTTATTACTGAGACCAAATGTTTAGCCTGGGTTCTTGCAGAAAATAAGTAATGCCATTAGATGTGATTCACCTTTGACTAACCCTCCAAGTTGATGAAGACTCTTGCTGAATATTTATATTGATTACAGAAATAATCCATTTAACCAACATTGATTGGGTCTCCTTATGTTCACTGGTCAGCATGAAAAGATTTAAACACACATAACACAGTCTTTGTATTTAAGAAATGTGCAGCCTAATTTTCCTAAAAATGTCTTTCAATTAAAAAAAAATCAAGGTTTTTGTTTTATTTTTCAATAAGAGGGCAACATGAATTGTGATGAGTAACAAAAAGATATTCCACAGACCTGAAGGGCATGGACTCTGGAGTCAGGCAGAGAGGATTCCGAAATGTGGTCTGTCAATTACTACTGGTGTGACCTGGCACAAGTCACACCCCCTGCCACATGGTGTATAATCAATACAATAACAGCTACCACCTCATAAGGTTGTGTTGGGTTAAGATAAGGAAGTTACTGACATATTTCCTGAAATATCTTAAGTAGTACTTAACAAATTACATCTATTAGTTTTTATTTATGATATGTGTTTTGGAATAAATTAAGCTTTCCAATGTGCCATTGTGCACATTCTTCACCTAAAACTAGGGTGAGATCATGGCACACCCCTCCCCCTGGGTCTCTGTTCCCTGTCCTGACTACACCTGTGCTTTCAGCTGGGTCCATACTGTGCAGTTTGGGATGCCTTCTCCTTCCCTAATACTTCTATGTACATTAATAAATATCCCCAAACTGGACATCCATGGAATGTAGATTGCAAACATCAGGAGAAGTCGTTAGTTTTTTTTTTGTTGTTGTTGTTGTTTTAATTGTACTATAAACATTGAGTGGATTTTTAAAAAAATTTGTTAGGTAAACATTAATGGTGTTTCCATGTGTACCAGGCATCGCTCGGGATACTGTAAGTTGCTTAGCTTGGAGCCAAACAGACCCGGCTCCAAAATCTTGGTCCTACCACTTGTTTTAGTGATTTGGAAGAGGAACTTAATCACCTTCAGTCTGTTTCTTAATCCATAAAATAAGGGGTTAGTAATACCTTCTGGGTAATACCTAAGGGTTCGTTTGTCTAACGTGCTTAGCACACATAGTACCTGGCACAGATGAGGTATTCAGTGAACAAGCACGGACTTCCCCTTGCTCTCCAGAGAGAGAGACTGAGGCTGTCCCTCCACACCTCGTCCCTGTGAGAACATGAAGCTTATATTGAAAGTAACGTGGTGCCTCTTCGATTCTCTATCAATGTTGCTGCAAATGACAGTCAGCAAGAGTTGGGATTTGATCTCAGGTCTTTGGATTCCTAAGAAGGCCATGCATTCTGCTCCCTTCCACATGGCTCCTGCTTCTGATTCTTTTCTTCTCTACTCTCTCCCATCTTTTCTCCTTCTGGTCACAGAATAACCTGGCTTGAACTATTCCTTTTTTTTTTTTTTAATTGTGATAAAATGCATCTAACATAAAATGTCCCATTGGGGCCATTTAAAGTACACAATTCAGGGGTATTTAGTACATTGCTAACGTTGCGCAGCCAGGACCACTATCCAGTTCCAGCATTTTTAATCACCCTTGTACCTATTAAGCATTCACTCCCTACTCCCCTCTCCCCAGCCCCTCACAACTCTAATTTTCTTGCTGTATCAATGAAATATCCTACTTTGGACATTTCATATAAGTGAAATCATACAATATGAAGCTTTTGGTATTTGGTTTCTTTCACTCAGCATAATGTTTTCAAGGTTCATTTAAGTCATAGCATGTATCAGTACCTCAGTCCTTTTTATGACTGAATAATATTCCATTGCGTGGGTATATGACCTTTTGTTTATCCATCCATTGGTCAGTGGAGAGCTATTTCATTTTAAGGAAATTTTATTCAGAAAAAAATATTAAACTGAATGATTGGGCATATTATAGTTTTGAATATATATATATATATATATATATATATATATATATATATATATATAATATATATTATATGTATAAAATTAAATGGAGCCTAAAGGCTTTTGAAGAAATCGAATGTCTCTTTGTAGAAGCCTGACTATAAAAAGAAGTACTATATGTTCAGAAGCTCATGAAATAGTACTGGCTCTCACCTACAGATTTATGATTTATCTACATACAGATAACAAATGAAACCATACAAGTGAATGAAATCACCCCCGGGAGAGGTTGTAAAGGAACTTAGAAAAAGTCCTAAAGAACTCTAAGATTTGGGGGAACAGTGGAGGAAGAGGAGCCTCAGTTTCCTCCCTGAGATGATGATAATAAAACCTAACTTAGGTTCATAACTCGAGACAAAAACACCTTCTACTTTGTCACAAGGTTTGTAAGAGAATTAAATGAAACAACATATGCAATACAACTGGTACCCGGCCAATAGGTAGGATCTCAGTAATAATAGCTAGTAGTATTATAATAATGAGACTTCTTCGTACTGTGTGTGTGTGTGTGTGTGTGTGTGTGTGTGTGTGTGTGTGTGTGTGAGAGAGAGAGAGAGAGAGAGAGAGAGAGAGAGAGAGACATTGCTGTTGTCAGTTTCTATATTTGTTGCTTTATTTCATTATCTTGTAGCATCATATCCAGGACTGCCTATTTTGAAATAAGCTTTCCTACCCTCTTAAAAATCATTCTATTTTTAATTTTGTTGTGGTTGTCGTTCCCAGACATGACTAGCTTCTCCCATAATACCAAAGGAAGCTACAAGAATATAAATTAGGTGAAGAGAAGCTAAAGGCACAGGCGAAACTTCCTGTGTTACTGATCTAAAACGCCAGTTCTGGATGCATACAGGAAGATGTTCTCAATTCCACAGCTTGGGAGCAAACTGTTTTAATCACAGATCTTCAGGACAATAAAACTCTTTCCCTTTAAGGCTCCCTATTTTGATATTGGCAAGGGAAAAGTCACTTCATTTCTCAAAAACACTTAATTTTTCCCCCCTCCCATTTTGGGTAAAAAATAGTTGACAAAAATTCATAACACAGTTCAGAAACAGTTACACTATAAAAATTGACTCTAAAATTTTCATGGAACTCTGGAGTCAGAAGTGGGAAATCATTAAATATACTGTTTTTTTAAGTTTATCAGATTATCAGATATAGTATATTCAACTTGTTATTCCTATAAGATTTTTGACTATCATTGATTTTTGAAGAATTTCTCTGAATTTTCTAAATAAACTCTCAAAAGATATGACCACACCTTTCCATTCACTTTAAATTTTTTTAATTTTTTAATCATAGTTGACAACAATATTATATAGAATTGTACACTTGAAACCTATGCAATTTTGTTGACCATTGTCACTCCAATAATTTTAATGAAAAAATATTATATCAGTTTCAGGTATACAACATAGTGATTAGATATTTATATAAGTTATGAAATGATCACCCTGATAAGTCTGGTACCCATCTGACACCATATATAGTTATTACAATATTATTGACTATATTCCCTATGCTGTACTTTACATCCTCATAACTGTTTTTACAGCTAGTAATTTGTACATCTTAATTCTTTCCCCTTTTTCACCCTTCATTCACTTTTAACAGTTGGTATAATTGTTTCTTCTTGCATCTTCTTAAAGAGCTACTAAGATATGAATAACTTTTACATTTCATAACTTTGTTTGCTTCAGTCTTTCAGAGTTTTCTTCACATTTTCCTAAACTTCTCAAATCTTTCCACCTTTTAAGGAGGAAAAAGTTTTCAATGATTTTTTTTTCTTATTCAATAATTGCATTAGTTTTTATTTTCTAGAATGTCACATCTTTGGTGCATTTCTGTATACATTTCATGTATGGCTGTGTTCTATGTATGGGAAATACGACTTTCAATGAAACTGAAGCTATGGATTAGCATAACATTTTGTGAACATGTGCATGTTCTTTCCTTTATTATTGGCTGATTTGTTATAGACTAAGAGATCAAAATACAAAAAGAATATAACTTGGACTCAGCTATACAATTAAAAATGATACTTGGAATGGATTCTGTCTCCTGAATCCTGATCCAGTGCACTTTTCACTGGCAAATGGACAACTTACGACGTTCATGACCCAGCTCATATTGACTGTTGTCCAAATTTGGTGGTCAAAAACAGGACAGTCTATGGAAAACTACTATTGCCTGATCTGTTACTAATTTAATACAAAATTACTGAAATTTGCATGTATTCTCTTATCTATTTGGTAGGGCATAATATTTCTTAATCATGGGCAAGTTGCAGAAAATAAAGTGATTTGAAAACATAAGACAATAATAGCATTTGTTTTATGGTCCTATAAAAACCGGTAGTGATTGATGAATATAGCATTCCTGGTGAACCCAAAGCTAAATTAGAAGCATGGAGAAGCCAATTAAGAGACTTGAAGCCCAAGGAAAATTATAGGGAGAAAATGATTTTAACTCACTTTTTCGTCCCTATAAGGAGATAAGGCAATTAGAGGTGAGAAGGAAGAAAGTTTTTAACAATCAAAGTTAAAAATGAATGAAGGGAAGGTGTTCCTAAATATTATGAGTGGGTAGTGTTTTAAATGTCAGGAAGTTTGTTTTCCTGTAAACTCAGGTGGAGAGAAATGGAGAATCGTTTTACATGGGAGGAGTTTTTGTTTTTCAAACAAACATTGACATTTTGAAGACTTAAATGTCTTAAATGGAATGACTATGAAAATGCAAAATTAGACTGAACAGAAGCATTTTGGAGAGTATATCTGAGTAGTACCCTAAGAGCCAAATAACGAATGACTCAGATAATCTGAGCAGTTTGAGCTGACTCACATGTTTTGGAAGATGGTGTCATCAAATCATTGATTCTGTCAGTGTTTTCCCCTTTGTTCCACCTGGTAGTGCCAAACAAATCATGAAACTCAGTGACATTTCCACTCCAATTTGTGAAGAAGACTTTCCAAACCACCAGTAAAAAGTCTTAAGGTTTTGAATATATAGGCGTTTAGCATGTTTGAATAATACGAACATAAGAAGCACAAGTCACAGATATAACTATGGGACATGCAGGAAATAGGAATCTCAAACAAAGTCTTTACAGGAGAATGGAAGAATCAAGACTGGGTTTGGTTTTGTCCAGGAAGGAAGAAAAGCGACTTCTTACCCCCAGTGCTGCCTGAATGATGCTTCCTGGAAGATATTTTAAATCAACATATATTATCTGGTACTTGTACTAGGTATATGTCCCAAATGCAGGATCCTTGGCCTCTGTCCTAGAAAAGTTGACAGCCAATCAGAGAAACTGACATAAGAACTACTAAGTGGAAGAGTTGATATATTACAACACATATAAAAGCAACATTTTGGGGAATCAAAGAATAGTTGGTTTCTTACACCACTAGGACAGACACCTTCACTGAAGAGGTGGCTAAGTACATTTGGCTAAGTAGGCCTTGAAAAATGAATTAAAATTCTAAGTATCATCAAAATAGGAAAAGCATTTTAACCAGAGATAAGGATCACATAAAAAAGAATAGTGAGACACCGGAATACAGATGTTGAAGTATGTCCAGGAATTGGTTAATAATCCATTTGAGCCACAGACCTGAGGAAGTAGGAAAAGATGAGATGGGAATATGGGATAAAAAGATGACTCAGGTCACTGTAGGTCTCTTGGTATGGTTTACATAATCTGTGTCTCAGAATTATCCAATTCTCAAGAACATAGAAATTATTATTCTTCTAATTCCATAATTTGGGTTGTTTTATTTTTGGCAGAGTGCCAATTTGGGTAATGAATAACAATATTCTAAATTTTCAATTTTTTTTTATACCTGGCCCCCATCTCTTTTCCATTCTTTTACATTCTTATGTTGCTTATGATACTAAGAACTTAAATAGTGCTGACTCTTTGATAAACATTTGTTAAAAAAATGTAAAAGTGAATCATATGTGCATATACACACAACTGGGGAAATTTTCTTTGCTGTTTGAACATTCAAATTTAAGTGATGTGTTGCAACTTTAAAAATATGTTCACTTAAATGTTGCCAAGAACATTCAAACAGAAAATAGATTTCTTTGACCCTTGTCGTTTTCCCACAGGATTGAAAAAACGTACAAGGAAGGCCTTTGGAATACGGAAGAAAGAAAAGGACACTGATTCTACGTATGTATTTTAAAAGTTTGACTCCATAAGAGCTGCTGTTGTCATTGTCATTTTTAGAGCACACAGAGTTTTCTTGGACATTGTGTATTCTGTTATTCTTCTTTTGTCTGGGTAAACTGCAGTTGTTTGGCATAAACAGTTCACAGATTTATACTAAAAAGATGAAGACTTTTCATCGCATGTTCAATTTTTCATCATGTGTTATTATTACTTTATAACCTGATAACCACATTTCCCAGAAGTCCTGGGAGGCAGGAAATGTGACTGTTACATTTGTGGGAACTAAAACTAGTCATTTCCACCTCTGGGACTGCCTGAGTAACTGAAATGAAGAAGCAAACACCTGTTTAAGTAGATTAGACCTAGCCAGCCAAAAACAGAAATCAGTCTAGATAACATCCCAAAGCTGTTACTTGAGATGCCAAGATTTTGAACAAGCAGAACTGCAAATCAACCAATAGAATTTACAGGAACGATAGGCTATTTGGCTGTGAATAACAAACCAATGCCAGAAACCACCCTGTGGATACTTTTACATGTTTAAATGATCATACACAAGATAATCAATTGCCCACAGACACTAATAAACTCTTCTTGGAAATGTGTCGCCACGCAGCAGCTTAACCATTTTGTTTCCTTCTACCTGCCCCCAAAGAAAGGAGAGTCTGTAAGACGGATCCTTTCAGGGACTTTGCTAAACCTTTGTGTTTGCACCTTATGCCTCCCTGTTTGGTCCCAGAAAGATGATGGACAGTCAATGACGAGTAAGATTCCTCACGGGAGGAACAACTCAAGCCAGACGCAGTAGCTTGGGGACCAACAGGAGAACCCATGGGGTTCACAGGTGGGCACAGCCCCCCACTTTCCTCAGGCTAAGGAAAGCCTCAGCCTCTGTGGCTGCAGTCCTTCCAAAAATCTGCAAGGGAAGTGATTCAATGAGGTGCTCTCCTTCTATTCATATGCATATAGGTTTTGTACCTTGGGGAAGTTGAAACTTAGGGTCCAGCTGTCTGCAGGCAAGGGTGATTGACTTGAATCAGTTTTCTATTATGATGTATGAGATTCACAGATCTTGAGATTGACAAGCTTTATCTGCTTTACTTCCCCACCGAACTAATAAAAGCTGATGTAAGGCTCAATTCGGGGCTTCCAGTCCTTGAGATTGGGGGTCCCTTGGTCTGCTTAAACTCTATTCATGACTACTGTCTTTTCTTAACCCTGCTCCACCCTCCTCGCTCCCCACAACTCTCGTGGCGCGGGGATGCAACAGAAATGTCCAGCGATGTAAGTTTTATCCCATTTATTTGATCATTTTAAATTCTCTTTCAGAGTCATTATCTCTGACGCAAAATCTCAGGTGGCTTTTTGAGCCAGGCAGATAAATTACATATGGGAAGTCAGGTGGCCAGGAACTCAGAACTCCACTCCAAGACCAGTACAAGGAGAGCACCACTATTCTGCTGCCCCTACCTGTGACCCTGGAGAAATGCAGACCTGATGTGATCTATCAGTTATATATCAGAACAATGAGCCCATTAAACCCATCGTTTGGCTAGAATCCCTGAAAGAAAGTTAGAAAACGGGAGAATCGATAGTTGTATGGGCACAGGTGCAAATGAAGAAGCTACATTTATTTCTCACCTTTAGCTTTTCATTCTGTACATTTTTGTCATGCATGTTTTAGCACAAGGTGCTGAGCATTGCCCTGTCCTTGTCCTCCAAGACTTTATAATTCTTAGGATAAAATATCTACTATGCAAGTTAAAATACCTTTCGTATAACAAAATGAGATAAAACATTTGAAATGACTAGTATACTTTCTAGTACTTAGTAAATGCTCAGTAAATGGCAGCAGCCACTACTCTTACTATTACTTATACAAACTGATGTGTGGTAAGTTCCCTCTGGGCAATTAAAAATCGTATTTCATGGGAATTTGAGGGAAAGCTCGCATGTGGACAGCTGATCAGTGAAGCTTTAAAGAGGGAGGAAGTTTGAGTTTGTTTTTCAAGAAGATGAGGACAGGCGTTTCATGCAGAAGGAAAAATAACAGCCAGAGAAGAGCAGTAGAGAAGTCAAGCAGGTATTCAGGACAAGATAAATAGAGCAGTTTGTCTACCTGTTAGCGACAGGTAAAGCTGATAATGGGAGGCAAGACTGGAAAGGAGGTCAGAGCCAGACAGGAAGTGCCAGGTTGCAGTGGGCTTTCTTCCCTAGGCAGCGGGCAACCTTGATACCGTGGAGGCTTTTAAGCCTGCGAGTATAAAGGATTGGGGGTGGGGAGAGGGAATGAAAGGTAACATTTAACTAGATACAAATATTAAGTTACCAGGTCTTGCATTTTATTTGGGATTGTTTATTTATTTATTTATTTATTTATTTATTTATTTATTTATTTAGGTTAAATAATTATTTCATGGAAATTACTCTAGTCTTGCAAATTGTTCTAAATGATTGAATTAGGACTATTTTTCTGAGGACCACATAATTACCATTATTTCGTAAGAAACTGTCATTTTCTACACATTCACCACCTGGAACAAGTGATGGATGCTTCTTTCACTGGAGTCAGAAGACCTGGGCTTTAGCGCCAGCATTGCCAGCATTCCCACAGCCTTTTTCCCACTTTCCTTTTCTGGGCCTCAGTGTACACTAGATGGAAACTGATTCCCCTAAAGAGCCAGACACTAGACCAGTCAGTCTGTCAGCAACATCTATTGTCACCTACAATATGCCACGAGTCATGCAGGACACTATTAGACACATCACAGGAAAACATCATTAGCAGAAACCAAATCTATTTTTCTTTGAAGACAGAGTCTCTGTAACTAACCATACATAATCTCTGGTGTGTGAAGAAAATTAAAGAGGTCCCTCAAAAGGGAAAAGAAGTCAAACAACCTCCTCAGAACAGGCTGAGCTAGTTTAGTTCGCATGTGGCCAAAGCGCTGCTCATCCATCACCATTTCTAAAGGTATGAAAATAAGGAAGTTTTCCTCACAGCTTTGGGTAGATGCTCAATATCTCTCTGAAGTACTCCGATAAGACATTTGCTTGTAGAATCCCAAGCATCTCTCCTTAACTTCTTATCATTGGCGTGCCCCAGAATAGTTACATGACAGCAAATTAGTCATAAATTCATTCCACCGGCAATGATGGTCAAAGGACCAGCCTTTGCTGTTCATGAACCTCTGCTCTCTAATTGGGTCAATATCATTCTTGCAAAAGTTTGCAAAAATGCTCTGGCAATTTAGCTTTAGGTAATGATTATGTTAGTCTGCCATCATTGAAGCCCTTGTTGATGCAAACTGTTTCCAGGGCTGTTGCCATTCCCTCCAGGTTGCCAAGCCATTTGCTACTATAGCCACCAGCCCCAACTGCAGCTGACTGAACCTCGTTAGATAGCAAGTGGGGCGAGGATAGAACTTCCCGATTTAACTATCCATATAGAGGAAAGGAGAGAGCTTGTGCCAAGTGTCAGGCCCTCTGCAGGTACTGATATCCTTTTTTTATCATCACAGTAATTCAATAAGGTTAGAAGCCATGTCTCAATTTTAGAGATGAGAAATCAGTTCCAAAAGGGGTTAGGGAACTGACTGCAGGTTACCCAGAAAATAAGGCTTGAAGCCAGTGTTCTAGTCCAGGATCAAGTGCCTCAGCCTTTATCGCCCAGAAGAATAGGTAGGCAAAATTAGAATCAAGACCAACCGGAGGGTAACAGAAATGGCAGTACTTGCTAGAGGTAACTGGCACTTTTTAAAATAGAGGCAAAGGGTCCATGATAGATGATTAATTTTAAAATAGAAATCAGTAAATACAATGGGTCTACTGTTAAAACATTTTTTTTAAATCATTTAAAAATAAAATGGAAAACTTCATAAGAAGAGGTTAGGAGATGAATTGAGAACACATGCCCAAGTGTCTGGGCCTGCTAAAAGCTCTCTACTTGCCATCGTAGGTCAGATTATATAATCATTATATTCTAGATAACATTAAATGAGTATATACTATGTTCTAGGCGCTACTCCAAGTTCTTCACTTCTGTTAACTCGTTGAATCCTCTAATTGTCCTACGAGGTGTATGCTATTATCATGGCCATTTTGTAGATGAGGAAACTGAGGCACAAAGGGATGAAGTGACTTGCCCAAGATTATGCAGCTAGGAAACCCAGGTAGTCTGGCACTATAGCCAGTGCTCTTAACTGCCATGCTTGCTGCCACCACACTAGCAACCACCAGCCCATTTCTGTTAATGGATTAAGACAAAGGATTGGAATAGGACAACAACACTGCTATGTATGATTACAGGTTTTTTAATTAAAATTTTTGAAATGCCATCCCTATAGCTGTAATATGCATGCGATCAAGTGGCCTCTCTTTTAATATTCCTCTCTACGTATGTCCTTATATCAGGACCAGTGGTGGGAAATACCACAGCCAGGCCTATCTCCAGAGCCTGGTCTTCTCCACGCCATTACTTGCTGTCCCCAAAGACATTCCCATAAGGATCAGTGCCTGGATATACCCTACACAAAAGTTCATAAAATTACCTCTCTCTCAATTCCATTAGCAGAGGCTGAAATCCTAGTAAGAAATGCTCATTTTTTGCAATGTATAGATGTGAAAAGGAAAGTTGGTTTTGATGAGTGTGGGTTGGTACCTTTCCCCTATGCCAACCTGGGCTTATTGTGGCCATGATAATTCACTGGATTTATTTGCCTTTCTCATTGTCCCTATGATAAGCCTGTCTTCATTACTTTTTATCCCCATATCCTAGCGTAGTGCCTGTCCCATAATAAGCACTCACTATTTGTTCAATGAATTATAACTTTTATCAGCTAAGACTCTTCCTATACTTCTATTTTAGATGAAATTCCTTTAAACCAACGAATTCCTATAGCCAGGGAATGTCCAAAGACCCTAAGATTTCTGTTAACTCCCGTGGTCTTTCAGGATCACGGTCTTCTCTGCTTCCAGCCGTGGTATCACTGATTCACCCTCCATCCATGTGGATGCAGAACTGGTTATGAAAAATGATGTACCCTCCTCAAGTATTTTGTAATCCAAGTAGTATATTCTACGCTAATTTTGAAGTGGTGTGTTATTGGGGAAAGGGAGTCACATCTTGGAGTCCAGAAGATGTCCCACAACGCTCTGCATTTCTCTCTCTGCCCCACCCTATGAAGAAATTACCCGGCCCCACCTCCTAAAGAACAGTTCCAACCACACCAAACAAGATTTCACAGTCCACCCCAAGCACTTTTTATCTTCCAAATAATACTAGTCCCCATCTAAGCATAATTTGGTCTCTATGTCAATAGAATAACATTTTCCTAGTTCCTGACGGAGTGAGTTAAAATAGAAAGTTATAATGTGGCAGTGACTGCCCTCCTGCCTCTCCCATCCTTTGGCTCCACCAGTTCACTTTTCCAAACTAACAATAATACCCTTCCTTTATCGCTACAAAGTCTAATGTGGCTCCAAGTGGGCATGTTTGTGTTCCTAGTGAAGAGACATCATGGAAGAGAAAAAAAATAACAAACGTGTTTCAACGATTATACTATGTCAGGAACTAGTATAAATTCTTTATAGAGATTATCTTCTTTAAATTGGCTTACAGAGCTTAAGTAATGTGTTCAAGGTCACCGACCTAATAAGTGGTGGAGCCTGGACACTCAGATTTGTCCTCTTCTAAAGCCGTTACCCCTAAGCACTGGGGTATAGTGCCACAGTGGATTAACTGTGCTGGACTCTAGTCCCCAGGGGGAGCCCTTGGCAAACGTTACCCTCCATTTCCTGCTTTCCTATAATCAGAGGAGCAGTAAATATAGAAATGTGGAAGAAAAATACGTTGTAAAATACCATAAAAGTTCCCTCTGATAGAGGAACTATAATTCACGACCACTCACAGGGGAGAAGATAAGAGAGCAAATCGGTTTCCATTCGTTGTGGTAGTTTGACGTGGAGCCAGCTAGACTGGGACAGACGCTTAATAAGCTCTCCTCTCAAAAGTGGACCCAGCAACTGGTGCCTTTTGGACTTCAGGTGTTCATGACAATCTCCCTCCCACACACCGGCACACACACCCCGCACTCAAATATCACTTGACCAATTTGTTTTGGTTTAGTTTTCATTAGCTGGGTTTATTGGGATTGGGAACCAGGGAGAAGGGGAGAGTGGTGGGTAATGTTTCTTCTTATTATACTTTAGTCTATGTAGCAAGAATTATTCATTTTCCTAATAGCTACCTATTTCTTTTTGTTACAGAGGTTCACCTGATAGAGATGGAATTGTAAGTATTTAAATGACCATTTTTACTAGTAGGTTTGCACACCAGGATATGCTATGTTTAACTTTCTTAAAGCCCCTCATTTTTTTTTTTTTCCATACGGGAAAAAAATAGCTTAAATGACTTTTCAGCCTTCTCACTGTTAAACTTTTCTGTAGTAATTCCATGGGACATAAATGCAGTCTTGGTCAAGTTAAACTTCTTTATAGCGTTCACCTAAAACCCTGTCCCAGATTAGTCAAGCAAACTAGTTATCAATATGGTGGGTCAAAAGCCAGACAGGGGCTGCTACCATCAACTGTTATTTCATTTCCAATTTAATGATATATAAAGCTCATTATGTGAGAATGTTTTTCTCCAACAGAGGCCACAAAGTCATAATGGAGCTGAGATCCAATAAAATTGAAAAAAGCTTTTCCCTTTTCACAGTTGAGCTGCAGATACATTTTCTATATTAAATTCACAAGTAGGGAATGGTCTTAAAACTACTTATGTCTGAATTTACAGCCTGAAGGAAGAAAATGTGTCCACTGGGTTTAGATTTAACAGTAACTCTGTCTCCTTGCTAGTCGCCAGATTTCTTGATTTTTAAAGAAGTCTGTGGTGCACTGGCTTGGATTTATCCGAGTTGTACTTACGGGAGTCTGCACCAATTTCTAAAATGACTTCCTTCAAACCTAAATCAGATGCCTATTCAGAAGGTTCAAAAGAACAGCTGTTACTGAAAAAAAACAAAAACTGACATTAGGCTCATTGGGCTGGAGTGGGAACTAAAATAAATCTGGTGGTTGAAAATACTTTTTTTGAAAAATCACCCTTTATAATATTATACCTAAATTGGGGTGTTAATTGCAGCTATAGCAGGAGTTTTTCTCCCACACTTGATTCAAGGTTTTAGCTTTCGGGTGCCTTTTGCATTCAGGTAGTTCTCGCCATGAAATGTTAAGAAAGTAGACTGAAATTTATCAGACATTGGGTAACACTATAATCAAGGCTCTATTCAGCAGGGGAAAAAAAAGACCCAGAAGACTCAGCTTCTCCTCACCTCTTGCTTCTGGCTCAGAGCCCTCTCGTTAACTCTGTCTCAGGTACTCTCTGCTTCTGTGTCTTCTCTTTGCTTCTGTCTGGGTCCCCCTCCCTGGGTTGTCTTATTCCCTCCATTCTGACCTCTGCAGGGCTCTGTGAGCTAGTCTTTGCTTTCTCTCCCTGCTGCTTCCAGGCTGGATTGCTGTTTCTTGCTTCTTTCCCTCTGCCACCCTCAGTCTTGTCCTTTTTCCTTTTTCTAAAGCCCCTCCCACCCACCCACTCATTGTCCGTGAGGCCTTATTGCTACCTCCGTGTTCTCTGCTCTCCTAGGGACCACCCGTTTAAATCTCTGGTAGAATATGCATCCACGTGCCTGGTATGGTGCTGGCATGGAGCAGGCAGCTCTCTGTACGTGCTGTGTGGAGCCTAGCCGTGATTCTGCAGATTTGTCCTCTCTGGCTCAGGGCTATATACCCGAGTTGCCTGAGTCCTCTTTTACCACCACCATCCCAAGTCATATAAAGTTATTGATTAGTAGTTATGCCCTCTTTGTTCTTAATGGGAAGTGCCATAAATATCACTGGTCATGATTATTAGGAAACGGGAATTATTTCGTTTCATTTTCTCAGGAACTAACGCAGACCTGAAAAAGGCTACATTCAAAATAAATGCATGTTGTCAGAAACAGGGTGTACAGCTTTGTAGGTTATTGGAAATTATTATCCAGCTGCTAGTTCCCTGAGTTTCCCCCACTAACTGTGCTCACTGAATATGAGAACTCATAGAGGTCCAACTTTCTGTTTGCATCCAGTCCTTAGAGATCTCAACCCAATTTTCTTTCAAATTCACACTGATTTCTTTAAGGCCTTGTGTCTGTAGACCCCGTCCACATTTACATGGCTGATTTAGCTTCCAAATCATTGTCTTTTGAAATTTATGGTTTCACTAAAGTAGTTATACAAAGTATAGGTGGTTTGTAATACTTATAAATGACTTTGTCAACACAGGACCTACATAATAGGCTTAATGTACTGATGCTTATTTAATTTCAGTTTCTCAAAATCCAATGAAGTCCACTTCTGGGGACAATTCTTTTGAAATTAGTCTACAGAGCCTTCGTGGCAGGGCTCCATGTATGAAAGTGGGCTTGCATTGCTCCCCACTTGGCTCCCCATCCTCTGCAGAGCTGTCTGTCTTGGTGTCTGAGACTTTAGGCAGCTGTGTGTGATGATGCCTTCTAACCCAGGGACAAACTCTAATTCATGCAGGATACACTTGAACTTTTCCCTAAGCAGTTCAGATTTCCCTCTCCGCGTAGACTGGGGGCATTGTCTCTGCTCATCCTGAACAGTGGTGCAGGAAAGATCCCAGGTGTGGAGCTGTCAGCTACGTGCACTGTGTGTATCGATCCCCAGCAAGGCTTTGATCCAGAGAACTACACTGTTCATACTGCCATTAGAAATGCAACCATTTTTTTCAGTCTCTCTTAGACACCAGTCCTGGTGTCTGTTCTCCTGTAAATTAAGTGTTGGCTGAATGAGGACTGGATCCACATAATGCCTAATGCCTGGGATGTAGCTTCCTCCTTCTTCCTTCTTCGCCTGACCTGGCTACACTGGCCTGCTGAATAGAGCCTCATTATGGGCCCCAAGTCCACTCTTTATTTCATGAACCCTGCCGAGATTGGTAGGCCCTGCAATTTGGCCTAGAAATGGTTTCTTCTATGGTATGTTTGCTGACTCCATGTGATTCTTTATATGTGTCTTGAAGAACAAACAGATTCTTTAACAACTTTTTCTACATGAAAACAATCAATTCCAGCAGCGCAGCCCACATGAACCACCCTACAATAACAAAGCAGAGTGCGCGCGTGAAGGAGGAAAAAAAGTTTCGGTAAGGAAACAGATTTGAGTTTAAAATTTCCAAGGGGTTGTAGAAACAGTGAGTAAAATCCCAATCTGCAACTTGAAAAAACAAAAACAGTAGCATTTATTTATGCCATTTAAGAAGACTTTTTTCTTAGGTATTTTCAAATTACTTTTTGAACACCTGGGACCAATTTTTAAATCAACCATGTAGACTCTATATATTGATGTCTGAATACACTTTTAAAGAGTGATCAGGCAAAAAAGATGTGTGTTTCCTTTGTCTTAGACAAAGGAAAGGTATTCAGATTTTAAAAAGAATCTGCTGTTTGTAAGAGCTCTTTGGCTGTAATATCAGCTTTGAGCCAAATCATTTGTTAGGATAAGCATTATCTCAGTAACATCAGGAATATGGCAGGACCTTGGCTTGTACTGTACTTGACCAAAGGATGTCACGTCAGGGATGCTGATTTCGGCCCAGACTATGCAACAACTCCAACTGTGTTGTTCAATATGGTAGCCACATGTGGCTATTTAAAATCCAGTTTCTCAGTCACACGGCCACATTTCAAGTATTCCATAGTCACTTGTGGCTACCACATGGGACAGCACACGCAGGACCATTTCCATCTTCACGGTCAGTCATATTAGACAGCGCTATTCTATAGGATTATTTACAAAGTGAGTCAAATCTACCTTAGTGGCAAAAATACATGTAGGCAGTACATCCTGTGTCTTTAACACTTCTCACCTGACGATCACTAAGTGGTTAGTGGCTGACCTTGGAAAACAGGAGTTTTCCCAGTCAAAATTGACTACTTTGATAAATGTATAATTAAACACAATTGCCACGACATTTATTGATTTAGCCCATCATATGGTATAAGAACAGATAATAATCCTGACCAAAGTGAAATACCTATTAAAATAAGATTAACATTTCCATGAGCCTCGGTTATCTTTCAACAACAATCATATATTCAAGTTATAAAAGTTACTTATACAAAATGTAGAATTTTGGAAAACACAGAAAAGATAAAAGTAAATAATGTATAACTCCAACTCCAAGGGAAAAATCATTGTTTATGTGTTGGTGAATAGCCAATATTGCTTGTACTATTAAGCTTAGCTTTTAAATGATAGTTTCCCACTTAACTTCTTCCCTGCTTCTTCAAAGTTTTCCAGCTGAAAATCAGTAGAGGCATTCATTCCTTTCACTATTACCACTATGAGCACCTTGCTTAAGTGGTTAAACCAGAAGAATTTCTTTCTTGGGCTTTGACCAGAAGAATGTCAGCCAGGCTCTGGTTAGCTTCAACTTGATAATTTCCACTGGTGAGACCAAATATATTTGTAAGAATTCACTAGTGTGAATGAGGCCAAATTGCCAATTCCTCTAATAAAGCTCTCTGTGGGTGTGTGTATACATGTATGTGTTTTGAATATCTGCCCAAAAGAATGTATTGTTATGATTTGTTGTTTGTGTTTAGTATTTGTGTTTCTATTTCAAATGTTCCTATTTTAAAATAAAATGTCTTTGTATAGGTTTTGCTTTCTCTTTATTTCCATCTTCCATTGATTTCCATATAAACTGGGAAGTTTTCACTTAGCCTAGATCTAGAAAATTCAGGAAATTTTTTTTATCCGTGATGTTAGATATACGTTGTCGGGAAAGAAACACACACATACACATTTGTTCAGCTGTAATTTATTGTATATATGCTTTCTAAGAAGGATTTGGAGAATTGTACAAAGAAGACTTATGCAAACAGATTGAAAAAGTGAGAATTAAAATAGCAAGCAAACATGACAAAAAAAAAAAGTAGGAATCATGCCCTTTCCCCATGGAAGAGATTTTTTTGTTATTAGCTGGCACATTATTTAACGGATCATGTCCTCAACAGTAGCCCATGCAAGAGTTGCTATGACAGATGTTTTTAAACAACCTTTGTTCAAAGTAGAAAGGATATTAGTGAAGCACTAATTCAATGAAGATAATTACGTGAAAACGTTAGAATGATGTAGTCTGAGTATATAATCTTTGTCAGGAGCAAGAAAAAGAGGAAGAGAGACACAGGACCTCTGTTTCTGGGTGTTGGTCTGTGGAGGCATTAGCTTGCTCTTGCATTTATAAATTCCAGGGCAGTGGTAGCGGCTAGGAAGAGAGAGGCCGTGAACGTATTATCTATTCCTTACATACTATTCACCCTTACTAAGCTGTTGTTAGTTCTATAGACTGCCCAGTCAACATGCAGTATGCATTTTTCAGCAAGATGGTTACTGGGTTATCTCTAATTTGGTTATCTAGTGGTCCTACGTGCATATGTGAGAAAGCTTACGTCTCGTACCCATTTGTCAAATTGAATGTTAGCTGTTCCCATTGTAGTTCAAGTGGCCTTCATTGTGACTGCACAATTAGAGGTCCTATCCTCAAGCCTCATGCGTCACCATTTGATATGTGTTGTTCTGAGACCTACTAGTGCTCAGTGACGTACCATTGCTATATGTGCTACATACAGGAATGCCGTTGGATGAATCCTGTATCACCAGTTTAATTTGTGTGTTTGTCCTTTGCTCCTAGTAATGTCTCTTTGAATGATGCCACATCCTTGCTCAAGTGCTTGTGGCCAAATATCATGGTTGTATTAGAAGCCAAAACAGAACTTGAAGTTAACCTAGACAGAGTAATGCTGATATCCACCCTGTCATCTTGCAGTGCTATGTGCTCATGGAAGCATAGGACACGTGGATAACAGAAATCCATGATTAATCCTCAGGCTTGACTCCAATAATTTGCTAAGAAAAGCCACTTGAAAAGACTATCAATACTATTTTTAATACCTAGAAGCCGAATTCTTTCATTTGGAGCTGATTCCCTTTACAGTCTATCAAG
This sequence comes from Rhinolophus sinicus, assembly GCF_057876585.1. NCBI lineage: Eukaryota > Metazoa > Chordata > Mammalia > Chiroptera > Rhinolophidae > Rhinolophus > Rhinolophus sinicus. Next base: position 48,790,216 of record NC_142514.1, read on the forward strand.
GGGTTGGTTAGGAAAAAATAGAGCCAGTGTTAGAAAACCTAAAACATGAGTTAACTATCAGGCTGAATATGCTTTGGATATGTTGGAACTAATTTTATACAAGAGCAACATGGAAGTCAAAGTGTTCCCATTTAAATTCATATATATACATTTGATTTTATCCCCTGACGGTATAGAAGATTAAATTAACATGTAAGTGCTTCTAATTCTTCAGTAATTGAATAACATTTGAACAGCTAGTTATTAATATCCTTATGCTTACGTATCCTACAGTCTTTTGTGAAATCAGTAAACTCCATCATGCAGGGTCATGGCAGCTCAATTTCCCACTCAGTTACACCAGTGCAGTTGCTTACCAGGCTGCTCTAATTTGTCTTTTCAGTCCTGGATTTTGATAGCTCTTGCTAAATACAGATAAGAGTTAAATGTTCTTTGTTCCTTCTTTTTCATTCAAATATTTCTCTTCTGAATTTATTTTCAAATTTATTACAGAAGAAAAGCAATGGGGCGCCAAATGGATTTTATGCAGAAATTGATTGGGAAAGATACGTGAGTATCAGAAGATTGTTTTTTCTTTATTAAGTATTTCAGAACTTGAGCATGCGTTGAGGCATTCCTCTATGTAAAATAGGACGTAGAAATAAGTGATACACTCCATTTCATGAGGATGTGTCTGCCACGGTTAACATAGCATGGAAGGTTAAGAGCACTAGAGTCTGTTAGGTCTGGGTTCAAGAACTAGCCCCTTCACATATCAGCTGTGCGTGGCTTTGGGATAGTTATTTGCTGAGTAGCAAAAATGAAGTTAGTCATTACACTGTAGCATTGTTGCAAGGATTCAGTGAGCTAATTATTTGCAGAATATTTCAGCAGAGTGCCTAGCCTGTCATATGTGTTCAAAAATGTTTTTATAAAATATTAACTCCAGATGATTCAGTCCTGGTTCTCTTTCTAAGCTGCTTTGAAAATGGAGGCAATTCAATTAACATCTAGGCCTTGGTTTCATAATGTCTTCGTCCCTTTGGGCTGCTACAATAAAAATACCACAAACTGAGTGGCTTGTGAACCACCAACATTTATTTCTAACAGTACTGGCAGCTGGGATGTCTGAGGTCACGATGCCCACAGGTTGGGGGTCTGGTGTGTGTAGCTGAGGGCCACTTTCTTATTCGCAGACACACTTCTAGCTGTAACCTCACTGGGGCTCTTCTAGAAGGGCACTAATCCCAATCGCGAGGGTTCCTTCCTCATGACTTACTCACCTCCCACAGGCCCCACCTCCTGATACCGTCACCTGGAGGTTAGGATTCCAACATATGAATTTTGGAGGAACACAAACATTCAGACCATAGCACCTAACAATTATTATAGCCTCATGGTACGGATTTTTCCCAGATCAAATGACAATCACTTGTTATTTCTAAAAGAGTGAGGGTGAGTCCCCTCATAACTCTCCTGATAATTTCCCCAGAAATGGATTATCATCATCACCACACACTTCACCAACCACAACAGAATGGCCACAATCACTCTTAAATTTCTAATCATATTAAACATGTAGACCATATATACATTAAAAAAATCACGTCTATTGCATAGGCAGTGCCCAAATTCACAATCCCTACAAAATGCCTTTGCACTTATCCTTTAGGTGACTATCTGGCCCAACTTCCCTTTCATAAAAGTTAAGCTTGATGTTACAACTTTTGCATATTTGTTAAACTGAAGAATTTCATTTTTATAATAAATAATATTATCATGTATTGAATATTCTCTCAGTCATAATATTAAATTTTATTGGCTCTTTACTACCTTAAAAGGTCAATACTACATTATCTGCAGAAAAGAGATTAAATTCTTCACGCTTCCCACCGCTACGCCATGTCACTCTGCCGACTTTATTACCTGGTCCTCTCTTATATCTGTTTTTGAGATCTCTTTGATATTTTCAGCAGTTCAGTTCCCTGGAATCTATGAAAGCCTCTGTGTTACTCTAAATACAAATTGCTAATAAATAATGTTATAAGGGCAGCTACTGGATATTAAGAAAGGATGATTTTAGGAAATTAATTCTTTTTTGCCTAGAAAGACTTTTGTGACATTTTCTAGGATTCTTAAATATGAATTCATGTGATAATTTAAGCAAACAAGAAGTATGATCATTAAAATACCAAATGACTCATCAAGTACTACTTACTACCCTCCACCGAGCACATAAAGCTTAAACTCTAGTGCTGTCCCTGGCTAGCATGCACATGCTTAAATGAATCGTAATTTTCCTCAAATTTGTTTAGTCCTAAAAACTAATCAGGTCACATGGGAATTGCTATTGTAATTCTATATTAGACACCACTTTGTCTAAGTACTAATAAGACAGGTTTTATCATCTAATTGGGCAAGGACCGGGTAAGAGCCTGGAAGCCTCAGGGAGGATATGAGCTTTAAGGAAAGCCCTAAAGTATGAGTAGGGGTTAACCGGCTGAACGTTTGAGGGAAGAGAATTCTAGGCAGAGAGAAGGGCATTTATGAGGGCTCTGAAATGGGAAAGAACTCACTCACAGCATTCAAATCATAAAAGTTAACGATGGGAAGACGGCCTTAAGGCTGAGGGTGTTCAGGAAAGAGAATCTCAGGCCTGAGGCTAAAGAGAGGGCTGAGCCCAGTCAAGCGGGAACTTATGGGCTACACAGATGCCTGGGCTGTTATTCTAAGTGCAGGGAGAAGCCAGGGACAGGATTTTAACAGGGAAGTGACCTTAATACACTTGCATTTTTTTTAAAAGTAAGTTTGAGTCCTGAAGAAGGACAAGAAGGAGACAATACATGCTCAATAAATGATGGTTTTCCCAGGGCATTCAGGCCCTCTTCTCCCCCCATGGTCACGGCACTTTTACTGCTTTAGTGACTCAAAAATGTATCACTCCACTCCCACTCTGTCCTATCTGACTTCCAGACCTATAACCTCAACTTCAAAAGGACTACCCTTGAACTCCTCACCTTCTTCCCCTCTGCAGGGTGTAGTCTCAAATACCTGGGGTCAAGGTGCAGGTCTGCCTCTTGCTGGGTGGGTTTCCATGAGAAATAGCACTGGATTTCTCTTAGTTTCCTCCTTGGTGAATGGGATAATTCTTTCCACAAATGATTGTTATGAAGGTTCAGTGAAATAAAGGGTGGGTCACTGTGCTTACCATATAATAGCAACAAAAATATTATAACTAATTCCAATTATGCAAATTGTCTTTTATCTTTCCCATCTTTTCCTAAAAATGTTAGTTGTCTGCTGTTTCCATTAGTTCAGCCAGGAGTACCAGCAGTCACCCAGGATTTGAGGGTACAAATCTTAGCATTTTCCTGATGCTTTCCCTCTCCTTTTTCTCCCAAGATAAATCTGTTACTGAGAACTAACAATTTGTCCTTCCAAAGGTCCTTAATTCATCCCTTCCCACCACCAACAATTTAGTCCATATTCTTAGTACAACTTACCTGAATTATGCAATTATTTTGAATTAGTTTTCCTTTCTCCATTTCCTTTTGCCCCCAATCTATCCTGAAGCATACTTCCAAAACAGCATGTCCAACCCTAATTGGGAAGCTTCGGTAGCTATATCAAGTCTGAACTCCACTCCCAGTATGCTGGCCCCCATGGTCTTAGCTCCCATGCTCTCCCACTGTACAGTTTCCTTTCCAGTCATGTCATCTTCAGTGTGATTTTCTCTTTCCCCACCTGAATGATACTGTCCATTTCTGCCTTGGGGTGTCAATATAGGTTCTGTCCTCCCCATCTATCCCAAAAAGCACGTGCAGATCCCCGGTTCTTTCAAACCTCACTAACTTCCTCTTCCATCAAACTCCTATCACTGATGTCTTGTGTTTTTCAGTTTGGTGAGGTTTTATTTTTGTTTTTTTTCCTACCAAAATACATTTGAATTTTCCGAAGGACAAATAATTTTCATTTTGTATCCCCACCCCATGTTGCTTAGCACAGTGCTTGGCTTACAGAAAATGCATGATAAATTCTCTTTGAATGTTTTTTTTTCATTGACAGTTGTTGACCCCTACTTTGTTTTCCCAATAGAAAGACTCCCCAAGTCTCCTTGAGTAAATATCTAAGTATGTTCTGCTCGGCATTCACTTCCAAAAGTTAAAATCCTCGCCTTCAAAAATGAGAAACATGTTTATATCCTTAAGTAAAAGGCTCTAGAAGGAAAGTGAATAATTCCTTGATTATTGTCAGGATACTAATTGCATCATGGGCCCTTGTATTTTATAGAACTCACCTGAGCTGGATGAAGAAGGCTACAGCATCAGACCCGAGGAACCTGGCTATATCCTTTCTTTATTTTTTTTATTTTAATGTTTATTTTCTCTCATAAAACAGTATGATCCATTCAGGTTTTGAAAAGGTGCTGAAATAACCCAAGCTTCCTAAGTCCTCTTGTCCCTAATATTAGAGATGAATAAACAGCCCAAAGAACACCCTGATCACTAACAAGCAGGCATTCTGCCTTGATCTATCTATTCATAGACAAGAGAGACGAGAAAGAGGAAATGGGCTGAAAAACAATTGCACGAATTGTGGGTACTGGGTTGTCTGCTAAAACCTGATATGACAATGTCACCATCATGACTGGAAAATAGCTGTTTCTTGTGCTCTCCCCACCAATCATCTCTGGGCAGAACAGGTCACGCTCTGAAGCACTTAAACTTCATCACAAAATCGTCCACTGGAATGGTCTTCCTCTCTCCATAGACAAGTAAGCTCATGTGGGCCCATCAGTGTGTGTACTGAGTGTGACACACCACATGGCCAATGCAGCCAAAATGTAGGACGTTACCACTCTTGCTCCCTGATATTCACCATCCTTAATCATGTTCCAAGGAAAGGTGATTGCATGCTCACCCTTTCCTGATTCACTCCTTTATTTGTTTGTTTTGCTTTGGCTTTTTTTGCCATCTTAAGGATACTTTTGCTGCCTCTATGTGTAATCACTCTGGTCTTAAACTCATCATTGCCTCCCAGTAGAAAAAAAGAGTTATGTATCTTTAACTGTGTTCTACCTACCAAAGGAAAGCACTTTTATTCTTCAAGTGAGTCAGAAGAGGAAGAAGAATCACACAAGAAATTTAATATCAAGATTAAGCCATTGCAATCTAAAGACATTCTTAAGAATACTGCAACTGTAGATGAACTGAAGGCATCGATAGGCAACATTGCACTTTCCCCATCACCGGTGGTGAGTGGTTTTTCTATGTCAAGCTTGAGTGGGGTTGGACAGAGAGCTGTGTTCTACCCATCCCCATTAAGTACAGCAGAAACTCCTTAAACGGAAGGCTACATATAGTCACCATTTTATGAACGCTATACACCTTAAGCAGCTCATTCTAGCTTTAGAAAGTTATGTTCACTGTATATTGCAGCTCTTGTGCTTTTCAAAATAGTAAAAGTGCATAGGACCACATTTCATTTTTCACTTACTTTCATGCAAGCATTTTCAAAAGAAAAAAACAATAACAAAAAAATTATCTAGACTTACTTCTGAAGCAATTAAAAACAATATGAAATTTACAGACTTACTAACAATAATTTTTTAAACATATCTTAGTGTCCTATTTTATGATACAACACATAGAAACTCATGTGTTGTATCCTTTTTAAGAAAATTTCTTTAAAAAAAAAACTTTTTTATTGCTATGCTCCAAAAAATATATTAATCTAATATCATAAATCATAGTTTAAAACTCATAATCTTCATTATATTTTATTATGAAATTGTCTTAAATGCTCTTATCTTTTAGGCACCTCAAATACAGGTATGCCTTATTTATATTATTCAAATCGGTATTTTTCCACACACAGTTTGTAATTCCTCCAATTCCCATCTACTAAATTTCTTTAGCTGTTGAATTTTAAGTTCCAACATTTACAGTATTTTCTCTGGGTGTGTGATAAATGCTACAATTGTTTTCTATAAACAGCTGTGAAGAGCAGATGAAGGCTCTCAAACTAGCAGCTAATATGTTCTTGGCATCTTCTTCAGAGAGATGTGATCTCCCTACAGCATTCCCCCTAAATGAAGTAGTTAATAAATGCTGACCTGCTTTTGAGATGCTTCTGGAAATATCTCAACTAACCATTCTAAGGAGTTGTAATCATCTGTCCTTTGATAGACGCCTGCCTGGCATGAATAGAGTCTATAATGATGACTTCTTTAGTGTTTACTGCTTATAATGGCCTTTATCACTACTGTTAGTGACAGCTAAAATGATTGCTAATAGTAATCGACCACCGCAAATGATATTTCAGGTAATTTTAAATCATATATTTACTTGTTATCTTAAGATGTCTTCCTGAAAAGGGAGACATGAAATATATTAGTTTTCTTTTCCTTCTGCAATGGAAGGTACAGGTTTTAAACTCACGTATTGGTCTGTAATAATACTCACATATTGGTCTGCAGTACTAGTGATTTCTAGTAATGGGGGCATTGTAAATGCACTTGCTTTCACTTTGCAGTTGGCATCTTTCAAATAATTTCTCACTTCTGAATCTTTTTTTTTAACCAATTGTAAAAATTCGTTTAAATACCTGGAACCAGTTTGTATCCACTTCTCTGTAGAATGTAATAAGCTTAGTGGGCATTTTAAAACTACTTGGGATAAGTGTAAGGATGTAAGTTCACGGGATTAAATGAACAAATTTATATGAAAGAAAACTCACTAGAACATCCAAGCACATGATAGATATTTGCTGAAAACTGGTTGGGTCTAGGTAAAAAGAAATGCTCTTTATCAAAAAGAATATGTATGCTCGGGTCTTCTGGTAGTTATTCCTCCAGCCAGATATGCTGCTGGGAATGCAGCAAGAAAAGTGATTGTTTACTCTGAGCTCTTCCCAACTCCTATTCTTAAGGTGTTATATTGACATGATATGGTTAAGACTCTCATAAAAAGATATTAGGGAAAGCAATGTGAAAACAAGATGGAGACACTCAGAAAAAGTAATCACAGAGTTAGGCTGTTTCTGCACTGCCTCTTAGCAACACCACAAAGCAAAAAGATCCTGCGGACCGGTCCCCCTGCCACCACCATCCCCACTCCCCCAGCTTGTTCCCTCTAATGTGAAAAGCTGACTCTGCCATTACTATGATTTACAAATGTTTCTGATTTTTTATATTTAGTATAGGAAAGTGAGCTCTTAATGCTACTTTAGGGAAAGGTAAGCACTTCTGGATATAGATAAGTATAAAGACAAATTGTAACTGAAAGCATATTCTTGGCTTTAGCGTCCTTATTCTCTTCAAGATAGCCTATATGTACCTATATTTCACAAATTATGTATCCATTACATTATGTCCGAGACGTGTAGAAATAACCTTCTGAAATCCAGTTCGTACCATGATAAAAATAACAAATGATTTGTACAACTTTAGATGTTCCCAGCCAAACAGTCAGACATTTATATATTTATAATTAATTCAGGTATAAAAATAGAAATAAAGCCTACGCCAGTTAATGATAGATTAGAATATTTCATTTAGGCTATGGTTCTTATGCTACAAAAGCATCAATCATTATACTAAGAGAAATAGAGGAGATTCCATATGGTAAGTTATTCATAACAATAGCTTATGTTGGATTTATAATTTCTATTTCTTTTGAAGAATGTTAAGGTAAACTCACAGGTAAAGGAGGTTAATTTCTATTCTTATCATGCTGGTAGGAATGACCATCACCCAGGTTTTACTTGTTGATTTGGCATTTGTACGAGTGAGAATATTGGTAGAGCTGTTTTAACTGAGACCAAAACGGTAATAGCTTACGCAAAATAGGTGTTTTACTTTCTCCCATATAAAAGTCAAAATTGTAGACAAATCCAGATAAGTAATAGAGTCCTACTCTAGGCGTTGTGCAAGAATCCAGGGACTTTCTGTATTACTGCTCCACCTTTCCTAGGATGCTGCTGCCTTACCACCATCAATCAACTCCATGTCCGAGCCGTGACATGGAGGGACTAGAAAATAAAAGGCGATAGGTTTCCTTTAAGGGTTTAACTCAGAGATTGCACACAACACTACCACTTAGATCCCATCAGCCATAATTTAGTCACATGGTCACATTAGCTGGAAGGAAGTCTGGGAAATGTAGTCTTTGTCTGGATAGACATGTAACCAGCTAAAATTCTGGGTTCTGTTCTAAAAGTCAAAGGAAAGAATGGATATTGGTGGATATTGATAGTTTCTGCCTTGATGTCTTAAATAATCTCAAATTACTTTGAGGAGCTCATTAGGAAATGGAATTATTTTCCCATTTACTTTCAAATTGTTCCCAGAACCTATTGCATCTAGGAAGTTTTCTTTAAATTTTTTTCTCATTATTAATATCTAAATAACAGTGATTCTGTGCTGTATGCTAGCCAGCAGCAGGATGAACAGAAACAAATTTAATTAAACTGCCAAATTTTTTGGTTAATAAATTGCCCTTCCAACAGTAATAGTGCTCCCTCTGTCTTACAAAGTTTACTGCTTTTTGAGGCAGGCTGTTTCATTTTTGAAAGAAAATTATTAAACCCACATTAAACTCAAATGCTGCCTCTGTGTAAATTTTGTCCTTGGTTGTAGTTGTGCTCCTTAGAGGATAAGCAAAGGACAAAGCCCTCCTTTCCCCAGTGGGTTTTCCATGAAGTAGACTGATTTCAACTCCAACTTTAAGATCAGTGTGCAAAATGTTTTTTAAGGAGTGACCTTGTACTCGACATCTAGGGGTAGGGTGAGCAGAAGGAGAAGTTAAGTTGTTTTGCATGTCTGACAACAGCATGAGCTGACCACATGGGGCCCTCTAAAGATGGAATGACCCTTCAGAGCTAGTCCTGAGATGAATAACCTTTATACCGCTGTATCAACCCATACTTCAACATGGACGGGCCAAAAGGAGGTGTGACCTCGGGTGAGGTGGCTCGCTGCTGCTGAGGCAGATACTGAAATACTGACAGCTGAAGGCTGTCTTTCAGTAGCAGTCTCAGCAACTGGAGTGAGAAGCCCTTCTGAAGAGAAATCTACATGGTACATTTTGGTGTCCCCCACAAATCCCTTGGGCCTGACATAGGGTCTTTTATAAGTGCACAGTGGAAAGTTCACGAACTTAATTGTCCGACCTTTTCATATATCATCACCATTCAATAAATGCTTGTGTGTGTGAGTGAATGAGTGAGTTAAGTGAGTGAGTGAACAAATATGTGAATGGGACCTGGCCAAGGATAGAGCACTGTGGCATGTCACCACCACCTAGTTTTATATCCATCTATCGATAACCTACCTCAGCTTCTCTTGTTTGCCCTATGAAGATTCACTCATCTCTGCCCTCATCCTGGCCATATATTTCCATTTTGTTCAAACACACCAGTGATGAAAATGTGATTAAACACAATGCTGAATTTGAGAGACATGGAATGGCTATAGCTTTACCTGGATCTATCAGATCAGAAGCCCCATGAGATTGATGGATTTAGTTTGACTATATCTTTGCTGTGGCACCTAGGGTTACTACCCTCTTTTCCCAGTGCTTTGAGGCCATATGCTTAAATAATTTGATCTAGAATTTTGGGTTAATAGGAAGCAGCTGTGTAGTAACAGAAAGAGCATAACACAAAAATTCAGACAGACCTGGGCACCCAGCCCAGATTTACCATGTTCTATCTGTGTATCCTTGCATAAGCCCTATTACTGTTCTGAGTATCTGTTTCTTCTTCCCTAACGTGAGGACATAATGATTCTTATGGACTTTTTGTGCAGTTACTTTTGGTCTCCGGCAGGGTCAAATCTTTGACTTTTGTCTCTTGTGATTAGCTTAGCACAGTGCACGGTACATATTAGGCATTCAGATTGTTATTCAATAACTGACTGAATAAATAAAGCATGCAGAAGATTCTACTAACAGTACTTGATGCATAATTGGTGCTTTGAAGCTGTTCATTTTTTCGTTGCTAGTTACATTAGTGTTTTTCAGAGAAACTGAACAAAACAGAGGGTGCCAAAAAATGTATACATATTTTAAGAAAGGAAAAAAACTATTAAAATTATAATACTCAATATATGCCAATAACAGAAGATGAATACAAGTCACATTTGACTTCTGCAATTGTAAGAGGTGCTCAAAGTGGTTACCATCAGCGTCCAGACACTTCTGATTACAGCGAGCTACTGCTTAAGCAACACTGCCCAAAGTGTCCACTTGTATACATAGTTTTGGCACCCCCGGTACATCAAGAGCTGTGTTATGAAAAATTGGCTCACAGGATTATGGAGGCTGAGAAGCCCCCCACTCTGTCATCTGCAAACAGGAGACCCATAAAAGCTGGTGGTGTAATTCAGTTTGAGTCCAAAAGCCTGAGAAACAGGGTGGCTGAGGGTGTAAATCCCAGTCTGAGGACAGGAGATGAGATGGCCCATCTCAAATAGTCAGGCAGGAAAAGGGGGTAAATTCCTCCTTCCTCTGCCTTTTGTTCTATTAAGACCCTCAATAGATTTGGATAATGCTCACCCAAATATGGGAGGCAATTTACTTTAAAGAGTCCACCAAATCAAATGCTGATCTCATCAGAAAACACCCTCACAGACACAAGCAGAAATATTTAATTTGAGTACCACGTGGCCAGTCAAGTCAACAGGAAAAATGAACTATCACAATAACATATATATGTATATATATATTAATATATATAAAATGTATATTTAAAAAAAACTTTTTTGTCCATATTGAGTTATAGCTTTGCTTCCCCATTTCCAACCTCCTGCCCTGAAAACATTCTGTGTTTTTGTGTCCTGAATTATAATACATCTTCATCTCAAGGTTTGAATGCGGTTAAAGGAGTTTGGGCTCTCTTGCTATCTTAGACTTTAATTCTGAACCAAATCTGATCCACCTTTTAGGTGAACTATTTTTAAGTCAGTTTTTTATTTTATACTGGACATTTGTAATGATATTTCTTTAAGCAAATAGAAACTTTGTGTTTATCCACTGTAAGAACTGGTGTATAGTGGGAAAGATGTTGGAATCAAGTTTCTTAAATGTATTTGAGTCTCCGAATCTTCATATCTAAAACGGGAATAACAAGCACTTACCTGCCTTACAAGGTGGTTGTTGGGATGTCCATCTCTTTCTGTGAGTACAGTGTAAAGATCATTTCACCTAAAGAAGAAAATAAAACCGGAGACATGAGCTGAGTGCTTCTGCCACTTGCTTCTCTTTGTAGCACATTCCCTCCATAAAGAGTAGAAGAAAACCTCCCTTACAACTTCCAACAATGCCTTTATTCTTGAAAAGTAAATTTATTTTCTGAAATGGGCTAAATAAAATAATGGTATAAGACTGAACTATAAGGAAATATGCCCTTACAAAAACAACAAAATGAGAATTTGACATACAATTGAATATAATTCCATTTAAGATAATTTGAGGGAGGGGCGGCTGGATGGCTCAGTTGGTTAGAGCACGAGCTCTCAACAGCAAGGTTGCTGGTTCAATTCCCCCATGGGATGGTGGGCTGTGTCCCCTGCAACTAAATATTGAAAATGGCAACTGGACTTGGAGCAGAGCTGCGCCCTCCACAACTATATTAAAGGACAACTACTTGGAGCTGATGGGCCCTGGAGAAACACACTGTTCCCCAATATTCCCCAATAAAATAAAATAAAAAAAGATAATTTGAGGGAGATGGAGATGGAAATAGACACTTATTCCAATGATGTCACGATTACCCAAACAACTGGGTTCTACCTCTTAACTGGGTTGCCTAGGGCAAGTTACAAAACCTATGTCATGGTTTCTTCATCTATAAATCAAGATAATCCCCATAGCTACTTCATAGGGCTATTGTAAAGATTGAGTTTATATTATATATATATATATATATATATATATATATATATATATATATATATATATATATAATACTTATTATCAATACTGCATTTGGAGATTATTTTATTGTTATTGTTAGAATTATCTGCAAAGCCTAAGGTAGATTTTAAAGAATATCATTAATAGTGATAAATGAGAAAATCCAGATAGCCAGAACTCATTTAGAGCCAAGACCAGTAATTATCCTGAGCATGAAACTGGGAAAATTAATAAAATAACATTTTTTGTGTGATGCCTATGAACTGGTTTTGGAGATAATTCCAGAAGTATTCCTAAATTTTTCTGAGTAACATTAAAATTCCCTGAACAAATATGGAGACTGTATTGAAGGTTAAAAGTCACAGTGGGATACTGCATTGTGTGTCCCCCACTAAATATATTGCATTGAGAACTGACATCGTTTCTCACTGCTGCTCCCCCCACCCCCCACCAAATCAATTTACCAGATATTTGTTAAGCACCTTCCGTGTAGCAGGTACTGACAGCTAATATCAGAAATTGGATAGATTTTGTCCAACCTTCTTGCTAACACTGTCTACAAATTTATCAGAAAACAACATATAACAAACAACATTGCTAGCAGCACGCAGAAGCTGAAATTCCCCTTGTGGTCCAAACTTCTGCCTGTCTTCAGTTTCCTGATTAAAAATATGGTGGTCTGTGCTCAGCTTCCCCTCTGGCCTCTATTTCAGTCTCCTGGTTTCCTCACCTCCCACGCCTGCCCAGGGTGTCCGACATAGACATCTCCATTTCTCCAGACCCACAGGGAGCCCAGTCTCTGACACATCTTTAGCCATGTGTTTTGCTCACTAGGCACCTTGAAACTTGTGCTCCCTTAGCTTTCATGGAAATGAGAAAACAAATGCTATGATTTAATTCTTGATGCAATATCCTTTTCTCATGTACTGCCATTGATTCAATTACTTTTGTTTTTTGGTGAGCCAAGACTCACTGCTGACTTACCCTGAGAAGTTGTCCTTGACAACAAGTGTTTAGTTCTGTACTCAATAAATTTTTTTTTGTTCTGGAGCAAGTCAGAACTAAGTTTGCATTCTGGCTCTGCATTCATTATCCATGTGACTGTGGGTAAGTTACTTAAGCCTCAGTCAAGGCTTAATCAAGTGTAAAATGAGGCTAATAATACTACCTAATTCACAGGATCCTTGTAAGAATTAAGGAAGCGAAGCATGTGAAGTGCTTAGTACTTTGTAAGTTTATGTAAGTAGGGCCCAAAGGAGGTGCTTAGTAAATGATAGCTGTTGTTAATCAGAACAATGGAGTATCTCATGGTGAATACACCCAAGCATCCTTGAAGATCATGGACCACTTCAAGAATTTATGATGATGTTGGTGGTGGCAGCTGTGAAAATTTGTGTGCTGTGTGTCAGATACTTCATGTGTATTAAGTCATTTATCTTCACAACCCTATGAGATAGGTATTATTAATTTCCCCATTTTACAGATGGGAAAGTTGAGGCATAGAATGATTAATTAGCTCACCTAAGGTGCCACAGCTACCATCTTTCCCCATAAATAAGATCTATCCGGACAATCAGCTCTAATGCATCTTTTGGAGCAAAAATTAATATAAGAACCGGTCTTAGGGTCTTATAATATAATATATAATATAGTATAATATAGTATAGTATAATATAATATAATATAATATAATATAATATAATATAATATAATATAATATAATATAATATAATATAATATAATATAATATAAATACTGGGAATACTATAATATAATACCCGGTCTTATGTTAATTTTTGCTCCAAAAGACGCTTTATAGCTGATTGTCCAGCTAGGTCTTATTTTCGGGCAAACAGGGTAGTAAGTGAAGTTCCTGAGATTTAAACTCAGAAGGTCTAATTGCTAACTTGGAACGCTTAACCACTATATTACACTACTTTTAATGAAAGCTATTGGCTCTCTCTTCAGAGGAAAAAAACAAAAAGCTTATTAGCTCATTCAAAACATTTTACATATAATTTCTGAATACTCACAATTTCTGAAGGCTATCACTGTGATGATACCTACAGGGCCCAAGATCCCAGATGGGAAGCCCACCTCCCAAGCTTTCTTCCCACTCAATCTATAGATACTCCTTTCTATGGCATTTCACGTGTCATTTCATGTGACACGTGATAGCAAGGCTGAGCTGAGGTCAGTCAGGCTTAATTGCTGCTGTGTCATATGTGATTTCTAGTTTATTAAAATTCTCTCATTTTATATTAAGACTTCATGAACCTTTGCTTTAAATGTTGAGGAATGACACCTCATTTTTACATGACTCATCTATTTCAGTTTCCCTAATCAGTCAATCAGCAAGTATTTTTTGTATCAACCGTGCATTATAATACTGGCTTACATGTTATAAATAACCTCATGACCAGAAAGATGACATGAGCAGCAGCACTATCAAGCATGGACTGAGGTGATGATCACCCCACTTTAGAGAAGAAACCAACTCAGAAAGATCCAGAGGCTGCTGCTGCAGGTTCAAAGGGCCAGGACTCCAGTATCTGCCTCCTTTCTGCCAAGCCAAACATAGTCTGTTTTCTCATCTCCAAATGTAAGGGTCCATGATTCAGTTATCTTTAAAATTCCTCTCAGCTTTAATACTCAGCTGTGCATTCTAGTCTAAGGCTTTGTGGGAAGTCCTCTGATTTAGAGGCAGGTTGGGGATAGAGCAAAGGGGCTAAGAAAGAGAATGTTTCCTTGAAGCACACTGGTCAAGTAGGAAGAACACAGGCTTGTGAGTCTGTATCTTATTAATGTGGATCCTCAGATCCCAAGTCTGTAAAATGGGAACAAGAATATCTACCTTCTCGGGACTGATGTAAAGATAACACGACATAATGTTGTAAAATGCCCAGTTTGGTGCCTGTCACTCAGGAGAGGTTCTAGAAGTATCAGTTCTCAAGGAAAGGGGTTCTGTTGCCTGTTTCCTTGAGTTAAGAGACCTGTGGGAGGAAGAGGGAAAAAAAAAAATTGCCAGGGAAGACTTGCTCAAAGTCAAGGAGAAGACAGATGATAGAAATGATGTGAGAGTAGGTGTCGCCCTACCCTGGCTTGTATGCTAATGTCTCCTCTCTTCCCCCGTAAAATTCAGTAATACAAAGAACGAAAGAATTTGACATGGTGTTATGAAGGACCAATTAGTTTCCTCTTGTTCCTGGAGATTTGCAATCCATAACAGAGTTATTTCATCCAAAAATGTGAGGAGGGGGAGATAGCTTCGAACCAGAGACAATCTGGTGCTCCTTTCTATTCCAGGTGGCCCACCCAGCCTCCCACCCCCCAAATTAGCCTGCCAGAGAGTAAAATCCATGAATTTGTTGCTGCTTGGTAACACCACCCCCTTTCCTTTCTACTCTTGGCAGAAGGTTCAGCACCCCATTGAGTTTTGTAAAAGCCGAGTCATCAGAGGGGGAGGAGAGCTCCAGTCTCCTACACACTGGCTTTTGCTCCTGGTAGGAAGGCTGCGTGGTACAAAGGGAAGCTAAAGACGGTGTGCATTCTGATGCTAAGTGCTCAGCCAAGACCTCAAGTGCAGTGAGTTGGAGGGAAGAGGCTCCGCTTGGGTTCTGCTCATCCACAAGAGCTTCACAGGGCACACCGAATTTGGGTTGGGTCTAGACCCAGGATATCAGTCGTGAGGCATATACGCCGCCATTGCCCCTTTCAAAGCCTCAGCAGACATTGCGACTTCATTCCAGGTTCTGGATGTAGTTTGAGAAGCCCCCTCGAGACAGAGCTGCAGGCAGCCTGACCAAAATCATCCGGACTTGGCACATGAGATGTAACTCTTTTTTCCCGGGCCTTACAGAGAAACAGATGGGGAAATGGATGGGACCTAATGTTTTCAAAATATATTGTTCTCTTTCCTCTATTATAACAAGCCATGGGCTATCGGCAGAAGAATTAGTTTCATATCTGATATGTTTGTTCTTTCCTTCATTACTAATTATTTTGTCCTAGGGAATTCTCTGTTGCTTCTGTTTTCTGACCTTTAAAATAAAAATATCATTTTTTCCAAACTCTTTATGCCCACCCTACTCTGGTAAGAAGAAATTCTGAGTTGTTGTATGTTTTGATCTCCTTAAATTTGGCAGAATATGAATTCGATCTGGATTGCCTTTGTCTTACTTCCCCAATTAATGTTGGTTGTACCCTCTGCGTATAGGGTATTTTGCTTCCTTTGTGACGTGTAAGAGTTAGAATTTCCTTGCATAACTCCAAATTGTTTAATTATGTTCTGCTGTCCCAGACACCCTGCTCTGACACATGATCAACCAGGGTTAGAGACTTCAAACCCTCAATCTCTGTTACCAACTTCAAATCTAATTGGCTGAGACAACACACCCACCATACTGAAACAAAATGTTAGGATGTCCTCAACCAGCGGAAGCAAATATAAGAATTGCATGCTTTTAATTACAATGCTAATTACAATCGAGGCTAATTTTTATATATCTTTAGCATCTCCTGTCTTGATTGTGTTAGTCCTACTGGTGTAGAGTTTAGAATTTAAAACTAGTTTTATTAGCTAATGTCCATAATGAGGGTATAATGAGTTCTATAAAGAAGCAGTCGATTTTGAAAATAAGTTTGTAATACGAGTAGAAGCATCATTTGTGAACAATTCAGGAAGGGTGTGTTTATGACAACTAATCCTGTGTGCAGAAGTTGCAGTTCTTACTCCTTCCTTAATGAGGCCTTTCCTCGAGAGCCTACAACACCGAATGACACACAGTAGGTACTTAGAAAATATTTGTTGGTTGGTTAGACTGATGGATGCTCTTCACTGTGGGAAATTTTATGGAACTTGGTGATTCACTGCAATATAATGTAACTTATATCCCTCACATTATTTTATAGAGAGAACAAATTGATGGTTCTCAATTTCTTTGGTCTTTTCCCCTTCAAGTCAACTGAGTTTTTCTCCATTTTTAGATGGATGAACAATATGAATAATAACTCCATTTCTTCTCTTAGAGTTTGCACAGTTTTTTGAAGTTTATTAATGTGTTTTCTTTCTGTGAGTGCTAGCTTTCTGTCACAATTCTCTTCCAAGTGAGATGTCTGTTTTCTCATTTAAAGTCTCAGGTTTCAGTCAGTGGTCCTTAACCCTGAGGATAACTTGATTATCTTTCTTATCCTATTATATTTATTTTTATACTAAGGAGTTTCTATAAATGCATTAATAATAGTATAAAAGTAAGTATAACAGCATAAGAAAAAAAAGTGTCCCTTTGTCCTTTGAAGGAGAATTTTTTTTAGTGCCAGAAATAATCTCCAGCAATGAATGTATTTTTTAATTGTTTTAGAAAAAACAGTCTTAGAATGTGAATCACTCACATGAATTATGTCAGAAAATGTTTCCTCAGCGACTGGGGGAAATGTAATTTTTAAACAGAATAAAGGCGAGATTTTTTTCTGTCTAAAGAATAGCCACTCACTGCCCGTGGACCTAAGGAACTACCATTTGGAATCAGCTACCAGCACAGCCGTGGTACAGAGCCATGCATGCCATCTGAGCCCCTTATCCTGAAGTGACCAACAGAGGGAAGGCAAGGTGGACTGGCCTCACTCCATTTTGCCAAATTGAAACTCCCTTTCCACCTCCTAACCTATTTTAATCCCATCTCTATTTTATTTTTTAAACGTGGTGCTTGAGGAATCAAAATCAGCTCCAAAGAGAAACGAAAAACGACAGTGTATGTCACATCCAGGCATTGTCTGATGTTGTTTCATCCATGCCTCTTCTCAGCAACCGAGCTTACTGACCAGCCACAGCTGAGAACTCCTGATAGGTAACAGCCATAAGCTGCACTGGAACAGAGAGGAGCCAAACCTTTACAGTGGCCTTCAAGCGCCGCAGGATGGAAACACCCTCAACCTCCAGGCTCACACCTGCCACTCCCACTCCTCCAGGACTCCCTGGCCATGCCCTGTCCCCCCAGCCTGCTGCACTGTGACTTCCTTCTCAACTGCAAGAGTTTGCTCAAGTCACTTTCTCACCATGGCCTACCTTGACCACCTTATTTAAAATTGCAAAACTCTCTATCTTGGCATTCCCAAACCCTCTTTATTTGCTCTACTTTTGAAAACTGCATTTGTCTCAAATACTTTGCATATTTATGATATTTCTTATCTGTCTCCTTCCTCTACTCCCCAAAATAAGCTCTATTGTTTCTATTGTTTTGTTCACTCATATGCCTAGAATAGTTAGCTGGTCTTTATTAGTGCTCAGTAAATATCTGTTAATGGTTTAATAAATTAATAAATAATCCTTTTGCTCCTCATTGTGACTAGTCATAAATAACAGATAGGAAATGTTTATATTTAAAACAACATTTCATTAATTAAAATATAGTCATCCTATTTTTAAAGCTAACCAATTATAGACTCTTAAAAGACTTATAGATTAGACCTGGCTTTTTATTTCTTGATCCCACTCTAGAAAGCTGGATGCCAAAAATTCCCATGGCAGCTCAGTTCCTTGTTAAGATTCAGGAATGTATTTAGAGCACAAAACT
Organism: Rhinolophus sinicus; assembly: GCF_057876585.1. Taxonomy (NCBI): domain Eukaryota; kingdom Metazoa; phylum Chordata; class Mammalia; order Chiroptera; family Rhinolophidae; genus Rhinolophus; species Rhinolophus sinicus. Next base: position 48,808,682 of record NC_142514.1, read on the forward strand.
TCCATGTAAGGATCATTGCAACTCTGGTGTATATTTTCTCCATTCACCTGTTAGCTTTGGCTCTAATTCAGTTTTAAATGTTGCTGATTTCTAGCCTCTCATACAGAAATGTAGACTTCAACAAGACCTAACGAATGACTCCTGTCATTAGCAAGTGACTAGAGGTCATCACAGCCAGAGAGAGAGTCTCCATCTGCAGAGGCAGGGGCTACGTATTCCTTGGAATCTTGATTATAAGGATGAGCTGCCTTTCAACAAGGCTTGCAAATTAGAGGCTTATACTTTCTCAGGCCATGGGATGAGAAAATCCCTTCACTTAGAGATGATTCACTGGTTATATTTTAGGTACGTGTTTTGTCCAGCCCAAAAATTCACTTACTCTAAGTACAAGTGCACCTGGGGGTTACATGTTTTTCCGGTGCTCTTATTATCTTTTCCATAATTAAAAGTCAACTCTGATACTATTAGCTCTAAAAAAAAAAAAAAGAGAGTTATCTTATCATGATCTTTTATTTGTTTTATTTGAAGAAAAAAAAAAGGCTGAGACATTTACCTTAAAATCAGAGTTTAATTCCAAGATCTGAAAGCATGCCTAGAAACACAAGTTCACTCTCTAAAAAGCTCATTCTTTGAGACCTGCTAGGATGGACGGCCTTGATCTTATATTTAACTCTTTCCACTGGAAAGATCCAAGATTATTTTCCAGGCCCTGTGATCTGGGAGCTTTTTAGCTCTGTTGTTTCTAGACCTCCACAATGATAAGGGCCTGAAAGCAAATTCAATCTGTTTAGGGTACTTGGGCTGTGCCACAAGCCCAACCTTGCCCAGGCTCTCTGGAGTTAGACAACCTGGATTCTAGTCCCAACTCTTCTCTTTTGTAACCATGTGACCTAGGAACTCATCTGAGCCTCCTTTTCCTCATTGGTAAATTAGAGATAATAATGACACCTGCCACATAAGGTAAAACAGTAACAGAAAGTTCTCAATAAATTTTGGTTGTCAGTATCATCCTTTTACTCCTCACCACAATTCTGCAAGGTAATAATCATCTTTGCTCTACAAATTATGGAATTGAGGCCCAGTGTAACTTGCTCAGAGTCTTTCAGAAAATAGTGGTTAAGCTAATTTGAATATGTAAAAGTGCATGTTCTTCCTTCTACCAAGACAACCCCTTTGAAACTGTTTGATGTTAACCCCAAAATGACTTTGGTCTGTAGATGGAGAACCTGAACCTTAATAATTTTTCATTTCTCTGTGCTACTTACCAAGAATCTGGCTCTGAAAGCAGCACCCAGGCTGTGGTCCCTATCTTGACCCTCCGTCATTCCGAGAGCATTCGTTTTTGCTATCGGAAAAAATTCCATCCTAGAGATCTGATCACATAGCACAACACTACTGTTTGTGCAAAGCTGTGCCATTTCCTTGGAGCCTTTGTAACCTGTGCTAGCACCTGAGGTCACTACTGGGTAGAGAGATCAACGGCTCAGTGGGAGCTAAGTAAAACATTTATGGGATCTGGTGAAGGAACCATTACAACTGGGGCCACATCTCTTGGTCCATCTATGATTCAGTTTTATTTCAGAGAGCAATTCATCTCTCCCTGTTTTAAAAGACACCATGCTTCAAACATTTTATAGTGTTTTAATGGCCCCCCAAAAGGGAGTTCCTAAACATATTTTGAGTGCCTACTATGTGTCTAGCATTATGCTTGGAGCTACAGAGAGTCATTCATAACCATTACTGTGAGCTAATAATCAAGTGGAAATATCTAAATAACACGGAACAAAATAAGAACTGCAAAAAAATATACTCCCAATGTGTACCTTTGTTTTCCTTGAGGCAATGAAATGCCAGGCAAATAGAAAGGCCTTCAATATGGGTTTATTATTTTGAAGAAAACAATGTGCTGTGATGAAATAAAAGAAGGGAAAAATTTATTCTGACCGGGAGGCTCAGGGTAGGCCATGGGGAAGAAATGTTACTGGCCTTGAAGAATGAATGTGAATGTAATAAAAGGAGAAGGAGAAGGCCTTGAAGGTGGAAGAAGCAGCTTGAGTACAGGCTGGGAAGTGTGTGTGCTACACTTTCAGATGTCAAGGAGAGTCTGCCACTAAGTGCAGGTTTCCCACAGATAATAGTGGAAGATGAGGGCGTGAAGGTAAGCTGGAGCCCATCCCAAAGGCATGAAATGACAAAATGGAGTTTGCATTCTATTTCCTGAATAATAGGCAGGTTGATAAAGAGTGGAGTAATATATTCACTTCACTATTTTTGGAAATTATTCTGAGGATAGTGCAAAGGATGAATTTAGGAGATGAAACTGAAAAGAGGACCATAAGCTAGGAAGCACATACAGGAAGCTCATGGCATATTACTGTCAGCAAGAAATGAGGCCCTCACTTAAGACAGTTGCTGAGAAAATAAAAGAGCATTCCAGGGAACCAGGGACCACTCCCCAGGAAAATCATTTGTAACTGTTCACAGGGAGTGGGCGGGACTAAAAGATGGGATGAAAGAACTGATTGATGCAGCCAGGTATCTTGGGAGAAGATGATAGGTACCTGATTCCCTGACAAGACTGAAGTTCTAGAAAATCTCATGTTTCAGTTTCATGACCATGCCTGGCTGCAATGCATTAATGGTATTTTCCAACTCCTTTCAGTATTACAAAGCATGATTCTCTATTTTCAAGGCACTAATCTATTTGATGAAAGTGAACCATTCAAAAGAGAGCTTAGAATGTGCTCAAACAGAGTCCACACCTATGCCCTCCATAGCTTGAATTTATAGGGAAGGCAAAATTTTACCACCACCTGTCTTAGGTTTTCAGTTGGACCTCAAACAAAATGACAAATTAACAAGAAAAAAAGCACACAGAAGTTTATTAATATGTATACTTCATGTGAGTACGGGAGACATCCAGGAAAAGTAAGTAACTCAAAGAGGTAGCTTTAGAATTCAGGATTAAATACCATTTTTATAGCAAGGTGGAGGGGATGGAGGCCTTTTAGGGAAGAGTACATGATTTTTAGGAAAGATGAATGGTCCCTTAGAAGAATAGATGGGAGGTGTGAGAGTCTGTGACACAGTTTGTCTGGGTATGGTATGGACTTCTGGTCTCTCCTATGATGAAACTCCTAGGAAGGTACTTAATGACAAGTGGGTTCCTTATGGAGGATTTATCTTTAGGCAGATTAGTGAGTTCAGAGAAAGTCTCTTGGTACATTTGTTGTTTTCACGGGCCTACAGCTCAAAACAGTCAATATGCCAAAGTGGCATACTTTGGGTTGGTCTATTCTGCAGCCCTTAAAACTAAAGCCAGCAGCCTAAGAATGACCATCTCAGACAGTCATAGGAAGTATTTATAGGATCAGTGCCTTGGGGAGCTGCTTTAAGTAAGGTTATTCTGCACCTTGAACTTTTTCTTCATGAAAATACATTTTACCTCTCTCATCTCTTTCTTTTTCCTCCCCATGCTTACGCTTTTAGAGGAAAAGTCCGGTAAGAAATAACAATTCCTTTCCATTTTGGCCAAACATTATTTATTCTGTTCATTTTCATTATCTGCATATTTAATGACTGACTGTGTTTAACATCTAAACAAGATTTTGAATTTTAAAAACAAACCTTTGTGAATCAAGACAAGGCCTAATTATGCCGTTTGGGGAAAAAGGAAGTTGGTTGCTAAGTGATTTCACCAGCCTGTTATTAAGGGACATGGGGTAATTTTTGCAAAGATTCATCTCTGCCTCAATCACAGGCATATGACCAAATATTTTAGGTACTGAGTTTCATTTATTGTAGCTTCCACTTGAATTAGTCAAGCTACATGTAGATAGCATGAACGAGGCAAACAATTTTTTAAGTTCTTTTTTTTTAATCTACAACATGAGAGCATCCATCCTGAATGAATTCTTATGAAGCTTGCCTAGAAAAAGGAAGTTGTCTCTTTTAATTTTTTCAGTTAATCAGAAAAATATTTCCTGGAGTTGTCAGTGTCAGAAAAAGCGGATCTTCATAAAGTGTAAATCACCTCTAATATGCTACTTTTTAGTACAAGTGGGTGATTTTTAGTGGCAGCCCAAATCCGACATGATGTACCTACATTTTTTTTTTTTTTTAAGTAAAATTGAAAAAGAATTTATTCTGAGAATTATTTTCTTCAGAAAAGAAAAAAAAAAATAGAATCAATGTTCTCTTCTCGGCTGTCTGGCTTATTGGGAACATGTTCCCAAAGATGCTGATGTGAGGCTGACACAGGTGACCTCACCACTGGAAAATATAAAAATATTGTATTTCCATGTTAACAAGCACCAGAAGTGGTTGCTTGGTTTTATTTAACTCACCTCAGCGTATGATGCAATGAGTGCTAAAACCTCTTATCCTACCCATTGACCCAAACCCAGAAGTCTCTGTACCACGCACAAGATAGCACTTATAGCAAGTCCATGATAGGAGGGAGGAGGAACAAAAGACACAGAAAAACAAAAAAAAATGGGATAAAAATATTACTTTGTCAAAATATGAGCCCAATGTCTTTTTGTTTCCCCAAATAAAATAAACACCTATTATTAGTATTATTACTAACAACTGATTATTAATTACTGATAAACTAAATGTCCCACTTCTGAGTAGAGTCAACTATGTATCACATGCTATGCAGCATACATCATTGGTGCACTTTAGTAGCCTTTTTTATATTTTGCCAATTTCACTTATTCTCCTTGACCCTGAATCTTTCTCTGAATCATCCACATTTGGCCACTTCAAATATTGACAAGACCGTGTGACCTGAAGTTGACCCAAGGTGCTTCAAAAATTCTGTTTCTCATTGGTTTTCCTCTTGTTGTCCTTACAGCAATTCTAACCACAAGTACAAGTACGCCTTTTCATTTTCAGTTGTGTGTCATTAAGAATGAGTCTTAAAAAAAAAAAAAAAAAGAAAAGAAAAGAATGAGTCTTCTTCTTCCCACTCCCTTGCCTCCTTTTTCTTTGGAAATGTCATCTTGATTGGGCAACCTGGTCCACTCTTAATAATAACTTGGTTAGTAACAGGCTCTCTGCTTCTCTTGCCAAATGGAATTTCAGATCATCCCAACCAAGGCCTATTGGACATGACAGGTATTCACCGTCATCTGACTTGTAACAGATATACAAATTTAAATATAGACAAACACCAACCATGGGGGTGGGGGGGTGGCAAATGGGTGCTTGCCAGATAGTTTGTTTTCACCCTAAAGCATTAAAAATAAATAGGAATATCGGTTAGGATCAAAATAATAAACATAATGATCATATATCCTAATTCTTTCCTAGGAAATTCTCTAACATGGATCACTGAATGTGCTATGACTAGAGAGTATAAAAATACCTGTTTGGTGCTTTATAGCCTTTCCTGGATTTTTCCCTGTTCCTATAGCACTGAATTTAGCAAATAAGTGTGTTGTAAAGCTTCAAAACCTGAGGCTAGTTATTTAGTGATTTTGATGAACATACAGATTATATTTGGTTACTTTCTTTTTTAAAAATATCCTAAAACACTTACTTGCATTGGCTAAGACTAAGATATCCCAGTGAACTGAATTTAAATTCCTCCTTTCGTGCAAAAAATAACAAAACAAAGCAGGTGTGGAGTAAAAACCCTGTGTGGACTGCAAGGATATGGATAGACTCAAGTATTTTCTTTAGGGAGGCATATTCATGGGGCAAATTTAAGAAATATAAATGCACAAATACAAATATATCCAAGATCTTCATTCTAGTGACCAAATCGTAAATTAGTAGTACCATGTTTCCCCAAAAATAAGACCTAGTCAGACCATCAGCTCTACTGCGTCTTTTGGATCAAAAATTAATATAAGACCCATTATTATATTACATTATACTATACTATATTATATTATACTATGTTATACTATATGACTCAGTCTTATAGTAAACTAAGACCGGATCTTATATTAATTTTTGTTTCAAAAGACACATTGGAACTGATGGTCTGGCTAGGTCTTATTTTCAGGGAAACATGGTATTTACCTACGTTGAAAACAGCCTCAAAACACAAAGAATTGTCTCCAAGTTCAACACCAAGATAAAAGCGGAGGGAAAAATAAAATGTTTTCAAACATCCCAAATTCATCAGAAGATCAAGAGAAATCTAGGAACGGAACAATTAATGTTTCATTAGGAATGCAGGAAATTGAATGTTCAGAAAGTGAGTAGACCCATTGCAAAGTCCCTGTTTGAGTAATCAGGTGGAGTAATAACAACAGCAGCTAAAACTTACCGAGAGCGTATTTTATGTGATACAAATGCCTGCCATCAGAGACAAATTGGCCACCTGCAGATTCGAGCAACTGCATAAGTGTTTTGTTTGGTAGTGCAGTAAAAAACAATTTTAATCTGCATTGAAACACCAGATCGTTTGAAATTTTAAAAAAATCAGATAAGGCATCTTTTTTTCAACAACTCTGAAGATCTGGCAGCACGAGGCCCATATTTTTTCAGGGCAGGCACAGGTGCGTGCACCTGAGTAGTGGCCAGTTCACCAAAGCTTGGTGAAACACACATGCCCTTATACCTGGCACGCCTGCTCCTGGCCCTGCACACATTTGAGTTTGCAGCCCCACACTTAGAGAGTGCAGCTTATAGAATATATCCACACCACATCCTGAATGGGTTTCCTTCCACCTTTGAAGCCAATGTATTGGCAGAACGAAGACAGAATGCTAAGGGCTTCAAAGGTAATGGGAAATGAAGGGAGAAAGAGTAAAATAAAACTTTCAACAGGGAACGCCTCCTCCTCTTTGGCTGATAATGACTTTGCTGTCCAGTTTGTGCTCCTTCATGGTGATAATTAAGAGAGATAAAGCCCTTCCATTGACTTCTGGAGTTCGTCTTTCTAAGGTTTCAGATTGCTCTTCCTTATGGACCTTGAGACTTTCTGGGCCTGACCTTTCTACAGCTTCTAGTGGGTCTTCTGGGTTCTGGTTAATGAACTTATGACTACACGAACTTAGCTGTTCCTTGGTGAAGGCAATCAATATAGGGTCTATTGATTAAAATTTAGTGGTTTTTTTTTTAACTCACTGGAAATTAAGATACGATTTAAGTTAGGTGGATTAACATATTGAAATTATTTTGAAAAGTATTCTTTATAATCTTATATTAATAAAATTTCTTGAATTTGAGTTTCTGTTTCTGTATGGCTACAATCTGCATTTTACATTGCATTATTTCTCATAATTTCATCTTGGGGATACTTGTGTCACTTTTCATCCCCTCTTCACTGTATTTTATGACACTTTTAAGAATGAATTGTTTGCCATATAAGTGAAGCTAAAATCATAAATTGCCACATTTCTTTCTTTGGAAGAGTCTGGTCATTAAAGAATTATAAAGCCTAAATCTTCTTATAAAATAGTATTTGAACTTCCCTCAAAACACAGTGTGAGTTAATAAAAGAATTTAAGCCCAGAAATACATATTCATCAGTGTCCTTTTTTCTAATTTTACTTCAATTGCATCCATGCACATAGACAGACTTATAAGAAAGATGGGATCTGTATGGAGCAGTGCCTGGAAAATAAGGCAAATGATAAAGTTTAAGTTATTACAAGTAAAATTGACTGGAGCAAATATATCTAAAGTCCTGGCTACTTACAAAACTCATCTGAGAAGAAACCGTTCCCGCATATTAACCACACATGTTCTTTGCTTAGGAGTGCGACAATGTCACACTTGGTGTCCTAGAAAGAACATGAGAATAAGAGACCAGAGATCTCAAATCTCTCTAACTCTACCCATTTACTAGGTATGTGTCTCAGAGCCTCACGTTCCCCTTTCTTATAAAGGCAGCTGGACTAGATAGTCATGGAGGCCTCCCAGATATGAAAGACTATAGGTTTCCATTTCCTGGCTATGTTCTGGAGAGTAGAACCATCCTCTTTCTTTGAACAACTTTCTAGTTACCTTTGTGTCTGTGCTCCTGGCCTGGATTTGGGGATTTGGCCAATACTTGGTCCCAGCAGCCTTTGGTGAATTCATGGGTTAGCCCATAGCCTAAAAGTGAGACTCTGAGCAACATCTCTTTTCCCACTCACATCATAGTCATGCTTGTTACCGCAGGAAAAAATCCTAAAAAGGGAGTGCCATCAAAGATTATTGACGGGTAAATTGATAACAGCCATAATCCTGGTTTGAGGAGTGCAAGAGAAAAGTCGTATATCTGCTTGTGTTTTTCCAGACATCATCTGGTCTTCTATTGGTATCCTATTGGTGCCGGACAGTTTCATTATTCCCAACTGTGTTTGGCAGGGGCAGCTCATCTTCCCCATCACATTCCTACCTAGAGATAGAGGCTGTGCAAATCACCAGGCCAAAAAAAAGATACTTGCAAAATAACGTTCTCATCAGCACTCATTCCACAGAACACTAAAGAGAACAGCCAGGTAAAGAAGAGGTCGCTCTAATTCTGGTCTCTGGTTTTTGGAGGCTCCAATTTAGGCCCTCATTATGTGGGAAATGCATGATGCCGATGATGTTTGCTAACACCCTATTGTTGGGGAAACAGTTTTCCCTGTATTGCCTGTTATCTCAAAATCTCCCCTCCCCAAATAATTCAAAGAAAACTCCTTGTGACAAGACATTAACAGCTGTCAGTAAAGTTTCTTGTACATTTCTGCTTTGTTCTATGTATACATAACTGAAACCAGTATATCCCCAGGAGCAAAGCTATACCAAACAATGGATAAATTCTCTTTAGTGTTCTCCAAAGCCTCCTAATGGTTTAAATAAGCCGCAAACATGATGCCTGCCTGTCTTCCTTTGGCTGATAACGATGGGTTGGCTGGTTATGAAGTCTTCTATTACCCAGGCCTGTTGACTGATCCATCATTCTCTGACTAGGTGTCTGTTCTCTCTTCCTTTTTGCTGATCACAGAGGCGCAGCCCGGTAAGAACTCTCAACATTTTTACCTTAAACGTGTGTAGAGAAAATTGTTGCCAAGGCCAGGTGACCAGGTTGGCTTCTCATTAAATTTATGATAACCCAGTATAAATGAGGTGGACGAATTAGGTTTACTGGTTGGAAATCTCTGATCCCATAAGTGTCAAGAGCATATTTTAGGATTATCAGAGCATTTTTCCATAACAAACTAAATGCATATATAGGTATCCCAATGCCTAGTACTAAATTTCAAAAGTGTGTGTGTGTATGTGAGTGTGTGTGTGTGGGGGGGGGCGCGCAAGATCTGGAGATTGGCCAGAAAGCATCATAGAAGCTTATAACAAAGTGATAATGAAGAATAAGAAAACCATAAGGAAATTAAAGAAGCAATATTTAAATCACATAATTTTTAAGCCTGAATTTAAAATAAATCCCTGGACCATTAGTTACGTTGGTTAGTATATGCTAATACATAATAATACATAATTATAGTTTCCATCTTGGAGAAGATATGCTTTCAAGTCAATATGCCTCAGCTGTCACATGATTCTATATTTCAAGACAAATCAGCATTAATTTTAGTGTTCAAAGTGAAATTTCAGGCATTTTCCTCAGGTTGAAGAGTGTAATGAATTTAAAGCAACAAAAAGAAGGGTCTTTGCTATGTTTGAAGTGATCCCCCATCTATCTGGTCAGCCCCTGGACAGAAGAACTGGAACTGAAAACAATGCCCTCTAAAATATCCCTAGCACTATGCCAAGTCTATTGATCCGTTATTATTTGAGGCAAATATTCTGCCCCAGCTGACAAGCTGGTAGTCCTCTGTTTAAACCACTTGGCTGAGGATCAAAGATCGCAGTGCAGGGATTGCTATTCAGGTGTGGATGATTCCAACCCAGTGGTTAGGTGACATCTCAGAGTTTGGCAAATTACTCTTTTTTTTAAAGGGGGGGCGGGGAGGGTGCTTTAACGAATCCAAAATGAAGAAAATTTATTCACAACCTACGTACAAGAGTAATCATTGAAAGGAGAAAAACATGGTCACTTGGTGAAGAGAAGGTTTTTTTCATTCAACAGGCTTTTCTCCTGAATACAATTTGTGTGGTCAACATCATCTCAACCTTGTTCTATTAGATTAGTGCAAAAGTAATCGCGGTTTTTGCAATTATTTTTCACCTTTTAAACCGCGATTACTTTTACTTTTGCACCAACCTAATTGATTTACCATGCTGCGACGTGAAGGCCATCAAAATCTGTGTGCTGGAGCCAGCTAACAAAGAGACTTTTCTGTTGTTGCTGATTTGCTGCTGCTCATTCAAATATCTGTTCCTTTCTAAATTCATATTATTTTATTCTTTCTAATTCCTAAACAACAGCATTTGCTACAATATTTCTGCCGTGTCTTGCTTGCACTTAGCTGGTGATTGTTCATTCATGAGGAGTATAGAATAAAAATGTTACAGGGGCTTCTTGTTCAGTGCCTCCTCCCAACAGTAACTATGTATTGAATGAATTGGTACACCAGGAATCAATGAATACAAAAGAAACTTTGTACTTTTCGTGGTTTCATAAATATTACATTTTTAATAAAAGGGGTAAGACAGACCAAAAGGTCTTCAATACAGCCTTTGGGTCCCCTAACTCCTGGATTTCAGGTCTCCTAATACTGGGGGCCGGGGGTCCCATTCCCTCAATGCCAATCTTGCAATTGACTGCTTGAAACTAGAGCCCCTGTGTCTCTTCTTCAGACCTTATTAATAAAAATCTGACTAGCTGAGCCTCCATAACCTAGAAAAACATTTCAATTTAACTCCATTTAAACAATTTGTTCTCTTATTATTTTTGTCGCCAATCTGATTTTCCAAAAGCCAACCTGTATCCAAACTCCCATACAGAGGTAGCTAATTTAAATTACCATATTTATTTAAAATGTTTATTTATACATTTAAATATGTGTTCATGTAATTAAATATATTAACTTAAAATGTTTATTGAAACAAATAAATATTTATTTTTAAAGTTTTTACTAATAACGTAAAAATTCTCTATATGACACACACAGAGATTGCATTATTAGGCAAAACAAAACAGAAAATATAGTTTGAGGGATTGCGCCACCCACTAGAAAGCACCTAGTGGATCTTTGTTCAGATTGAAACTGCTTCTCTATCGTAAATGAGTTCAAAATGAGACAAAAAATTCTGAGAACTCCCTAGGAAAGAGGGAAAGAAGCTTCTCACAGTGCTATATCTTGTCCTGAGTTATTAGTGTTATCAATTGAGAGAAGAAAACATATGTGATCACTAAGTTGAACTTTCCCCAAAGTAGGAAAGTAGAAAAAAATGTATGTTTGGTGACACCCACCAAGCTCGTGGTCACACCCTTTATAATACCTTCCTATACTTCCACTTCCCTCACCCCAGCTCTGCCCTGTCATTCTCCTAACAGCCCTGACAAGCCAAGCCCCACCCATGGTGCCACCCTTCCAGTGGTCTACTTTTCTAGAAGCACCTCATGCTAAGAATCTTTTACAGTGGTTTTGAATAGAAGCTTTTATCTAATCAATCTTTCTGTTATCAAAATATGTTTCTCTTAGGGCATTATAAAAACTAGAAATGGCCTTCTCAGATTATTCCTGCCAGGGCTATTTGCATTCCAAAGGAATGACTCCCAAGTGGTGGGTCAGGTAGCAAGCAAGGGGGAGAAATTGGGGTAGGAGGCCTGGTGGGGAGGATGGAATTCTCTGGCTCCCTGAATAAAACAGCCCATCCCATGGCAATGCTTCCAAGTTTTCCTTCTCTTTAACATTTGCCACTTACATCTTTTAAAATAGCATTAGTAAACTAATTACAACTGTTTTTACCAACAACTTATGGACCCCATCTGATAAAAGCAGACAATACTCCTAATACAGGCTAAGATTTTCAAACATCAAATGTAAGTTTAACTTGGATTTAGTTTCTTGTCTGCTAGACTTCGGAGTTGTTTTGTTTTTGTTTGTTTGTTTGTTTTTAAGAGACTATTCAATAGTTGCTTTAATGTACCAAATCTACCCAGGTAAGGGAGTTTTCTGGTTCAGAATACTTATGATTTAACTTGTCTTCCTCTCTATAACCTTTGAGTAAAATGAAAAACTGATTTATATGTGTGTCAACAATTTCTAACTTAAATGCCATTGTGAGAAAAATTGCATTTTTCCCCATCTGCATTTCTTTGAGTTTAGTTTAATTGCAATGACAAAAATATACATATTGTACATAACATATATGTGGTCTTAAACCTTATAGTTTCTATTTCTAATTCTAGGGTGCAATTAAAAGGAACTTATCCAGTAAGTATATCTTAGCTACCAGAAATAGAGTGCAATTTAAAAGAAGGAATAGTTCCTTGGATCTAGCATATATGCATTTGACTTATATACTTTTGGGCTTGATTTTTAAGGTTACAAATGTCTTACTTTTACAGCAAAGAAATCTTGTAATAATAAAAGGGCTTGGTAGGATCTGAATGGTTAATGTTTAAATTCTGAAAGTGAATGTATTTTTGAAAAAACATTGCTATTTTCTTTCTAAATTTGTCAACTCTTGCTGTATCATTTGACTTTAGACATTAGGTTAATCAAGTATGTGCTTGGTGTTGGGGGTGGGGAGAGGAGGACTGAAAGTAGGTGGAACTCACTCGTTCTTGTGTTATTCAATATTAAAATTTTAGTCAACCAAAGTGATACGAAATAGGTTATAATATACATAAAGCATGGCTCTCCCTTGCTGTGGATAGCACATTCTAGGGAATTCTAAATTCATGGTTGCTAGTTAAAGGTATAACATTTTCTTGGCATTTCAAGAAAAGAACAGGCAGAGAATGCTGGATTCATGTACTATGTACATATGGGCTGGTTTAATCTTCTCTTATGGTAATTGGGAAGCAGAACAGATCAAGGCAGCAGACATTCGAAGAATGGTATGTTATTCCACTAGCTCTGCAGTTTACAAGTCTTCTATTCAATGTCGTATCATAGTAGTTCCTGGTTAATTAGGTTTTACAAATGCCAGAGAAAAATGTTACCACATATGCTTAATATATGACTGTTGCATTGCCAGGGGAGGGGATTTGTTTTCAGGGTTTGTTTTGCAAAGTTTTCATATTGAGTTGCTTATTGACGGAACTTACATCTCTAAGTGTTTCCAAACATAGCTCATAAGACACACAAGTAAGGAATAGCAAAAGTATGCCTTAAAAGTTCCTCTGTCCTGTGCATCAGGTGAAGAAGTGGCCAGACCCAGGCGTTCCACACCAACCCCAGAACTTATAAGGTGAGTGTGAAAGACATTGGTTGTGTTTTAGGCAAAGTACCACCATCGTTAACAATTAAGCAAGTCTCCTTTGAGCTAAACTCTCAGTTCCTGTTAACAAAGGGCCTGCCCATATGTTTACATCCATAGCATGGTTCAAATATGTTATCATTTCTCATAGTACCCGAAGCCTGAGGGAGACCTTCATGGAAGTACTCTGTGGTCATCTACAGCAGCTGTCTCTCAGGATGTACAATCCCCTCATTAATGGGAGAGTCGAAGGTCTATACGAAAAGGTCTTTTGGGGTCTGCAATGCTAATCTGAAATATGATGATACTATCCGACGAAGAGTACCCTATTTAGTTGGATACAGTCTCATGATACATTTCGTCTGCTGTACACCAAAGGAATCTTCTGTTTTGGTTTTGGTTTTGGCAAAATATTGTATTTTACACTGTGTATTCATTGGATTCAGCAAGTATTGTACAAATGGGTCTTGTTTTCCAAAAAGACTCCTATTTCTATTTAAAAACTGAATCTTTTTAATTTCCCCCCTTCTCTAACCCTTCCGCTCTCCTCTTCATCTCTCACCTCCCACTGCACACACAGAACCCATTAGGATCAAGAGGGAATCAGGTCTGGGAAAGAAATGGAGAAGATTTACACTATCTTTTGTTAATCAGTTTAAGCATAATTGGGAGAAAGGATGAGAGTTTAACTTATCACCCTCCTTTCCCCCCTGATTTTTCAGTACTCATTTTCTCTTTCTGAGATGTGCTGTACTGAGTTATTTGGAGGCTAGAACTAGTCTACTGGGTGGGCGGGAAGGATGGAATTAGAAGCCGGTAGACCCAGTTTCTTATTCAAACTTCCTGGGTGGCTTATCATTTAGCCTCCCTATGCCTGACTTTCATGAATTATAAACCATATTAACTATAACACAGAGATGTGGTGAAGACAAATATCAATGGTTTTTGAGATCTTCAGAGAGCAAGGGGCTTTGCAATAAACTATTACCTCTAGTGTTATCCTTTTTAGAGAATCAGGATGCTTTGAAAGAGTTTCTCTCCTTCAACATATTGAACGAGCACCTTGGTCCCTCATTGAGAAGCAGGGATCTTGTCTCCTACCAATTCTTTTGTCCACAATATTCGTACATTTGACATCCTTATATGTACTTTCCAGCCCTACAGAAGTTTATGTAAATGCATACATGCGTACATATGTATACAAGTGCACACACAAACATCTGCCTTACTGTGAAAAATATTTGAAAACTTGTGTATCTTTTTTAGCATTAATAATCCCTTTCTCTATGTTTTGCTTTAATGCATGTGATTTAGCAAAAAACCTCCAGATGACACTATGGCCCTAGCTCCCCTCTTTGGACCACCATTAGAATCAGCTTTTGATGAACAGAAGACAGAAGGTAGGAAAAATGTGTATATCTGTAGATTTGTTTTCACTGAAGTGTAACTTACATGGTATAAATATATGTTTTGAGACACGCATATTTCTAATGTATCATCAGATCTGCAGTAGCTGTTTTTGATAATATAAAATGCTTTTATAAAAATGATGTAATTTAAGAGTACAATGGTATATGTATAATAAAATGTTATTTTTCTAGGATCCATTGGTGAAGGGAATAAATGTAAATGTTAAGGACGACAAAACTTGAAAGCATAATGAGGACACTAAGTTACAGTAACAAAGTAGAGTGAACGCAACAAGATAGAATTTTATTTCTGTTTCACCTTAACAGTCTCAAAGTAAACAATATACGTAGGACTGGTAGGGTGGTGCTTCTATTCTCAACATGTGGCCTTCATCTCTGGGTCCAAGGGGGCTGCCCCAGCTCTCATCACCTCCCAGTCAGAAGAAAGAGGGATGGGGGTGGAGAAGGAACAATGGACCTTACTGCCAATTCTTGAAAAAGCAAAATCTGGAAGAGACACCATCACTTCCAACCAGAGCCATCAGAGAGCATTTAGTGCCATGTAGCTAGCTAAAACTCTTTAACTATGAAGAAATGGAGAATGTGCTAGAAGGCAGGCTAGCAGTCAGCCACCTCTGAATATTTTTTCAATGATTTAGTTAGGAAAGTGTACACAGAGCATCCCTAAATGCTCCTGCAGTGATTTGTCTGCAATTGAAGTCCTGCAGTGAGGTTATCAGTTGTTTTATTAACTGATCTGCGATCACATTTAAGACATAATTGTGCAGTCACTGAAGGTGGGATTTGTGTCATTTGAATCTACCTATTAAAGGAATTCCGTACCTGTATAGAAAGCTGATATACAAAATAGAAAAGAGTTCTTAAAAATCAAGATGGTGCCCCACATGGAGTCTATGATAAAAAAAAAAAAAAAAAAAAAAAAAAAATGCTGCTTCACATCTTTAAAAAAAAGGTTGCTGTGATGTTCAAACACAACAGAAATAAGACCATCTTTGAGGTTTGTGATGAAGAGGACTTGTCAGTGAGCCTGGCTTGCTTGTTCTTTAGGTGGTGTTAGCCCCTGAAGTTCTGTGAAGTTCCACATATGCACCAAGAACACTGATTCTTCCACTGCCCACACTTACGTGTCATGTCTACATACTCTCACTTCTTTTGATTGAGTTTTTTATCTCTAGTTTAAAAAGCTTGGGGAAAAACTATGTATTTTGGACTCAGATATGCATTCCTGGGATCAGCTCTGAGGTCCTGTTCTTTCACTATGTCTGCTCTTGGGCAAGGTATTTAATCACTCTAATCTTTGGTTTCCTCTCCTGAAAATGGTACTAATATCAACCACATGGTGGTGAAGTAAGGATTAAATACATATAATAACAGCTATGGGCCTTGTAATAAGTGTCTTATACACATTTTTTCTTATATATATTTTATTTACATTTTTCATGTATGTATTATATTTATATCATCCTTTAATTCTTTTAGTACCTCTCTGAGATTGCCCTTATTATTCCTGCTTTACACTGAAGGAAGGGAAGCTCAGAGCTTAAATGCCTTGCCCGAGGTCCTATGGTAAGTGCGAAGGCTGGATTCAAATTTCATATTTAACTAGCTTCCCAGCTTGTTTTACAGCCTAATGAATTACAAGCATTATGCACATAGACCCTGGCACATGATAGGTGCTGGGCAGAGCTAGTTATTTACATCATTACCATAGTAATAAAAAACATCAAAAAGGGGAGATAAAAGAAATAGAAGACACCTTAGAGTCAATGTCCTTAGGTTCAATACCTAATTGCCCTGATTTACTTTAGATGTCTAAGCACTTATTTATTTTTCTGGTTCTCTTAAGATATTCACCACACATTTTTAGAATAATCTAATTTCTCTATATGAAGCTGTAAAAGGTTTATCTAAAGACCCTATAAGATCCTTTAAAGATACGAACCACTGTGCACAACCAGGCATTTTCATTTCTGAAGCATATGCACAACAAACTTTAAATAAGCCAATTTAAAGCAAATGTCAAGTGGGTACCAGAAATTCACCCAGCACGTGTACTGACATTCAGAATGTCCTGAAGTGACCACGCAGGAAGAAAACGCAGTTTTTATTTAGCTATATGTAAACACACAGACAGCCCGTGGCACACACACACAAACGCATACCCAGTCCTATTCCCATTCTCTGCTTGAAAAGAAGGAGGCAGCAGCGCATTTGTAAATTCATCTGCTGGTACTGAGTCAACGGGGAAATGATTTTGTGAAGCTCAACTTTAAATTGAAATGTTAAGTTCTAAAATCCAGGGGCGTTTCTTTTTTGAACTCACTCTGGAAAATTTTTTCTTTTCTTTTATGTTTCCAGTTCTTTTAGATCAGCCTGAGATATGGGGTTCAGGCCAACCAATTAATCCAAGTATCGAGTCGCCAAAGTTAACAAGACCTTTTCCCACTGGAAGTAAGTTATGTGCCTGGTCTGTCTGGAAAAATAAGTGACTCATTTTACTGTCTGTCTGCACAGTGAAATTAGGCAACTCGTAGAAAGTCTACGTAAGCAACATTTGGACTGTATAATATTCAGAAGAGATGTTATTCTAACAGGATTTAGAGTTAAAGGAACCTAGGACACATTGTAAAAGCAGGAATAGCATAAAGTAAAATTATTAACTTTGAATCATAGTCTCTTCTGACATCCCACAGGCTTACTCATTCGTTCGTTCGTTCGTTCGTTCGTTCGTTCGTTCGTTCATTACCTATATGTAAGAGTGAGAAGCAAATGAGCTAAAGAACCTACTACACTCTGGGCATGGGCTATTGCACAACACAGAGGTGACCAAATCAGATATAGTCACCTCTGCTAGTCCTACAAAACAACTGAGGCTACACATGATACAAAGGACACGTTGAGAGGAAAGAATGATGATTGGAGAGCAAGAGACATGATGGTATATGGTAGAGAGAAGCTGAGATGAGAGATCAGGGCAAATGTACCTCAAAGCTGGGCCATCCACTCCAGGTGGCTGGGGAAGGAAGTCCTAAAGATCTTTATAGTCATTCACCTGCCGGTGGGTTGCTATTTGGACTGAATGAATTTCTCATTCTGTCAAGCCACCTGGTAGATGAATACACTGAGTTCTCATTTCAGTAGACTTCCCATAGCCGATGTGCATGTGGAAAGCACTCCTTAAAATGCCCATGGAAGGAAGATTGGATCTCAGATAAAGGTGTTGGGGGTGGGGGGTGATGCAGAGGGTATTGTCATTCTGTGAGGCTCACATACAGACCAATTAATACCTTTTCCAGTTCAGCATCCCCAGGGCTCTGCTTTTTGGTGCCTAAAAATAATCATAGGAATTAATCAAGAGGACTCCTAATTAAAGGCCCATGAAATTATTTGTTGGGAATATTGCTATAAAGCTATGTGATCCAGTCTTTTCAAGACTATTTCCTTTATAAAAATAGGATAGGAAAAAACATCAACACCTTTTTTTATAACTTCTGAACATTCAAAAATGTGTTTTGAAAGGATTAGAACCCCAGTGGCATGATTTTGAATATTTCTCCATGCTACTGTGAAACAAAGCCAGTTGAAAAGCTCTAACTTCCTTGGAAAGCTTTCTTTAGAGACCTGATCTGTCCAGATTATTCCTAGAAAACACTTCCCATATGCTAAGAAAGTAAACAAGTTATATGTTTATGTAGCTAACATACTGATTTTTAAGTCCAACTATTGGTATTTTATAGTTGTATGAGTTTTATGTGCTGGGGTTATGCCCAGCACAAGAGATATTATTGTATACTTGATGTGTAGTATATAATCCTGCTTATTTCATGATTACAGCATAAATTTGCTCTTTTAAGTTATTAGGCTTTTATGGTATTTTATTTTGTTTTATGATATTTTGTAGATTGTGACCTGAATTTTTGCAGAGATCCTTAATAAGAAATAGAGCCCCTGGTTGACTCTTAACTTCTATGGGAAAACGAGATCCCTTTGAGGTGTCGTTTTCAGAAGCTCATCCCTAAGATTAGGAACCACATATTCCCGGGCTTTAGGATGACAGGTGCTGTCAGGCCCATTGTGTGGAAGGATGGGATGCTCTCTAAAAATGAATCATTAAACTTGGTTGGGGAGGAATGACAGAAGGGGGCTCTTTCTAATGCACGCAGGTAGAGGCGACTGGCAAGGGCTCTCCAGTGAGCAGCCAGCCGGCCCTCTCGTCTTTTAGCTTATGAAAGACTGGGCCACATTCAGATTCACAAATGAATCTTGGGGCTGGTTTATGAGAATAGCTGGTTTATGAACTCGTGATATACCAAATATGGCCAGTGAATAGAAAACATTCATTTCAAAGAAGAATAAGGGGGGAAATGTACCTGTTGAAACAGTAATTCCTAACTTTGTCTATAAAATGACAAGTCCAGTTCAGAAGGGTGAATCTCTGGGTTGGGGCCATAGTACAATACTTGTTCTATTTTAGGGGGTTTTTTAGCCATAATTTTTATCTAAAGAATCTGTTCATTCTTCCTTGATGCAAATTATTTTGCCTTAGACTTTCAAAAATATACTACAATTTAAGACATATAACTTAGAGAAATCTTTCTAGACTCAATCCAGATAAAGCCATGTAATCCAGTCTTTCAAAGACTGACTGTATTAAAAATCCCTCACCTGAGTCCCCACCCAGCTGTTCTCAGAGTGCCTCTATCACTCTCTGGATTGAAACGGTGTGTTAACATGATTCTCAATCATTCAGTCATAAATTCCTTGAAGGCAGAAGCTTCTTTTATTCAACCCTGTGTTCCTAGTTCCTAATAGAGGACATAGGGGGTTTGTCTAATAAAGAAATGAATGAGTAAAATGATGATATTATTATGGTTATTATCTGACATTCTTTTGGCAAATTCTTATTATCACAAAGCAGAAAGTCTGAATGGGTCCTGCATTAGTCCCTTCATTTTGAACTTAAAAAAAAAAATTAGACCATTCATGGGCTATTCCATTAATAGCAGGAATATGGAGGAAAGCCAAAACCTTGCTTATCTACAGAATATTGTGTAACTTAGGGAGAAAGTAATCAATAATGCTTTGCATCTCATCTTTTTGCAGCACCTCCACCACTGCCTCCAAAAAATATACCAGCCACTCCACCCCGAACAAGCTCCCCCCTCACAGTTGGACCAGGTAAGCTTACTTTTTTCTGTTCGGGGATGATGTGGCAGTCAGAACAGTGGCCCTACACCTCAACCTGCCCTTGATGTATTGAAAGCCTTAGACTAGACTAAACATGAAAATGTTTGTATTTAGTTTTGCTTCCATTACTATGAAGACTTATTTTTTTAAAAAATCACTCTCGGGTTTCACAAAACGGTTCACTTTCTCAATTAATTTTTCCTCTGTATATTGTTGCTAAATGAGGGCCACATTTACTTGTAAAATGAAGGGGGGAATATCTCAATATCCTGAATTGACACCTCACTTCATAGGATCTTGTTTAAATGATTTACAAATTAGTAGTCTCAAGGTACAATTTGTATTTTTCCAAAATGGGTAAAATTTTTGCTAGAATTAAAACCGTTTAGTCTATAAAGACATAAAATGGTTCCCAGGGTGTACACCATACTGGTAAGCATGGGTGATGGGGAATTTTTTCCCAGTAGTCATAAAAGTATTTAGTATCCATCCTATCGCAAAAAGGTGTAAAAGATGTAAAGATGATGAAATATGGCAAGGAATGGCTGCATGCCTTTAGACAGATCATTTCTAAGGCACATCTTTATCTTCTAGTAAAATCTATACTACGTATTCATACAATTTATAATCTACCTAATCTTATTCGGCTAGCAAATCAAAAGCAGTAATAGTTATTTTATGTGTCTGGGCCTTTAGAATGTGGTTCTTTATCACCTTTGGAATTCTATTGCAGCTTCATCCTTTGTTACTTATGCAGCCAGGTGAATTAGATAGTTACAGAGGGGGATATTTATCAATAAGAGCAAAATGCAAGACATAGTCACTCATGAAATTTATATTGACTCAGATCCAAAAGGGAGTCATCCAGAGTGTCTGTCACAGGTAAAGGTGTTTGCAAGTTCAAATCATTTTGGCCCCTTGTATTTCCATAAATATGTTAGCTATAAATAAATCTACCAGCAACAAAATTATAAATATTGTGGGCCATACAAAATGCTACCCCATTTATTGGTAGCCTTGGAACCTTGAATGTTAACTCCTTTCAAATGTGAAATATGGATGTACTAAGCTGGTTCCTGTAGCCAAAGGGTTATTAAAAGGTAAAGGGCCTTTTTCTCATGCCTTGTAATTATTTAGGTATCAGTTTCTAATTTGAATAACCTCAGTTTTTAAAAAGTACACTTCCTCACATTGTAGTTATGAAATATTTCCTGCCAAGCTGTAGAAGATAGTTTTAATTTTTTTCTCACATTACTAACAAGAATTTGAAAGAATAGCTGATGCTACTTTTTAAGCAAGAAAGAGACTTTTCTGTTTCATGATTTCAGATAGATTATATATCACAGTTACGCCTACAATGTTAACAGGTTAGAGACTTGACGAGAAAAGAAATTATAAAGATATTTTTTATAATTTTCTTCACTATTAAACAAGTATATATGTAAAAGTTCTAATCAGTAGTAAATATCTTCTCTATAACCTATGTGTATGTTGTTTGTGGGGTGTATATGTGTGTGTTTGTAAATATACATGTGGGGATATCCCTTTAAATAATCTTTGTACTGTGTTTCTGGTGTATTTAAGGTGGATGACATACAGCCAATTACGATGTGCTATTTTTTTAAACTAACAGATATTTTAATTAGTTTCACCAAACATTTCATTTAATACGCTAGAGTAGATAATCTTTATCAAATATGAGGGTGATTTTCAGCTATCATTTTTTTTTTTTCTGTTGTGTTGTATACATTTCAGTAGGCCACATTTTCACAAGGGACCTCCCTTGTGGAATTTGCAGTTCCTGAGCTTGTACGTCTCTGTGAACTTACCTGTGCCTTTTCAATGTGATCACACTTTTCACTCTTGTGAGCAGGCTTTGGAGAGCGCTGAGCATCAAAAGCGTGCTCAGCGTTTTTCATGACGGTAAAAATAGCTAACCGGGGTCACCCTGCAAAAGGGTAAATAAGCGCATAAAAAGATGACGCTCACATTCTGGTGGCAGGAAACTCTCTCCTCCCCCTTCTGCTCTGATCACAGTATTTTTACATCATGAAATATGCCTACTGAGGCACCTCACAAGGCAATCTATTTACCAGGCTTTGCCTTACCCTTCACGTCCTGCCTGCCCCCGAGACAAATAATACTCAAAAAGTCAATTAAAGTTTAAAATCAACTACTTTAACTACAGGAAATGACCAGTCAGCCACAGAGGTCAAAACTGAAAAACCACCATCAATCAATGACATGGACAGCATTTTTGGCCCAGTGTTGTCCCCCAAGTCTGTTGCTGTTAATGCTGAAGAAAAGTGGGTCCATTTTTCTGATACATCCCCGGAACATGTTACTCCAGAGTTGACTCCAAGGGAAAAGGTGGTGTCCCCACCAGCTACACCAGACAACCCAGCTGACTCCCCAGCTCTGGGCCCCCCAGGCCCCCCTGGCCCCCCAGGACCCCCTCCAGGGCCCCCTGGTCCTCCTCGCAATGTACCGTCGCCGCTTAATTTAGAAGAAGTCCAGAAGAAAGCCGCTGAGCAGACCTTCGTTAAAGACGATTACTTAGAAACAGTCTCATCTCCTAAAGATTTTGGGTTGGGCCAGAGAGCAACTCCGCCTCCCCCACCACCACCCACCTACAGGACTGTGGTTTCGTCCCCCGGACCTGGCTCGGGCAGTGGTACGGGGACCACCAGTGGTACGTCTTACTGTTTGAGTGTGCTCGTGTGACCCGGAATGGCCATAGCTGCTGCAGTGTGAGCAACGCCTTCCTCCTGCTTGGCAGTTGGCTTTAGAGCTGTCATCCCTCCTTTGGTTTGGGTGTCCTGTGGCCGCGTGGCATGTCTTAGTCCATCAAATGCTCGCAGTCATAATGCAAGTCTGTGGATGTGAGCCGCCCCGCGCTCCCAGCCCTTAGGAGTGCCCTCCCTTACACCCTGCCGTTAGGAAGTGTATGTATTTTTAAAGAAAGCTGTAATGTCATTGTTCAGATTCAGGAAAGTTCTAGAAAGACAGATGTCATAGCCAATGAGTTTCATGTTAAATGTCTGATTTCCTCCTCAGGTGCCTCCACAAGGGCCCTAGTTTGTTAGTTTGTTTTGTTTTCAGCTTTATTGGGGTATAATTGACAAAGAAAATTGTAAGATATTTAAACTGCACAACATAATGATTTGACATACGTACGCATTGTGAAAGGATTCCTTACATTGA
Source organism: Rhinolophus sinicus (assembly GCF_057876585.1). Taxonomy (NCBI): domain Eukaryota; kingdom Metazoa; phylum Chordata; class Mammalia; order Chiroptera; family Rhinolophidae; genus Rhinolophus; species Rhinolophus sinicus. Next base: position 48,831,769 of record NC_142514.1, read on the forward strand.
GCTAATTAACACATCCATCACTTCACAGGTTTATCGTTTTTTGGGTTTTTTTTTTATGAGAACATTGAAGTTCTACTCTTTTAGCAAATTTAAATTACACAATGCCGTGTTATCGACTATACAATATAGTTACCATGTTATAGATTAGGTCCTCAGACTATATTCCTATAACTGAGAGTTTGTATTTCTTTTTCCCAAGGGTCATAGTTTTTATAAGTCAATGTGATTTTTTTTTCTTCTTCTATTTTCCCCCCCTTTCTTTTGTTGTGGAGGAAGAACCATGTTAACCCCCCTAATTTACTTCAGAAAAAAAGGAGTTTGAAAAGGAGATCTTAGGGGAAAGCAAAAAGAAGATGCCTTTTTGCACCTCAATCCAATCAAGCTGCCATTAAGTATTCTTGATTTCATTTTGACATGCTCATCAGCCTATGAAGTTCACTCTAAGTATGGTGACGGGTGATGGGAAAGACTATCAGAAATGTACTTTTTGAAATGATAAATACAAATGTTGACATTGAATCTGTTTTTTGTTTTCCTTATTTGAAGCTTCATTTTGTATTCTCTAATTTTGAAAGGATGGGAACACCTGCCAAGCATACCAAAAAATAATAATAATAATAATATTTTGCTAATGTATCTTCTTCCGTATCATTTATTCCACTGGTGCTCACATTTGTCTGGCAAGACCCTCTAGTGCCTTCCCTTCTGTACCTGTGGGTTCAGTTTAGGCATTTTCCTGAGGGTGTCATGAATTAAGTTGGTGCAAAAGTAATTGCGGTTTTTGCAATTATTTTTAACCTTTTAAATTGCAATTACTTTTGCACCAACCTAATACTATTTGTTTTTCATTTGCTTTGAAAGAGGATACCAAGTTTAAGTTATTTAATCTAGTAAGAGACAGAAAGGAAAGGCATTACCTTTATTAGTCAGTCATCAGTGCTGTCTTTTCAATAGAGTATCTTCCATGCTTGCTCTATGTATGCAAATCCCTCTGTGCTGTAAAGTTAGAGCATCCAGGCTGATCAAGGAGAGGGCTGTACTGCGCAAAAAACTGATGTTATGGATCCTTAGGTGTGCCCTCTGTCCCCTCCTCCACCAAAAAAAGAAAAGTATTCAATACTCAAATAAGTTTAGGGAACATTGTGTTAAAAGAAAATCAGCAGATTTCTTTACCATAGGACTTTTGAGAGCCTTTGTTTTGCTAATAATAACAACTATGGTTTCTTGACTTGGCACCATGCTGTGCTTTATGTACATTCCTTTATCCTCACAACAACACATATGGTAGATGTTCTTATTTCCCCCATTTTACGGATGGGAAAACTGAGGCTCAGAGATGTCCAGTAATTTGCCCAACTTTACAGAGCTACAGGTGATAGACTTGGGTCTGTCTAATCCTAAACTTGTATTCCTAACCACTGCTATCTGCAGGCCCTCTTGTAAGGTTTAGTTACAAAATCTCCAAACTTACTTGATGACTGACACCCACCTATACTGCACTGTTTCAACAAGATCACCGAAGTTTTCCGAAAACCTGCTCCTCAGTGCTACTCTCTATACTTCTAGAAGTTTAGAGCACCCATCTCCATCCCCTGTTGCTTCTTTAGGTCTTTTTGGGGATATAAGCTCCTTACTTCTCTGTAAAGATAATACGATAAGGGCCTCTAAGTAAAGCCTTCGCTTCAGACCTCAAACCCAAAGAAGCGGGCTGTTCATTGTCAAAGATGGGCGTGTTTCCGCTGTCTTCCACAAGGAGGCTCTCTTTCCTGAGCCCGGCTCTCAGTCTTTCGAAAGGACTTTTCAAGGAATAATGCCCTCTCGCGAAGCTCTCATGGTGAAAGCGAAGGGCAGGACAGCTTTGTTATTCATCTGTGTTTCTTCCATCACCTTCCACAAAGCTCTGGGAGATGTCTGTTTAATTGAATTAACCAATGATCTAATGAGTAGAGAGAGGAGCTTTGGCTTTCTTTCTGGAATCTTGGGGAGTTCTGTTGTTTTTCTGTTTAGCTTCCATGCCCTTATTTGAAAGTACTTTAAAAATGTTACCAGTAAAGACTATTGATTCTTAATAATTGAGCCGGAAAAAAGAAAATACTTTGCTGGTATTAAAGGATTGAATTTCTAAGTGGAAGATTGAACTGGGCCAATGAAGCTCATGAATAAATAAAACTTTGCACCATTAACTCCTTAATTAAGTCCCAGTTTATTTGCTGTTTAATGTTTTATTGATGGAATATACACAGACTGGCAGAAATGTAAATTTAGGATTACAGCGATTGGATATGTCCTCATGTTTTAAAGATTAGCAATGCTTCTCACTCCCTGCTTTTTATAACCCTTGCCTGATGAGACTTTCTGTACTTCTCCAACTCTATTAAATTGGATACCATTAAGCTCACTTTTAAAATTTCATTCACAGCAAGGTGTCACCCACCAACTTTAGACAGTGCTTACAGCTTTGTAAATCAAAAGAGTTACCTGATATTCAAACACAGTTGGAAGTTAAGAATTTGCTCCAAGAACTTTAATTTCCTCATGGAAAAAGTTAAAAATACCTAGTTTAGCCAAAACATTGCTTTCCTGGAAGGCAGACTCTGATTCTTGGCAGAGGCTATCTCTTCTCCTGTGTGGGTTGTGTGACAAGAGATGGGAAGGAAAAAGAGTTTTATTGGCCTGCAGCAAGTTTGGAAGCCAGGGAAAGAGAGGTGTTAGTAAAGGTAGAATGTTTGGTGCAACATTTTCCAACTTGGAATATTAGAATAATCTTAAAAGATGTTAGACATGGATACACACACACACCTACACGCATACACATCCATAAATGAGTGAGCTTGAGTTACCTGGGATTGAATTAACAAAATATATTTCCTAACTGCAGATCTTTTTAGAGCGACAATGTTCAATATGGGAGCCATTAGCCTCATGTGGCTATTTTAATCTTCATTGTAATTAATTAAAGTTAAAAATAACTTCTTTAGAGGCAGTAGCCATAATTCAAGTGCTCACAGGCCACATGTGTCTATCTCATTCTAGGACATTTTCATCACGGCAGAAAGCTCTATTGGACAGTACTGTTTTAGGGCTTATAATGTGCTGGCCGCCAAAAAAGAAACATAGGCTCTATAACCATTCCCACACATATTTAATACTTTCTTCAAAGAAATGGTGAAATTGTGTTCTAAGAAACACAATTGGGAAAGGCTACTTAGTTCCTTACATGTTTCGAAGTGCTTTTTTTTTTTTTTTCACTTGATTCTCCCCACCGCATTGTGGTGTACTAGCGCCATTTTACAGATAGGACACAGAAGCTCAAAGATGGAACTTGGCCATAGTCACAAAGCTAATAAGCAGCAGAGCCAGAATCTGAGCTCAGATCTGTTGGATTCCATTTACCACTTCTCCCCAGCGGCCCACACAAACAAAAAGAGAGATGAAAGTTGAAGCTACAGTTACGCTGTGTCAGGGGTTACCAAAGAAACTATGATGAAACTTCAGGGTGAGAGCAGCACATGGATTGAGCATATGTTAATGATTGCCAATTTTTTTTGAACTCATGAAACTCAAATAATGTATGCGTGATTTTTAAAGTTAAACCTTAACTGGTGATGTTATCCAATTATTTTCCAGCATTGCTCTTGGAAATAAACACTGCTTGAAGGGAAAATGAAAGTACAATTAAACATCGAAGAATGATAGAGATGTACAAATAATAACCTTCTACTCTCCTATAATACGAAACAATTGTGTAATCACACAAAAGCATGTGAAGCCTTACTTTTGTTGTGAAATGTCCCCTCAGGCCCTGAATATCCTCTGCTGAACCTCAGGGGTCTGTCAAGTAGGTTTTGGTTCTTAAACACTCCTTTAGTGTCTTCCAACTGCACAACAAATCAATTAAATCAATTCAGTAAGGAAAAAAATGAGTTAAATCACGTGTCCATAAAGGAAAAGGAAAACAGTCAACTAGACACTTTTTTCTTTGTTTTTAGTTCTAACTGTATCAAAAGACACATCTTAACCATCAGCATCAACATCTATTGATTGCCTTTCATTTTTGTAGCATATTATAGTTTAGTAAAACACCTTCATAAGCATTTTCCATTTTGATTGTTACAACTACCTTGTAAGGTAGAAACAATTCTCATTTTTAAAAAACAGGAAACTGATAAGAGGCTGGCAGAGCCAGAACTCAGATCATCTGACTTTTCATCCAGTTTTTTCAGTATTCTACACTGCCTTGATGATGGATAACCTATTACTACTTTCCTAAGCACTACTGAAACTGGTTTTTAAAATTTCCCCTCTGGAACATGTAGGAAAAGGATAAGCAGCTGACCTTTACCTGAGATTGATTCAGAAGAGTAATTCTTGGAAATAGACCCATGGATACACATTTTGAAGTACTCCTATGGCATGATTTTCCAATGAACTAGAACCCCCCAAAAAGCCCCAGGAAACTTCCTGATAAAGACTGTTGTTTGAAAGCTTATTTCCAATCTCTGTGCTGTCACTTTTGTTTACTGAACACATCCTGTATGTAAATCTATTGACTTGAAATAAAACTTTGTTGTGGGACCTGTCCAAACATACCCCATTTTTTTTTGTTCAAGAGAAGATTTGCCAAAAAACTAAGAATATTTATACTGAGAAAGGTATTTGCAAGCTGTCCTTGCAAAAATACAACCAAGCTCTACGCAAAATGTGGAACTCTACCTAAAACTATAAGTCCATCTTAAACTATGAGACACTGCATTTGAGCTTGGGTTTTGGAGTTAAGTAGATCATTTGTGCTGTGTGACTTTGAGAAAGTTACTGAACAGCTCTGAGCTTTAATTTCCACTGAGATAGTAAGAGCACCTTCCTCTGAAGCTTACTGTGGAGATAAAATAAGATAATGCATGTAAAGTACCTAGGATAGATTCTGGTCCAAAAAAAAATAAAAAGTAAGAATACAGTAAAAAAGTGGTAGTGATAGAGAGGAGGTGGAGGTAGGGATGGAGGTGGCGGTAATAATTAGTAGGGTTTCCCACTAATGAAATTACACTTAGAATAAACAGCAGAGAGAAACACAACATACTCAAGATTGCAAGATGTTTAAACAAGAGTAGCAAGGTTTAGCCCCACGGACTCTCCTAAGATGAGAGCAGATGCTGAGATGATGGGTTTGCTGCTCTACTTCTTCGAGAATCTGAAAATCTGGAGACAGCTGCTGCTCTAGGGTTCTCCAGGAAACAGTGTTGTGTTGGTTGGGTGGGGGAGGGGCAGGTATTTTCCTTGGGCAGGATTTCTTAAAATTTTCTTGGAATGATTTGATACCTATGCTTCAAAGTGACAAAACATCTGGAGTAGTTGAAACTTTTCTGAACAAGAACTATTTGGAATGTTAATTTGACTTTCCTAAGGATTTTGGCCAAGTAGTTTACCCATGTATCCGAGACATGTAACTGCCAATAGGCAGACCCCTGAGTCTAGAGACCCCACTGGTGTGCTGATTGGTGTGCATGCCAGCCTCTGTGTGTCTTCTGTGTTTCACATGCTTGTCATTGACAGCCAGAAAAGTAAATCCAGGAGGCTCTTTTAAAAATCATCACAAAAATCATCATGGGCAAACCACGTACAACAGATTCCTTCAAAACATAAAATCCTCTAAACTCCATGTGTTCCTGTTATCAAGATTCTAAACACAAAGTATTTATGCAACATTGAATTTACCTTCTTATAGTTTGTCCTTGGCTTACCAGCAAATGTTTGCTTACATTTATAAAGTCAGCACTCATATTTTGAAGCATAGTAAAAAGGGAAAGCTACTCTCCACTCAGCCAAGAGTCTTAAGAACATATTTTCTGTCACAGAGACTAATAAAAGGATTTACCTTTCACTGGGTGTCACATGACAACAAAGACAATGAGCTTCAGCTTTTGCCATCAACCATAGTTCAACTGAGTGATTTTTTTTTCTTAAGTGAAAAACAAAGAAACAAAAAACACCACGTGCTACAGCATTGAATATACTAACTGCGGAGGTGACAAAAAGTGTCCAGGACTGGCATTGCACTGTGAGGGAATGGGGAAGGAGGGTTTAAGTGATGATTGCGCTTTGGCCACCTGTGCTTACAGCCATTTTTTTTCCCCTCAGATACCCTGTTTTTTAACACCAGCTTGTTTTTCAGGTGCATCATCCCCTGCTCGGCCTGCCACTCCCTTGGGTCCCGGCAGCAGCACGACCCCACCGCCACCTCCTCCCCGGCCTCCATCTCGGCCAAAGCTACCTCCAGGAAAACCTGGACTCGGAGATGTGGTATGTTCCCTTCTGCTTTGGCTTGCTCAGAAACTCACAGTGAGAATGACAAACAGAAGTCAAAAGCCTTAACACAGACTATCTCAACTTCAGGTCTAAGCCTTAGATCACTTATACAAATGGCTCTGACAGGTAGCATTCAAAAGACGGTCACTGCAGTATGGGTGTACATTTCAACCCTCCTCAAATCTCTACCATCTTTCAAGCCAGGATCTAAAATAGGGATGCTGGGGCCCTCAGTTCTGCTACAGGGGGTTTGATGCAAAGTAAGACAGTCATACTCAGTTATGCTAAATCTTTTAGAAAGGGAGGCATTTCTTTTCATTATATTTATCTGGTTTTGAAAGACCCCAAGAGAGGGCAAGTCCTGATTTCTGTCCCCAGACTGCACAGAGAAGTTATTGGTGATAGGCATAGTATGTAGATATAAAGGAGAGTGGTGGCCTGATGAATTTGTTCTGGAAGTTTCTTACATTGTGTTTTAAGGGTAAGGGGTAGAGAACATTCTGTGTGAAAAATAAAGAGACTTCTGGCAGAGGTAAATTCTTTTGGCATCCACACACAGGAGCGACAAACTGGTGATGTTCATAATATTTAGTTTGGCTAGTACAGCCTACTGTTTTGCATGTAAATTGCATTAAACGGGGTTAAGCTCTCATATTATATTAGCTGCTTAGTCCCTGAAGGCATGTGAGTTCCCAGTTCTGAAACCACTGACCGCATCACAGATCTCAGCTTCTCTAACTCAGATGTACCTAGTGAGTGTAGCACACTGTGGTTTATGGTTCTTCTAGCTCCATCCACAAGTTTCTGTATAGATACAATCAATTTCAGTATACAAGTGGTGTCACCTATACTCTCTAAGAACCTGAATTGTTAGAGCTTGGGCTGGGAGACATTTAAAATATGGAAAAAAAGTGTTATGGCCTGTGTATCTAACTTTCCATGTCTTTTCTTCTCCCCACAGCCCAGACCTTTCAGCCCTCCCATACATTCCTCCAGCCCTCCTCCGATAGCACCCCTAGCCCGGGCTGAAAGCACTTCGTCAATATCGTCTACCAATTCCTTGAGTGCAGCCACCACTCCCACAGTTGGTAAAAATTATCTCCTCTCTTTTCATCCATTTGTGGTTTTGACTGGCTATTTTTATGATCTGAAACCCCCGAGGCCCAATTTCTGGTCAAAATTGTTTTGCTGTGTGTTTTGCTACTATCCTCTGACTCTTCTTTTAAAAGCACCTTCTCAGCAAAGCAGGCAAAGTGCTTTAAAAGCAAATAAACAAATAAAAGAATATTAACACCTGTGTTTTGCAGGAATTTTCTTATGCTATTCTATACAGAGCTATTTATAGAGTCAAGGAATAAATGGTCAAATAAGGTTTTGTGATTTAGATATTATTTCTTAAAATCAAAATAGTCTCCTTTGAGGGGGAATGTTTATTTAAATTCCAACCATGTACCACATCAGAAATCACAAATTTACAACTTTTACTTTCTTGAAGCTTTCGTTTCTTCATCACTTTTGGTTGTTCTTATGTTGAGAGGTGGTATACACATTGGCACTGTGGGACTTGAGCAAACTTTCTGACATTTTTTACTAGTGCTTTTCAGTGATATGTGGCCAATTTTCCCCGAGAAATAAGTCATTGCTGGCATTTTCAGTAAATGTCTTTGTGCCTCTTTCCTTATGGTGTGATGAAAGTGAAGAGTTGAGAATGGATGCTCAACTGGATGGTTTTCCCAGGTTTAAATGCCTCATTTTGCCTGGAGCATCTTCCCTCTTCCCACGGCTGGTCTCTCTCTATACCTCTTCACCCGTCTTTCATAGGCTCCTGCCGCCTCTGTCATATTTGCATGGTGTCTCTGACCTGGAGCTTTCCCATTCCATTTTTCCCCCCATTGTCTTCCTTTATTGTCAGAACTCCCCTCCAAGTCTGCCATATTATAAACCAGCTGGCCATCGTGCATTGCTTCGGATACTCATTAACCAAAGCTAAATAAATTACTGCTACTTACCAAGAGCACACTACAGAGTTGCTTGTGTGAGAAGTAGAGTTTGATCAAAACCTAAAGCTCATCTGGAAAAGAACTCCATGTTTTCCAGGGGAATAAGGTGTGTCTCTTAGGGTTCCCAAAGAGAAGTTCAGCACAGTTCATGTACTCTATGTTATTAATTAGACCAGCCCCAAAGAATCCTTCAAATTTGGTGAAAATATAGCCAGCTATCCAATTTTATATGATGCTGTAACGGACAGATATTTAACATTATATATGTATAGCCAAGTCTATTCTTTATCTGCATCATCAATTGGGGCAGTTTGGGGCTTTCTATTTTTATATACCTATTAGTTCATTTCTTTTTGGCTTTTTTTGATTGTTTGTTTGTTTGTTCTGTAACATCCCAACTTTATTTTTGAACTCTCTTTAATACTCTTGATTGCTACAGCCATTCCCCCCACTCCTGCTCTGGTTTTTTGTTCTTTGTTTTTCTGAATATCATAAGTACCACCCACTCCATATTACTTTCCTGGTTTGTCAAAGAGGAAAAGTAAGAATAAACTGACACTCGGAAAGCAATCCTCAAGTGACCTCAGATGACTGTCTAACAAGTTCTTTCAACTCACTGAGACTCACAGAGAAAATCGCACACACGGGGAATTTGAGCTGTGTCCATGTTTTGTATGATGTGTTTTTCTACTCCCTGCCGCAGAAATCTCAAATACTGGCCAGTGACTCTGATTCTTAACAAAGCTAGTATGCATTCTTTCAAGATGAACCACAGAGGGTTTTTTTAACAAAACCACCTGAGAGGATGGTCACATTGCTTCATTGATGAGGAACATTCTGATTTAATCTGTTTGGTTTTGTTCATTTTAATTTTATTTCCATCTTCTCCCTACATTCCTCACTGTCCTGTTCTTTATTTCCTGCTGCTGGAGGTCACCTGACAACCACTTCTCACTGAAGTAAATACATTGTCAAATGACAGACTGCCCAGCAGCTTCTGGTGTATTGCTGTTTATCTCTTTTTGGAGAAGATGTGCTTTGGCTGCTTGGTTACCAAAGGGCTGACTATTCAATGACTGACTTGGAATGTCAACTTAATGGAGTCAAATGGCTCAGGAAACTAGCAAATTTCAGCAACAAATTCTCTGAAGTTGGTGCCTCAACATTTCCCTTGCACCACCATAGTATTTTTTGACATTTCCTATGTAACTTGGGCCAAATTTGGGGCAAGTGTGGTGAGAATAAATAAGCAAAGTTTAATGTAATTCAAAGACTAAATTTTTTAAGAGCATACTTAGTCTTCCTACATGACAATTCATATAAGAAAATGCCCCTCTAAGACTTTGGACATAAACTCTTTCATGAGAGCTGTGATTATAAAGTAGTAAATCTGATGCCACATCTGAGAATAGGACTTTCTGTACATCGTCACACTCGAATGAAGAGCTTCTAGGCAACAGTACTTCACCAAATTTAAGACACCCTCAATTAGAAGATTCACTATTGTTTCATATATGACTAAGAAAGAGAGGGGAAAGCTGCCAACTGAGCGAAGATACAATGCTTTCTTATCACAGTGATTTTCAGACACATCCCAATTTCAGAGAGATTAAAGTGTGGTGAACAAGTGCACATTTTACAATTAATGAAATGCAATAAACTCCTTTTGTATTCGATAAAGCTCACTGGAACTTCACTGTATGATTTTGGGGGGAAATCTATTAATATGGTAATATAGAAAGTGTTTAAAGTTATTATATTCTAAGAGACAAAATCCTAGACATTTAGAGACAGAGATAAATATGGAATGATCTCTAATTGTAAATATCCATTTTTATTACGTTTTCTTATTTCTATGGATGGTTATCAGTTTTTTTTAGTTTTTTTTAGATGTTTACAGAATCTTCCTTTCGGACCCTAATGCAAAAAGACCACCATAAAGACAATTTTTGTTCATTGTTAAATTTACTGTTAATTATATTCCTTCACTGTTAATTATGCATTTTCAATTGCTTTTTTAACATCCCAGGAATCTGTAATGAATGAAAAGTAATCATTAATGGGCACCACAGGAAGCATCACCTGGACGTTGATGTTTCCTTTGGTGTAGTACTTTGAGCAAAAGTGATTGGTATGCAATACTGGAATGTTAACCATAGCATCTAAAACTTCAAATAGTCCCTCCAAGCCTTTGTCTCTTAACGCTGAGAGGTAATTCTGAACTGGATAAGCTTTCTTTGAAAAATACCTGTATTAATGTCAATTATTCTGCACAAAAAGAAAGACATTTGGAGGTGGATATACTTGATCCTAATTAAAAATTCCCACATATAATTTCAGTCTTTTTTTTTTTTTTGAAAAGCCTATCTCCATTACTGGCTTCCCCCTCCCAGATCAATTTGAGGCAATTTCCATGGTTCTCAAAGGAAATTTTTTCTTCTGTATTTAATTTGAATGTTGCCCTTATTTAAATGAAGTACAGAGCTATCCAATAACTCATTTTTTTAAGTGCTTTGATTTATTTAGGATATTTTCTTCTAAGCCTTCAATGTCCACAACCACTATAAAACATACACACACACACACACACGCGCGCGCGCGCACGAGCTATTCAACCCTTATGAACTACTCTTTTGTTAACTTCAGCTCAAAGAACAAATGGCAATATTGGAATCTCCTCATTTTGAGGAGATTGTGAATAGCAAATAAGTTCTTTAAAAGACAGGACTATCCTCCATTATTTCCCACTATTAGGTATAAAAAGGCACTGATACATTCAGTTTACTGCCAATGTAACTGTTTTTCTTCCTATTTTTTCTAGATACTATGGAGTGTCCTCCTTAGGGCCAGTTCCATTCGTCCTGTTTCTCTCCCATAGATATTACAGGAGTTGCATTAGCTTGTTCTAGCCACCAAGGAAGCCACATGTATAATAAAAACTGATTGACAGGTGATATCCTAGAACCTTAAGAATTGACAAAGAAATAGTTTCCCTGCCTTACTCCCTAAATCTAGGAGGCAAGCTAGTAGAATATTTTGCAAGAAACATTGTTTATGGACTAATTTTACTACCCTCATTCATTTCCTTATCTTCTCTATATTGTAGAAAAGATTCTCCTTTACTGGTCTTTGTATAGATTTTATTCAATTTTCTGTTAAAGTTGTAATAATACCCTTAGGACCTGTGGCATTAGGTACTTTTTTTTTTAATCACATAGAGTAAAATTCCAATTACCTGCATTTGTTAGTTGGTGATAAGGGAGACCATGTGCAAAGATCTGGAACGGTTGGAGTCCAGAGCCAACTGTTGAGACCAATTTACAAAGACATTTGGCCATAGCTGGATACTATAGCCAAAGATGGAATTACAGTAATGCTGTTCAAAATTAACAGTCCATAACTACCAAAGACAGGTGCAAGGCAATTGAATTTGGATTTTGATGAAGGTGAAATGGGATACTTCATTCATGGACCTCAGATTTAGATGGTTTCTTTTTTATGGTCTCCTTAAAAGCTTCCTCTTTCCCCTGGTGGAGGGGAGGGGAGGTGCATGCTGGGTGATTCTGTTGAGCTGTCAGTGATGTCAGGAGGTTCTATTGATAGACATATGTCTGGCCACTTGAGAATTGTGTCTGAGTGAACTAGGCTTACGTGAGTCAATTATTAATGGTAGAGCCTTTAACAACTCCCTGAAAAGGTGGGGGCGTGATTTCTTCCATGAAACTGACTTCAGCCAAATTCACAGATGCTAACACCTGTCACTTTTAAAATTTTAATTTCTTGTTGGAATCATCATGAAATCAGCACATCATTTTTTTCACATCCTAGTCATAATCCCAGTTTCTTAGGTTTTGTTTCCTTTTTCCATTAAAATCATTCCTGTGTTTTGATCAGTAAAGTGTGCTGCTTAATTTTATTTGAGATTTGTATCTGTGTTTTTGTTTTCCATTCCTTTATATTTCTTTGGTTCGTAGTGTCAGAAGATGATGTTTTTTATGACAAACTGCCCTCATTTGAAAGGCGCTGTGAAACCCCTGCAGGTATGGTGCTAGCCAAGTGACCTCTAGATACCTAGACTTTAAAATCCAAGCCATTATGCCATCTGAATGCTATGAACTTCATGGACTTGCTACTCACCTCATGAGTGTCCAGTGCCTCTCAGATACACCCTGTCTATTGACTGTTCATTGTGGAACTCATGCCATTGAAAAATGTTTAAGTAAACCTATGAAAAAGCAGCAGGTTGCATGACAGTTTCTCAGTGAAAAGGTTCGAAAAAGGTGAGCTGCTATTGCTTTGTGAATTCACAAAGGAAGGAATAATTTAACTGCTCAGAATTACATGTCCAGGGACTGTTTTTTAATGAAAGGAAAAAAAAAAAGAGAGCACCATTAGTAATCTTGTTTTCTCTTTGGCACGTAGGTAAAGGGTGTTTTGTGTCTGGATGCCTAAGGTGATTCCAAGGGAGGGGATGGAAGATATATGATGTCTTCCAAGAACGTTAAATTGATGTGCAATGCTATTGTCATTTAAAACCTAAGCTAAGTTTCTATAGCCCATTAACTCCGAGTATCTCTTTTTTGAAAGTATAGAAGGGGATGGCATTGAAGATGAAATGGTTACAGCAATTGCTGAATGACAGTTTGCCCAAACTAGCGCAGTTAAAATATGCTGACGCCCCCTGCATGGCCAGGAAGACTTCCGCTCCATGCGCCCACGCACCGAGTATCAAGCTACCAAACACACGCCCATCCCTTTAGGCCTCCATAGCTTTGCTTTGCTTTCTGTTTCCTGAACTAAAATAAATAAATAAATAAACAAAAACCCCGTAGATTGCCAGCCTTCCCTTTTTCCTGCACGATAATGGCATGCAGTGCCTCTGCCCTCCCCTCATAGTGAGATTAATGACCTGCTCTGTAACTCATACTGTGTCCTTCTCTCTCCCTCTCCTTAACCTTTCCCATCCCGCTTCAACTCCTGGCCATACAGAGAATGAACAGCCTTCCCTCGTTTGGTTTGACAGAGGAAAGTTTTATTTGACTTTTGAAGGTAAGTAGTACATAGCATACCAGATTCTGATTTATACTCCCCTCATCCTTTATCTCCATCTGCATTTCAAAATCCCAGTTCTCTTCAAAAGACCTGGTCTTTCTCTATAAAGATGCTATGGCTACTTAGAAAATATTAAATACTAAAGAAATACCACATGAATTTGGTTTGTATGGGATCTTCAATTTTTCATATTCAAAAATTAAAGCTAATTTGCAGTTAATATTGGTTACTTAATTAACTGTTAAATTGAAAAAAGAAAAAAAAACAAAACATTTTTTTGGCCAAGGAACTTAACTCTGTCAACCAGGGCTCTTTCCTAACTCTATTGCAAATGCAATGCAACAAATATAAGGACATTTTTGGTTGGAATTGGCATTTAACTGATTTGGATAATTAATATTTCAGCTATAACATCCATTATTGTGTAATGTAAATATGCGTATATATTCTTATGACAAGGAATGCTGCATAGGAGATCAGAAAAATGAGGAAAAGTAAAAAGTATTGAAGTAAGTTCTAGTTACATCTGAAATTGCAACTGGAATGACTATAGTAAAATGGACAACTATCACTGGACTTGCCATTTTAGAAGATGAAGAAAAATATACATAAATATAATGTCAGGTATCTAACCTCAGTGTTGGATAACTGGTTATATTTTGCATTAAGGATTAGCATTCTTATGTTTTATATTAAACTGTAAATCATTTTAATAGTCCAATTTGATAAAATGGCCCATTTAAATTAAGTGGCAGAGGAAATTTAAGTCCTTTAAACTAATTAATGGGCCATCTTACACATAAATATTTATCACTCAAGCCCCAACTTTCTATGATTTTAAATAGCTGCATTTATCCTGGGATCAAAAGTTGGCCAAATAATATTATACTCTAGAACTGAGTCTAAATATTAAACTTGTCTTTGTGTTTCGTGATAACAAAAAGACCTTTCCAAACTTGAATGTGTGTTTTAACACAATTTTTAAAATCATAATGAGTAATACAGATTTTTAAGTAGTTCGTGTGGTGTGGCTTTTTTCTCTCAACAGTGAATTTTCCTTGTGAGATGGTTCTAGACATGGGAGTCCTTAGCTTGGAGTAGTTTGGAGTGCAGCAGAAAATATTGTCTAATTTAAAACTTTCCAAATACCTGATATCTTGTCCTGGCTCACATAGAGGACAGGTAGATGGGCAGTTTTCAGGAGAGGGTCCATATTTTCTACATCATGTCGGAAGCTTTCATTGTTTCAGGTCATTAATTTTGTAATAACCAAGATGCAAAGTCCACAGACTTACAATCTTCTATACTTTCTCTTTGAATCAGATGGAATTAAAAAGTGCCCAGGTGTCCTTTTACTGATCAGCACATCTCAATAGGAGAAGTTGTGATTGAATAGGTTGGTAATCCTGAAGTACAGCAAAGCAAATACATACCTCTGTGAAGGCCCTTTCTTGGCTTCAGTCTGGCCACAGCAGGAGCTGTAGTGTGCCCTGTTTTAACCAGGAAATTAAGCCGTCAGTATAACCCTCGGTAACTGTCTGGAGCTCCAAAAAGAAAAAAAAAACGAAATAAAACAAAACACTTTGGCAAGGTTTTGTTGTTGCAGTTTGCTTTGGCTTCAGACTGTCTATTGGCTCCTTCGCTTGTATTTTAGCTTCGTTGTCTCTTTAAACAGAGAGAGATCATGTTTTTTTGAAGATACCAATCTAAAGACAATTTTTGGTTGTTGGTTTGTCTTTAAAAAAAACATATATGTATATATATATATATATATATATATATATATATATATATATACATATATATATATATTATCAATCAAATATAAGTGTTAATAAATGTGTGGAATAACATAATGTGAACCACATTTTTTGTGTGTGTTAGGAAAATATATTTGTTAGTAGATTTCTGGATATCTAAACGTGGTAACTGGCATTCTAATTAGTAAGAGCCAAATTCTTTAAGCACCTCAATTTGGGCCGAGAGGAGTTATGCAAGAAAGAGTTGTAATAGACATTATTTGGAATCTCTGGTACTGTTATCTTGGACTTTGCACAAGTCTGGGAAGTACAGATAAGGCTTCCCAAGGGACTGTGGAGCAGCCATATAATGCATGTGTGTCTCTCCTTATATCATCAAGAAATGCTTATGGAGATAAAAGAACATTAAAATCAGTTTCAAGGGACAACTTAGGAGAAGCTAAAAATGACACCTTGCCACCTGAGCAAGAATGGCTTTGTTTTAAGAAAGTATTTTTAGTTAGTACAACCTGAAAGGAGTTTTTTTTTTTTTAATTTTCTGCTGTGATGACATAGAAATAGTGACATGTTAAATTGCTTTGAGAACAGTGCTCCTACTCTACTTTTTATAATTCAAAAAGTCTGTCATTCACCGTTTTATTAAATAGAACTTCTAGAATATTCTTCTAATGCACTCTGGTTTTACCCACATTTGTTACTATGAATATTGATTATCATTAGCTTCAGTTCTTCATTCAGGGAATGTAGAAGAGGAGAAAGAGTCCCATGTCAAAATATTAATTGTTTTACATATTTTTAAATTATTATATTGACATCTAAATAGTGTTTTTATAGTTCAAAACTTTACCCTGTCTTATTCATTACTTTGTTCTTATAGTGCTTTAGGCATCATAGTCACTCAGTAAGTGTTTGAGCCACTGACTGACCAACTAACTAAATAATGAACATTGGCTTATGAGTTTCTTCGGAGATAACATGAGGTGCGTCACACTTCCAAATTGAATTTAACTAGAGACATAAGAAAGTTAGACAGTGGTTCTAATTCACAAGAGTTCCAAAGCATTTCCTAGTGTTTTACTTTTATAAAAAATGTCACTGAAATCTTAACCTATTTAAATTGAGCTAATAAAAAAAGTAAAGGTTACAAAAGGTAAGAACTTTTTCAATTCATTTACCCAAGAGTATTCTTCTGAGATGGCAGAAAGGGAAAGATATTTCTATGACAAGTAGAAGATGTGACTGTTAGATATTTGAACAGTTCCCTAGAGCATTTTAACATCAGAATGTTTCCAGAAATATTGCTGTCCCTCTCGTTGGTTAACTTATTTAACTACAGAATCATCTTGTATCTGGTACTGGGGGGAAAAAACAAACAAACCTACAACCATACATTCTTGAGTGTCCTTGTGTCTGAATATCATCTCTATGTTCTGTGCATACAGCCTCTTGCACATTCATCTCTGGACTGGTCTGTGCTCCTGTTTACTGCTCTTACTCTCATCCTGCATTCGGGAATTTCACCTCCTTAGCAATACCCTTCTCTACATTCTAGGACTCTGTGCCAAACTCGCCCACCTGTTTCCATAACTGAATCCCATCTCTTCCCAGGGACCATTTCTTCTCCTGTGGCACTCTCCGTGGAAAGCTCTTCAATCCTGTGGGTCATATGTCATGGGACTAGGAGACAATGTTTGAATCCTCCCAACTCCCTATTGCCACTTCCAAGCTACCCCCCTACAACCCCGCAAATATGAAAAACCGCCACCTGATAATGTCACCTTCTACCACTCCTTATTGCTATCCACTACTGTCCTGCAGCACTTTCTCCTCTGTGTTAATCTATGGCCTTAGAGATGCTGGCAGCTGCTTTTCATCCTCTTCTCTACCTCACTTCCTAGCTTCATCCTGTGACATGGACTTGATATGGATGACCCATCCAATACACTGGCCCCAGGACCTCTCTGACTTCTTCAGCTCCCACAAACTTCCCTCCCTTCTACTCAGTAACCCCCACTTTTGGCCATATCTTGGAAATGATCCCCACTGGCAAGGGTCATTTTGGCCATTTCATAATTAACAATTTTTTACCCATCCTATACAAAGACAACATTAGGCAATGATTCTTTCATTCAGCAAATATTTATTGTATTGAGTACTATTGTATGCTAGCACTGCCCTAGGCACTCCCCAGTAATGACCAGAACAGAAAACATTTCCTGTTGCCATGGAGCTTACCTTCTAATGTAGAGAGTCAAACCTAAGAATATGAATCAGTAAAATATATAGCATGAAGATGGTTATAAGTTCTATAGGAAAAAATAAAATAGAAAAGTAGAATGGAGCATACTGGGGTTGCAATTTTAAATAGGGAACCTGAGATAATACGAGCAATGAATTATAATAAGATCTTAGTGTTTACTAGTGCAAAATACATCACATGTGTTATCTCATTGAATCTGCACAACTCACTAATGAAGAAATTAAGATTCAGATAATGGAAGTAACTTTTGTAGATCACTCAGCCAGGAAGAGGCCGAGTACAAACTTAAAGTCACGCCGCCTATGTGGAGATTAAGACGATGCTGTGTTCCACATACATGATCTCGTTCAGTCTTTGCAACAGCCTCTTGAGGCAGGTGGTGCTGGTGGTTTTCCCTAATCTCCTATCCTTGTACTTCTCCAATCCCTGATTATACCTTATCTTGAACCTCACTGGGACCTATATCCATCCCATTCTCATTCAGCCCTCTATGTAACCTCATGGAGGAAAAAAAGTATGGACTTTAATCATCTATACAATGGGAGTTACATTTTCCTCTTTGGAATTATGTTGTCTACTGTGTTTCCCCAAAAATAAGACCTAGCCGGACCATCAGCTTTAATGAGTCCTTTGGAGCCA